>NW_027507903.1:567784078-567789078 GCF_037356315.1 Lithobates pipiens
TGAATTTTCACACATGAATAATATCAGGATCACAGGAACTCACAGGGGAAGCTGAAGATCATCCAGCAACTAATGGCTTATGCTGCTAGCTTTAAATAGGCCACTGGGCACCAGAAATTGTCACGCATTGTGTACGCTTTGGCGTACGCACATGCGTACTAGCACATGAAGTTTCTCGGCCGTTCTCGCTCTTCTGCACATTTGCATTGGCAAATATCTATGTGCCAATCTTCTGCAAACCATTCTCTGACAGAGACATCATCTTTTTTTTCCACACCTTTGAAAAAGCCCTTTTGAATTCCTCGGTGCTTTGTTCTTTCTGTGTGATGAAACTAAGGGAAGCATGTCACATAGATGGAAAATGCCTCTGTTGTACCAGGATGAGTAGACATTGTATCTTGCAAGGTCTGTTGGATGCAGAGCTAAAGATTTTAGCTGGGTGGAATATGGTGGAAGGCAAAAGAGCACTGAAAGCTTGATCTTCCGGTCAATTTTCCATCCATATGGTTTCCTACAAGACCTAAGGGATGAAGAGTAGTGTTTTTCATAGATTAAGGACCCCAAGGCTCACAAAATGGTTAGAGAGTAGTGCCCCGTGTGAGGATCGAACTCACGACCTTCAGATTATGAGACTGACGCGCTACCTGCTGCGCTAACGAGGCCAATTAGTGAAAGTGATATCGTTGTCATAGCTGGCCACCATACATGGAAGCTGATGGCGGTGGCACATCTTTTTTTCCCTTTGGTTTTCTCTATTTTTCTCAAAACAAGGCAGCTAGTTTTCCCATATGGTCTAGCGGTTAGGATTCCTGGTTTTCACCCAGGCGGCCCGGGTTTGACTCCCGGTATGGGAAATGCAAGTCCTTTTAACGACCCGCACACTCCTAGTGCTGAAACCTCAAAGCTGTTTTTCCATTGTAACCTCCAATCATTCCCTTGTTGTCAAAGTACCAAGGGTCAAAGCCAGGGATGCAGACAAGACAGGTCAAGCCGGGTCAGGACAGGAAATGAAATACTATCAGGAACACACGAACTCACAGGGCAAGCTGAAGTTCATCCAGCAACTAATGGCTCATGCACGCGCTTTGGCGTACGTATATGCGCACTGGCACATGAATTTTCACACATGAATAATATCAGGATCACAGGAACTCACAGGGGAAGCTGAAGATCATCCAGCAACTAATGGCTTATGCTGCTAGCTTTAAATAGGCCACTGGGCACCAGAAATTGTCACGCATTGTGTACGCTTTGGCGTACGCACATGCGTACTAGCACATGAAGTTTCTCGGCCGTTCTCGCTCTTCTGCACATTTGCATTGGCAAATATCTATGTGCCAATCTTCTGCAAACCATTCTCTGACAGAGACATCATCTTTTTTTTCCACACCTTTGAAAAAGCCCTTTTAAATTCCTCGGTGCTTTGTTCTTTCTGTGTGATGAAACTAAGGGAAGCATGTCACATAGATGGAAAATGCCTCTGTTGTTCCAGGATGAGTAGACATTGTATCTTGCAAGGTCTGTTGGATGCAGAGCTAAAGATTTTAGCTGGGTGGAATATGGTGGAAGGCAAAAGAGCACTGAAAGCTTGATCTTCCGGTCAATATTCCATCCATATGGTTTCCTACAAGACCTAAGGGATGAAGAGTAGTGTTTTTCATAGTTTAAGGACCCCAAGGCTCACAAAATGGTTAGAGAGTAGTGCCCCGTGTGAGGATCGAACTCACGACCTTCAGATTATGAGACTGACACGCTACCTGCTGCGCTAACGAGGCCGATTAGTAAAAGTGATATGTGTGTCATAGCTGGCCACCATACTTGGAAGCTGATGGCGGTGGCACATCTTTTTTTCCCTTTGGTTTTCTCTATTTTTCTCAAAACAAGGCAGCTAGTTTTCCCATATGGTCTAGCGGTTAGGATTCCTGGTTTTCACCCAGGCGGCTCGGGTTCCACTCCCGGTATGGCAAATACAAGTCCTTTTAACGACCCGCACACTCCTAGTGCTGAAACCTCAAAGCTGTTTTTCCATTGTAACCTCCAATCATTCCCTTGTTGTCAAAGTACCAAGGGTCAAAGCCAGGGATGCAGACAAGACAGGTCAAGCCGGGTCAGGACAGGAAATAAAATACTATCAGGAACACAGGAACTCACAGGGCAAGCTGAAGTTCATCCAGCAACTAATGGCTCATGCACGCGCTTTGGCGTACGTATATGCGCACTGGCACATGAATTTTCACACATGAATAATATCAGGATCACAGGAACTCACAGGGGAAGCTGAAGATCATCCAGCAACTAATGGCTTATGCTGCTAGCTTTAAATAGGCCACTGGGCACCAGAAATTGTCACGCATTGTGTGCGCTTTGGCGTACGCACATGCGTACTAGCACATGAAGTTTCTCGGCCGTTCTCGCTCTTCTGCACATTTGCATTGGCAAATATCTATGTGCCAATCTTCTGCAAACCATTCTCTGACAGAGACATCATCTTTTTTTTCCACACCTTTGAAAAAGCCCTTTTGAATTCCTCGGTGCTTTGTTCTTTCTGTGTGATGAAACTAAGGGAAGCATGTCACATAGATGGAAAATGCCTCTGTTGTTCCAGGATGAGTAGACATTGTATCTTGCAAGGTCTGTTGGATGCAGAGCTAAAGATTTTAGCTGGGTGGAATATGGTGGAAGGCAAAAGAGCACTGAAAGCTTGATCTTCCGGTCAATTTTCCATCCATATGGTTTCCTACAAGACCAAAGGGATATAGAGTAGTGTTTTTCATAGATTAAGGACCCCAAGGCTCACAAAATGGTTAGAGAGTAGTGCCCCGTGTGAGGATCGAGCTCACGACCTTCAGATTATGAGACTGACGCGCTACCTGCTGCGCTAACGAGGCCAATTAGTGAAAGTGATATGTGTGTCATAGCTGGCCACCATACTTGGAAGCTGATGGCGGTGGCACATCTTTTTTTCCCTTTGGTTTTCTCTATTTTTCTCAAAACAAGGCAGCTGGTTTTCCCATATGGTCTAGCGGTTAGGATTCCTGGTTTTCACCCAGGCGGCCCGGGTTCGACTCCCGGTATGGGAAATGCAAGTCCTTTTAACGACCCGCACACTCCTAGTGCTGAAACCTCAAAGCTGTTTTTCCATTGTAACCTCCAATCATTCCCTTGTTGTCAAAGTACCAAGGGTCAAAGCCAGGGATGCAGACAAGACAGGTCAAGCCGGGTCAGGACAGGAAATGAAATACTATCAGGAACACAGGAACTCACAGGGCAAGCTGAAGTTCATCCAGCAACCAATGGCTCATGCACGCGCTTTGGCGTACGTATATGCGCACTGGCACATGAATTTTCACACATGAATAATATCAGGATCACAGGAACTCACAGGGGAAGCTGAAGATCATCCAGCAACTAATGGCTTATGCTGCTAGCTTTAAATAGGCCACTGGGCACCAGAAATTGTCACGCATTGTGTACGCTTTGGCGTACGCACATGCGTACTAGCACATGAAGTTTCTCGGCCATTCTCGCTCTTCTGCACATTTGCATTGGCAAATATCTATGTGCCAATCTTCTGCAAACCATTCTCTGACAGAGACATCATCTTTTTTTTCCACACCTTTGAAAAAGCCCTTTTGAATTCCTCGGTGCTTTGTTCTTTCTGTGTGATGAAACTAAGGGAAGCATGTCACATAGATGGAAAATGCCTCTGTTGTACCAGGATGAGTAGACATTGTATCTTGCAAGGTCTGTTGGATGCAGAGCTAAAGATTTTAGCTGGGTGGAATATGGTGGAAGGCAAAAGAGCACTGAAAGCTTGATCTTCCGGTCAATTTTCCATCCATATGGTTTCCTACAAGACCTAAGGGATGAAGAGTAGTGTTTTTCATAGATTAAGGACCCCAAGGCTCACAAAATGGTTAGAGAGTAGTGCCCCGTGTAAGGATCGAACTCACGACCTTCAGATTATGAGACTAACGCGCTACCTGCTGCGCTAACGAGGCCAATTAGTGAAAGTGATATGGTTGTCATAGCTGGCCACCATACTTGGAAGCTGATGGCGGTGGCACATCTTTTTTTCCCTTTGGTTTTCTCTATTTTTCTCAAAACAAGGCAGCTAGTTTTCCCATATGGTCTAGCGGTTAGGATTCCTGGTTTTCACCCAGGCGGCCCGGGTTTGACTCCCGGTATGGGAAATGCAAGTCCTTTTAACGACCCGCACACTCCTAGTGCTGAAACCTCAAAGCTGTTTTTCCATTGTAACCTCCAATCATTCACTTGTTGTCAAAGTACCAAGGGTCAAAGCCAGGGATGCAGACAAGACAGGTCAAGCCGGGTCAGGACAGGAAATGAAATACTATCAGGAACACACGAACTCACAGGGCAAGCTGAAGTTCATCCAGCAACTAATGGCTCATGCACGCGCTTTGGCGTACGTATATGCGCACTGGCACATGAATTTTCACACATGAATAATATCAGGATCACAGGAACTCACAGGGGAAGCTGAAGATCATCCAGCAACTAATGGCTTATGCTGCTAGCTTTAAATAGGCCACTGGGCACCAGAAATTGTCACGCATTGTGTACGCTTTGGCGTACGCACATGCGTACTAGCACATGAAGTTTCTCGGCCGTTCTCGCTCTTCTGCACATTTGCATTGGCAAATATCTATGTGCCAATCTTCTGCAAACCATTCTCTGACAGAGACATCATCTTTTTTTTCCACACCTTTGAAAAAGCCCTTTTAAATTCCTCGGTGCTTTGTTCTTTCTGTGTGATGAAACTAAGGGAAGCATGTCACATAGATGGAAAATGCCTCTGTTGTTCCAGGATGAGTAGACATTGTATCTTGCAAGGTCTGTTGGATGCAGAGCTAAAGATTTTAGCTGGGTGGAATATGGTGGAAGGCAAAAGAGCACTGAAAGCTTGATCTTCCGGTCAATGTTCCATCCATATGGTTTCCTACAAGACCTAAGGGATGAAGAGTAGTGTTTTTCAT
>NW_027507903.1:567806578-567834078 GCF_037356315.1 Lithobates pipiens
TTCTCTGACAGAGACATCATCTTTTTTTTCCACACCTTTAAAAAAGCCCTTTTGAATTCCTCGGTGCTTTGTTCTTTCTGTGTGATGAAACTAAGGGAAGCATGTCACATAGATGGAAAATGCCTCTGTTGTTCCAGGATGAGTAGACATTGTATCTTGCAAGGTCTGTTGGATGCAGAGCTAAAGATTTTAGCTGGGTGGAATATGGTGGAAGGCAAAAGAGCACTGAAAGCTTGATCTTCCGGTCAATGTTCCATCCATATGGTTTCCTACAAGACCTAAGGGATGAAGAGTAGTGTTTTTCATAGATTAAGGACCCCAAGGCTCACAAAATGGTTAGAGAGTAGTGCCCCGTGTGAGGATCGAACTCACGACCTTCAGATTATGAGACTGACGCGCTACCTGCTGCGCTAACGAGGCAAATTAGTGAAAGTGATATGTGTGTCATAGCTGGCCACCATACTTGGAAGCTGATGGCGGTGGCACATCTTTTTTTCCCTTTGGTTTTCTCTATATTTCTCAAAACAAGGCAGCTAGTTTTCCCATATGGTCTAGCGGTTAGGATTCCTGGTTTTCACCCAGGCGGCCCGGGTTCGACTCCCGGTATGGGAAATGCAAGTCCTTTTAACGACCCGCACACTCCTAGTGCTGAAACCTCAAAGCTGTTTTTCCATTGTAACCTCCAATCATTCCCTTGTTGTCAAAGTACCAAGGGTCAAAGCCAGAGATGCAGACAAGACAGGTCAAGCCGGGTCAGGACAGGAAATGAAATACTATCAGGAACACAGGAACTCACAGGGCAAGCTGAAGTTCATCCAGCAACTAATGGCTCATGCACGCGCTTTGGCGTACGTATATGCGCACTGGCACATTAATTTTCACACATGAATAATATCAGGATCACAGGAACTCACAGGGGAAGCTGAAGATCATCCAGCAACTAATGGCTTATGCTGCTAGCTTTAAATAGGCCACTGGGCACCAGAAATTGTCACGCATTGTGTGCGCTTTGGCGTACGCACATGTGTACTAGCACATGAAGTTTCTCGGCCGTTCTCGCTCTTCTGCACATTTGCATTGGCAAATATCTATGTGCCAATCTTCTGCAAACCATTCTCTGACAGAGACATCATCTTTTTTTTCCACACCTTTGAAAAAGCCCTTTTGAATTCCTCGGTGCTTTGTTCTTTCTGTGTGATGAAACTAAGGGAAGCATGTCACATAGATGGAAAATGCCTCTGTTGTTCCAGGATGAGTAGACATTGTATCTTGCAAGGTCTGTTGGATGCAGAGCTAAAGATTTTAGCTGGGTGGAATATGGTGGAAGGCAAAAGAGCACTGAAAGCTTGATCTTCCGGTCAATTTTCCATCCATATGGTTTCCTACAAGACCTAAGGGATGAAGAGTAGTGTTTTTCATAGATTAAGGACCCCAAGGCTCTCAAAATGGTTAGAGAGTAGTGCCCCGTGTGAGGATCGAACTCACGACCTTCAGATTATGAGACTGACGCGCTACCTGCTGTGCTAACGAGGCCAATTAGTGAAAGTGATATGTGTGTCATAGCTGGCCACCATACTTGGAAGCTGATGGCGGTGGCACATCTTTTTTTCCCTTTGGTTTTCTCTATTTTTCTCAAAACAAGGCAAATAGTTTTCCCATATGGTCTAGCGGTTAGGATTCCTGGTTTTCACCCAGGCGGCCCGGGTTCGACTCCCGGTATGGGAAATGCAAGTCCTTTTAACGACCCGCACACTCCTAGTGCTGAAACCTCAAAGCTGTTTTTCCATTGTAACCTCCAATCATTCCCTTGTTGTCAAAGTACCAAGGGTCAAAGCCAGGGATGCAGACAAGACAGGTCAAGCCGTGTCAGGACAGGAAATGAAATACTATCAGGAACACAGGAACTCACAGGGCAAGCTGAAGTTCATCCAGCAACTAATGGCTCATGCACGCGCTTTGGCGTACGTATATGCACACTGGCACATGAATTTTCACACAGAATAATATCAGGATCACAGGAACTCACAGGGGAAGCTGAAGATCATCCAGCAACTAATGGCTTATGCTGCTAGCTTTAAATAGGCCATTGGGCACCAGAAATTGTCACGCATTGTGTGCGCTTTGGCGTACGCACATGCGTACTAGCACATTAAGTTTCTCGGCCATTCTCGCTCTTCTGCACATTTGCATTGGCAAATATCTATGTGCCAATCTTCTGCAAACCATTCTCTGACAGAGACATCATCTTTTTTTTCCACACCTTTAAAAAAGCCCTTTTGAATTCCTCGGTGCTTTGTTCTTTCTGTGTGATGAAACTAAGGGAAGCATGTCACATAGATGGAAAATGCCTCTGTTGTTCCAGGATGAGTAGACATTGTATCTTGCAAGGTCTGTTGGATGCAGAGCTAAAGATTTTAGCTGGGTGGAATATGGTGGAAGGCAAAAGAGCACTGAAAGCTTGATCTTCCGGTCAATGTTCCATCCATATGGTTTCCTACAAGACCTAAGGGATGAAGAGTAGTGTTTTTCATAGATTAAGGACCCCAAGGCTCACAAAATGGTTAGAGAGTAGTGCCCCGTGTGAGGATCTAACTCACGACCTTCAGATTATGAGACTGACGCGCTACCTGCTGCGCTAACGAGGCCAATTAGTGAAAGTGATATGTGTGTCATAGCTGGCCACCATACTTGGAAGCTGATGGCGGTGGCACATCTTTTTTTCCCTTTGGTTTTCTCTATTTTTCTCAAAACAAGGCAGCTGGCTTTCCCATATGGTCTAGCGGTTAGGATTCCTGGTTTTCACCCAGGCGGCCCGGGTTCGACTCCCGGTATGGGAAATGCAAGTCCTTTTAACGACCCGCACACTCCTAGTGCTGAAACCTCAAAGCTGTTTTTCCATTGTAACCTCCAATCATTCCCTTGTTGTCAAAGTACCAAGGGTCAAAGCCAGGGATGCAGACAAGACAGGTCAAGCCGGGTCAGGACAGGAAATGAAATACTATCAGGAACACAGGAACTCACAGGGCAAGCTGAAGTTCATCCAGCAACCAATGGCTCATGCACGCGCTTTGGCGTACGTATATGCGCACTGGCACATGAATTTTCACACATGAATAATATCAGGATCACAGGAACTCACAGGGGAAGCTGAAGATCATCCAGCAACTAATGGCTTATGCTGCTAGCTTTAAATAGGCCACTGGGCACCAGAAATTGTCACGCATTGTGTGCGCTTTGGCGTACGCACATGTGTACTAGCACATGAAGTTTCTCGGCCGTTCTCGCTCTTCTGCACATTTGCATTGGCAAATATCTATGTGCCAATCTTCTGCAAACCATTCTCTGACAGAGACATCATCTTTTTTTTCCACACCTTTGAAAAAGCCCTTTTGAATTCCTCGGTGCTTTGTTCTTTCTGTGTGATGAAACTAAGGGAAGCATGTCACATAGATGGAAAATGCCTCTGTTGTTCCAGGATGAGTAGACATTGTATCTTGCAAGGTCTGTTGGATGCAGAGCTAAAGATTTTAGCTGGGTGGAATATGGTGGAAGGCAAAAGAGCACTGAAAGCTTGATCTTCCGGTCAATTTTCCATCCATATGGTTTCCTACAAGACCTAAGGGATGAAGAGTAGTGTTTTTCATAGATTAAGGACCCCAAGGCTCTCAAAATGGTTAGAGAGTAGTGCCCCGTGTGAGGATCGAACTCACGACCTTCAGATTATGAGACTGACGCGCTACCTGCTGCGCTAACGAGGCCAATTAGTGAAAGTGATATGTGTGTCATAGCTGGCCACCATACTTGGAAGCTGATGGCGGTGGCACATCTTTTTTTCCCTTTGGTTTTCTCTATTTTTCTCAAAACAAGGCAAATAGTTTTCCCATATGGTCTAGCGGTTAGGATTCCTGGTTTTCACCCAGGCGGCCCGGGTTCGACTCCCGGTATGGGAAATGCAAGTCCTTTTAACGACCCGCACACTCCTAGTGCTGAAACCTCAAAGCTGTTTTTCCATTGTAACCTCCAATCATTCCCTTGTTGTCAAAGTACCAAGGGTCAAAGCCAGGGATGCAGACAAGACAGGTCAAGCCGTGTCAGGACAGGAAATGAAATACTATCAGGAACACAGGAACTCACAGGGCAAGCTGAAGTTCATCCAGCAACTAATGGCTCATGCACGCGCTTTGGTGTACGTATATGCACACTGGCACATGAATTTTCACACAGAATAATATCAGGATCACAGGAACTCACAGGGGAAGCTGAAGATCATCCAGCAACTAATGGCTTATGCTGCTAGCTTTAAATAGGCCATTGGGCACCAGAAATTGTCACGCATTGTGTGCGCTTTGGCGTACGCACATGCGTACTAGCACATTAAGTTTCTCGGCCATTCTCGCTCTTCTGCACATTTGCATTGGCAAATATCTATGTGCCAATCTTCTGCAAACCATTCTCTGACAGAGACATCATCTTTTTTTTCCACACCTTTAAAAAAGCCCTTTTGAATTCCTCGGTGCTTTGTTCTTTCTGTGTGATGAAACTAAGGGAAGCATGTCACATAGATGGAAAATGCCTCTGTTGTTCCAGGATGAGTAGACATTGTATCTTGCAAGGTCTGTTGGATGCAGAGCTAAAGATTTTAGCTGGGTGGAATATGGTGGAAGGCAAAAGAGCACTGAAAGCTTGATCTTCCGGTCAATGTTCCATCCATATGGTTTCCTACAAGACCTAAGGGATGAAGAGTAGTGTTTTTCATAGATTAAGGACCCCAAGGCTCACAAAATGGTTAGAGAGTAGTGCCCCGTGTGAGGATCTAACTCACGACCTTCAGATTATGAGACTGACGCGCTACCTGCTGCGCTAACGAGGCCAATTAGTGAAAGTGATATGTGTGTCATAGCTGGCCACCATACTTGGAAGCTGATGGCGGTGGCACATCTTTTTTTCCCTTTGGTTTTCTCTATTTTTCTCAAAACAAGGCAGCTGGCTTTCCCATATGGTCTAGCGGTTAGGATTCCTGGTTTTCACCCAGGCGGCCCGGGTTCGACTCCCGGTATGGGAAATGCAAGTCCTTTTAACGACCCGCACACTCCTAGTGCTGAAACCTCAAAGCTGTTTTTCCATTGTAACCTCCAATCATTCCCTTGTTGTCAAAGTACCAAGGGTCAAAGCCAGGGATGCAGACAAGACAGGTCAAGCCGGGTCAGGACAGGAAATGAAATACTATCAGGAACACAGGAACTCACAGGGCAAGCTGAAGTTCATCCAGCAACCAATGGCTCATGCACGCGCTTTGGCGTACGTATATGCGCACTGGCACATGAATTTTCACACATGAATAATATCAGGATCACAGGAACTCACAGGGGAAGCTGAAGATCATCCAGCAACTAATGGCTTATGCTGCTAGCTTTAAATAGGCCACTGGGCACCAGAAATTGTCACGCATTGTGTACGCTTTGGCGTACGCACATGCGTACTGGCACATGAAGTTTCTCGGCCGTTCTCGCTCTTCTGCACATTTGCATTGGCAAATATCTATGTGCCAATCTTCTGCAAACCATTCTCTGACAGAGACATCATCTTTTTTTTCCACACCTTTGAAAAAGCCCTTTTGAATTCCTCGGTGCTTTGTTCTTTCTGTGTGATGAAACTAAGGGAAGCATGTCACATAGATGGAAAATGCCTCTGTTGTACCAGGATGAGTAGACATTGTATCTTGCAAGGTCTGTTGGATGCAGAGCTAAAGATTTTAGCTGGGTGGAATATGGTGGAAGGCAAAAGAGCACTGAAAGCTTGATCTTCCGGTCAATTTTCCATCCATATGGTTTCCTACAAGACCTAAGGGATGAAGAGTAGTGTTTTTCATAGATTAAGGACCCCAAGGCTCACAAAATGGTTAGAGAGTAGTGCCCCGTGTGAGGATCGAACTCACGACCTTCAGATTATGAGACTGACGCGCTACCTGCTGCGCTAACGAGGCCAATTAGTGAAAGTGATATGTGTGTCATAGCTGGCCACCATACTTGGAAGCTGATGGCGGTGGCACATCTTTTTTTCCCTTTGGTTTTCTCTATTTTTCTCAAAACAAGGCAGCTAGTTTTCCCATATGGTCTAGCGGTTAGGATTCCTGGTTTTCACCCAGGCGGCCCGGGTTTGACTCCCGGTATGGGAAATGCAAGTCCTTTTAACGACCCGCACACTCCTAGTGCTGAAACCTCAAAGCTGTTTTTCCATTGTAACCTCCAATCATTCCCTTGTTGTCAAAGTACCAAGGGTCAAAGCCAGGGATGCAGACAAGACAGGTCAAGCCGGGTCAGGACAGGAAATGAAATACTATCAGGAACACACGAACTCACAGGGCAAGCTGAAGTTCATCCAGCAACTAATGGCTCATGCACGCGCTTTGGCGTACGTATATGCGCACTGGCACATGAATTTTCACACATGAATAATATCAGGATCACAGGAACTCACAGGGGAAGCTGAAGATCATCCAGCAACTAATGGCTTATGCTGCTAGCTTTAAATAGGCCACTGGGCACCAGAAATTGTCACGCATTGTGTACGCTTTGGCGTACGCACATGCGTACTAGCACATGAAGTTTCTCGGCCGTTCTCGCTCTTCTGCACATTTGCATTGGCAAATATCTATGTGCCAATCTTCTGCAAACCATTCTCTGACAGAGACATCATCTTTTTTTTCCACACCTTTGAAAAAGCCCTTTTAAATTCCTCGGTGCTTTGTTCTTTCTGTGTGATGAAACTAAGGGAAGCATGTCACATAGATGGAAAATGCCTCTGTTGTTCCAGGATGAGTAGACATTGTATCTTGCAAGGTCTGTTGGATGCAGAGCTAAAGATTTTAGCTGGGTGGAATATGGTGGAAGGCAAAAGAGCACTGAAAGCTTGATCTTCCGGTCAATGTTCCATCCATATGGTTTCCTACAAGACCTAAGGGATGAAGAGTAGTGTTTTTCATAGTTTAAGGACCCCAAGGCTCACAAAATGGTTAGAGAGTAGTGCCCCGTGTGAGGATCGAACTCACGACCTTCAGATTATGAGACTGACACGCTACCTGCTGCGCTAACGAGGCCGATTAGTAAAAGTGATATGTGTGTCATAGCTGGCCACCATACTTGGAAGCTGATGGCGGTGGCACATCTTTTTTTCCCTTTGGTTTTCTCTATTTTTCTCAAAACAAGGCAGCTAGTTTTCCCATATGGTCTAGCGGTTAGGATTCCTGGTTTTCACCCAGGCGGCCCGGGTTCGACTCCCGGTATGGGAAATGCAAGTCCTTTTAACGACCCGCACACTCCTAGTGCTGAAACCTCAAAGCTGTTTTTCCATTGTAACCTCCAATCATTCCCTTGTTGTCAAAGTACCAAGGGTCAAAGCCAGGGATGCAGACAAGACAGGTCAAGCCGTGTCAGGACAGGAAATGAAATACTATCAGGAACACAGGAACTCACAGGGCAAGCTGAAGTTCATCCAGCAACTAATGGCTCATGCACGCGCTTTGGCGTACGTATATGCGCACTGGCACATGAATTTTCACACATGAATAATATCAGGATCACAGGAACTCACAGGGGAAGCTGAAGATCATCCAGCAACTAATGGCTTATGCTGCTAGCTTTAAATAGGCCACTGGGCACCAGAAATTGTCACGCATTGTGTGCGCTTTGGCGTACGCACATGCGTACTAGCACATGAAGTTTCTCGGCCATTCTCGCTCTTCTGCACATTTGCATTGGCAAATATCTATGTGCCAATCTTCTGCAAACCATTCTCTGACAGAGACATCATCTTTTTTTTCCACACCTTTGAAAAAGCCCTTTTGAATTCCTCTGTGCTTTGTTCTTTCTGGGTGATGAAACTAAGGGAAGCATGTCACATAGATGGAAAATGCCTCTGTTGTTCCAGGATGAGTAGACATTGTATCTTGCAAGGTCTGTTGGATGCAGAGCTAAAGATTTTAGCTGGGTGGAATATGGTGGAAGGCAAAAGAGCACTGAAAGCTTGATCTTCCGGTCAATTTTCCATCCATATGGTTTCCTACAAGACCTAAGGGATGAAGAGTAGGGTTTTTCATAGATTAAGGACCCCAAGGCTCACAAAATGGTTAGAGAGTAGTGCCCCGTGTGAGGATCGAACTCACGACCTTCAGATTATGAGACTGACGCGCTACCTGCTGCGCTAACGAGGCAAATTAGTGAAAGTGATATGTGTGTAATAGCTGGCCACCATACTTGGAAGCTGATGGCGGTGGCACATCTTTTTTTCCCTTTGGTTTTCTCTATATTTCTCAAAACAAGGCAGCTAGTTTTCCCATATGGTCTAGCGGTTAGGATTCCTGGTTTTCACCCAGGCGGCCCGGGTTCGACTCCCGGTATGGGAAATGCAAGTCCTTTTAACGACCCGCACACTCCTAGTGCTGAAACCTCAAAGCTGTTTTTCCATTGTAACCTCCAATCATTCCCTTGTTGTCAAAGTACCAAGGGTCAAAGCCAGAGATGCAGACAAGACAGGTCAAGCCGGGTCAGGACAGGAAATGAAATACTATCAGGAACACAGGAACTCACAGGGCAAGCTGAAGTTCATCCAGCAACTAATGGCTCATGCACGCGCTTTGGCGTACGTATATGCGCACTGGCACATTAATTTTCACACATGAATAATATCAGGATCACAGGAACTCACAGGGGAAGCTGAAGATCATCCAGCAACTAATGGCTTATGCTGCTAGCTTTAAATAGGCCACTGGGCACCAGAAATTGTCACGCATTGTGTGCGCTTTGGCGTACGCACATGCGTACTAGCACATGAAGTTTCTCGGCCGTTCTCGCTCTTCTGCACATTTGCATTGGCAAATATCTATGTGCCAATCTTCTGCAAACCATTCTCTGACAGAGACATCATCTTTTTTTTCCACACCTTTGAAAAAGCCCTTTTGAATTCCTCGGTGCTTTGTTCTTTCTGTGTGATGAAACTAAGGGAAGCATGTCACATAGATGGAAAATGCCTCTGTTGTTCCAGGATGAGTAGACATTGTATCTTGCAAGGTCTGTTGGATGCAGAGCTAAAGATTTTAGCTGGGTGGAATATGGTGGAAGGCAAAAGAGCACTGAAAGCTTGATCTTCCGGTCAATTTTCCATCCATATGGTTTCCTACAAGACCTAAGGGATGAAGAGTAGTGTTTTTCATAGATTAAGGACCCCAAGGCTCTCAAAATGGTTAGAGAGTAGTGCCCCGTGTGAGGATCGAACTCGCGACCTTCAGATTATGAGACTGACGCGCTACCTGCTGCGCTAACGAGGCCAATTAGTGAAAGTGATATGTGTGTCATAGCTGGCCACCATACTTGGAAGCTGATGGCGGTGGCACATCTTTTTTTCCCTTTGGTTTTCTCTATTTTTCTCAAAAAAAGGCAACTAGTTTTCCCATATGGTCTAGCGGTTAGGATTCCTGGTTTTCACCCAGGCGGCCCGGGTTCGACTCCCGGTATGGGAAATGCAAGTCCTTTTAACGACCCGCACACTCCTAGTGCTGAAACCTCAAAGCTGTTTTTCCATTGTAACCTCCAATCATTCCCTTGTTGTCAAAGTACCAAGGGTCAAAGCCAGGGATGCAGACAAGACAGGTCAAGCCGGGTCAGGACAGGAAATGAAATACTATCAGGAACACAGGAACTCACAGGGCAAGCTGAAGTTCATCCAGCAACTAATGGCTCATGCACGCGCTTTGGCGTACGTATATGCGCACTGGCACATGAATTTTCACACATGAATAATATCAGGATCACAGGAACTCACAGGGGAAGCTGAAGATCATCCAGCAACTAATGGCTTATGCTGCTAGCTTTAAATAGGCCACTGGGCACCAGAAATTGTCACGCATTGTGTACGCTTTGGCGTACGCACATGCGTACTAGCACATGAAGTTTCTCGGCCGTTCTCGCTCTTCTGCACATTTGCATTGGCAAATATCTATGTGCCAATCTTCTGCAAACCATTCTCTGACAGAGACATCATCTTTTTTTTCCACACCTTTGAAAAAGCCCTTTTGAATTCCTCGGTGCTTTGTTCTTTCCGTGTGTTGAAACTAAGGGAAGCATGTCACATAGATGGAAAATGCCTCTGTTGTTCCAGGATGAGTAGACATTGTATCTTGCAAGGTCTGTTGGATGCAGAGCTAAAGATTTTAGCTGGGTGGAATATGGTGGAAGGCAAAAGAGCACTGAAAGCTTGATCTTCCGGTCAATGTTCCATCCATATGGTTTCCTACAAGACCTAAGGGATGAAGAGTAGTGTTTTTCATAGATTAAGGACCCCAAGGCTCACAAAATGGTTAGAGGGTAGTGCCCCGTGTGAGGATTGAACTCACGACCTTCTGATTATGAGACTGACGCGCTACCTGCTGCGCTAACGAGGCCAATTAGTGAAATTGATATGTGTGTCATAGCTGGCCACCATACTTGGAAGCTGATGGCGGTGGCACATCTTTTTTTCCCTTTGGTTTTCTCCATTTTTCTCAAAACAAGGCAGCTAGTTTTCCCATATGGTCTAGCGGTTAGGATTCCTGGTTTTCACCCAGGCGGCCCGGGTTCGACTCCCGGTATGGGAAATGCAAGTCCTTTTAACGACCCGCACACTCCTAGTGCTGAAACCTCAAAGCTGTTTTTCCATTGTAACCTCCAATCATTCCCTTGTTGTCAAAGTACCAAGGGTCAAAGCCAGGGATACAGACAAGACAGGTCAAGCCGGGTCAGGACAGGAAATGAAATACTATCAGGAACACAGGAACTCACAGGGCAAGCTGAAGTTCATCCAGCAACTAATGGCTCATGCACGCGCTTTGGCGTACGTATATGCGCACTGGCACATGAATTTTCACACATGAATAATATCAGGATCACAGGAACTCACAGGGGAAGCTGAAGATCATCCAGCAACTAATGGCTTATGCTGCTAGCTTTAAATAGGCCACTGGGCACCAGAAATTGTCACGCATTGTGTGCGCTTTGGCGTACGCACATGCGTACTAGCACATGAAGTTTCTCGGCCGTTCTCGCTCTTCTGCACATTTGCATTGGCAAATATCTATGTGCCAATCTTCTGCAAACCATTCTCTGACAGAGACATCATCTTTTTTTTCCACACCTTTAAAAAAGCCCTTTTGAATTCCTCGGTGCTTTGTTCTTTCTGTGTGATGAAACTAAGGGAAGCATGTCACATAGATGGAAAATGCCTCTGTTGTTCCAGGATGAGTAGACATTGTATCTTGCAAGGTCTGTTGGATGCAGAGCTAAAGATTTTAGCTGGGTGGAATATGGTGGAAGGCAAAAGAGCACTGAAAGCTTGATCTTCCGGTCAATGTTCCATCCATATGGTTTCCTACAAGACCTAAGGGATGAAGAGTAGTGTTTTTCATAGATTAAGGACCCCAAGGCTCACAAAATGGTTAGAGAGTAGTGCCCCGTGTGAGGATCTAACTCACGACCTTCAGATTATGAGACTGACGCGCTACCTGCTGCGCTAACGAGGCCAATTAGTGAAAGTGATATGTGTGTCATAGCTGGCCACCATACTTGGAAGCTGATGGCGGTGGCACATCTTTTTTTCCCTTTGGTTTTCTCTATTTTTCTCAAAACAAGGCAGCTAGTTTTCCCATATGGTCTAGCGGTTAGGATTCCTGGTTTTCACCCAGGCGGCCCGGGTTCGACTCCCGGTATGGGAAATGCAAGTCCTTTTAACGACCCGCACACTCCTAGTGCTGAAACCTCAAAGCTGTTTTTCCATTGTAACCTCCAATCATTCCCTTGTTGTCAAAGTACCAAGGGTCAAAGCCAGGGATGCAGACAAGACAGGTCAAGCCGGGTCAGGACAGGAAATGAAATACTATCAGGAACACAGGAACTCACAGGGCAAGCTGAAGTTCATCCAGCAACTAATGGCTCATGCACGCGCTTTGGCGTACGTATATGCGCACTGGCACATGAATTTTCACACATGAATAATATCAGGATCACAGGAACTCACAGGGGAAGCTGAAGATCATCCAGCAACTAATGGCTAATGCTGCTAGCTTTAAATAGGCCACTGGGCACCAGAAATTGTCACGCATTGTGTGCGCTTTGGCGTACGCACATGCGTACTAGCACATGAAGTTTCTCGGCCGTTCTCGCTCTTATGCACATTTGCATTGGCAAATATCTATGTGCCAATCTTCTGCAAACCATTCTCTGACAGAGACATCATCTTTTTTTTCCACACCTTTGAAAAAGCCCTTTTGAATTCCTCGGTGCTTTGTTCTTTCTGTGTGATGAAACTAAGGGAAGCATGTCACATAGATGGAAAATGCCTCTGTTGTTCCAGGATGAGTAGACATTGTATCTTGCAAGGTCTGTTGGATGCAGAGCTAAAGATTTTAGCTGGGTGGAATATGGTGGAAGGCAAAAGAGCACTGAAAGCTTGATCTTCCGGTCAATGTTCCATCCATATGGTTTCCTACAAGACCTAAGGGATGAAGAGTAGTGTTTTTCATAGATTAAGGACCCCAAGGCTCACAAAATGGTTAGAGAGTAGTGCCCCGTGTGAGGATCTAACTCACGACCTTCAGATTATGAGACTGACACGCTACCTGCTGCGCTAACGATGCCAATTAGTGAAAGTGATATGTGTGTCATAGCTGGCCACCATACTTGGAAGCTGATGGCGGTGGCACATCTTTTTTTCCCTTTGGTTTTCTCTATTTTTCTCAAAACAAGGCATCGAGTTTTCCCATATGGTCTAGCGGTTAGGTTTCCTGGGTTTCACCCAGGCGGCCCGGGTTCCACTCCCGGTATGGGAAATGCAAGTCCTTTTAACGACCCGCACACTCCTAGTGCTGAAACCTCAAAGCTGTTTTTCCATTGTAACCTCCAATCATTCCCTTGTTGTCAAAGTACCAAGGGTCAAAGCCAGGGATGCAGACAAGACAGGTCAAGCCGGGTCAGGACAGGAAATGAAATACTATCAGGAACAGAGGAACTCACAGGGCAAGCTGAAGTTCATCCAGCAACTAATGGCTCATGCACGCGCTTTGGCGTACATATATGCGCACTGGCACATGAATTTTCACACATGAATAATATCAGGATCACAGGAACTCACAGGGGAAGCTGAAGATCATCCAGCAACTAATGGCTTATGCTGCTAGCTTTAAATAGGCCACTGGGCACCAGAAATTGTCACGCATTGTGTGCGCTTTGGCGTACGCACATGCGTACTAGCACATGAAGTTTCTCGGCCGTTCTCGCTCTTCTGCACATTTGCATTGGCAAATATCTATGTGCCAATCTTCTGCAAACCATTCTCTGACAGAGACATCATCTTTTTTTCCCACACCTTTGAAAAAGCCCTTTTGAATTCCTCGGTGCTTTGTTCTTTCTGTGTGATGAAACTAAGGGAAGCATGTCACATAGATGGAAAATGCCTCTGTTGTTCCAGGATGAGTAGACATTGTATCTTGCAAGGTCTGTTGGATGCAGAGCTAAAGATTTTAGCTGGGTGGAATATGGTGGAAGGCAAAAGAGCACTGAAAGCTTGATCTTCCGGTCAATTTTCCATCCATATGGTTTCCTACAAGACCTAAGGGATGAAGAGTAGTGTTTTTCATAGATTAAGGACCCCAAGGCTCACAAAATGGTTAGAGAGTAGTGCCCCCTGTGAGGATCGAACTCATGACCTTCAGATTATGAGTCTGACGCGCTACCTGCTGCGCTAACGAGGCCAATTAGTGAAAGTGATATGTGTGTCATAGCTGGCCACCATACTTGGAAGCTGATGGCGGTGGCACATCTTTTTTTCCCTTTGGTTTTCTCTATTTTTCTCAAAACAAGGCAGCTAGTTTTCCCATATGGTCTAGCGGTTAGGATTCCTGGTTTTCACCCAGGCGGCCCGGGTTCGACTCCCGGTATGGGAAATGCAAGCCCTTTTAACGACCCGCACACTCCTAGTGTTGAAACCTCAAAGCTGTTTTTCCATTGTAACCTCCAATCATTCCCTTGTTGTCAAAGTACCAAGGGTCAAAGCCAGGGATGCAGACAAGACAGGTCAAGCCGGGTCAGGACAGGAAATGAAATACTATCAGGAACACAGGAACTCACAGGGCAAGCTGAAGTTCATCCAGCAACTAATGGCTCATGCACGCGCTTTGGCGTACGTATATGCGCACTGGCACATGAATTTTCACACATGAATAATATCAGGATCACAGGAACTCACAGGGGAAGCTGAAGATCATCCAGCAACTAATGGCTTATGCTGCTAGCTTTAAATAGGCCACTGGGCACCAGAAATTGTCACGCATTGTGTGCGCTTTGGCGTACGCACATGCGTACTAGCACATGAAGTTTCTCGGCCGTTCTCGCTCTTCTGCACATTTGCATTGGCAAATATCTATGTGCCAATCTTCTGCAAACCATTCTCTGACAGAGACATCATCTTTTTTTTCCACACCTTTGAAAAAGCCCTTTTGAATTCCTCGGTGCTTTGTTCTTTCTGTGTGATGAAACTAAGGGAAGCATGTCACATAGATGGAAAATGCCTCTGTTGTTCCAGGATGAGTAGACATTGTATCTTGCAAGGTCTGTTGGATGCAGAGCTAAAGATTTTAGCTGGGTGGAATATGGTGGAAGGCAAAAGAGCACTGAAAGCTTGATCTTCCGGTCAATTTTCCATCCATATGGTTTCCTACAAGACCTAAGGGATGAAGAGTAGTGTTTTTCATAGATTAAGGACCCCAAGGCTCACAAAACAGTTAGAGAGTAGTGCCCCGTGTGAGGATCGAACTCACGACCTTCAGATTATGAGACTGACGCGCTACCTGCTGCGCTAACGAGGCCAATTAGTGAAAGTGATTTGTGTGTCATAGCTGGCCACCATACTTGGAAGCTGATGGCGGTGGCACATCTTTTTTTCCCTTTGATTTTCTCTATTTTTCTCAAAACAAGGCAGCTAGTTTTCCCATATGGTCTAGCGGTTAGGATTCCTGGTTTTCACCCAGGCGGCCCGGGTTCCACTCCCGGTATGGGAAATGCAAGTCCTTTTAACGACCCGCACACTCCTAGTGCTGAAACCTCAAAGCTGTTTTTCCATTGTAACCTCCAATCATTCCCTTGTTGTCAAAGTACCAAGGGTCAAAGCCAGGGATGCAGACAAGACAGGTCAAGCCGGGTCAGGACAGGAAATGAAATACTATCAGGAACACAGGAACTCACAGGGCAAGCTGAAGTTCATCCAGCAACTAATGGCTCATGCACGCGCTTTGGCGTACGTATATGCGCACTGGCACATGAATTTTCACACATGAATAATATCAGGATCACAGGAACTCACAGGGGAAGCTGAAGATCATCCAGCAACTAATGGCTTATGCTGCTAGCTTTAAATAGGCCACTGGGCACCAGAAATTGTCACGCATTGTGTGCGCTTTGGCGTACGCACATGCGTACTAGCACATGAAGTTTCTCGGCCGTTCTCGCTCTTATGCACATTTGCATTGGCAAATATCTATGTGCCAATCTTCTGCAAACCATTCTCTGACAGAGACATCATCTTTTTTTTCCACACCTTTGAAAAAGCCCTTTTGAATTCCTCGGTGCTTTGTTCTTTCTGTGTGATGAAACTAAGGGAAGCATGTCACATAGATGGAAAATGCCTCTGTTGTTCCAGGATGAGTAGACATTGTATCTTGCAAGGTCTGTTGGATGCAGAGCTAAAGATTTTAGCTGGGTGGAATATGGTGGAAGGCAAAAGAGCACTGAAAGCTTGATCTTCCGGTCAATTTTCCATCCATATGGTTTCCTACAAGACCTAAGGGATGAAGAGTAGTGTTTTTCATAGATTAAGGACCCCAAGGCTCACAAAATGGTTGGAGAGTAGTGCCCCGTGTGAGGATCGAACTCACGACCTTCAGATTATGAGACTGACGCGCTACCTGCTGCGCTAACGAGGTCAATTAGTGAAAGTGATATGTGTGTCATAGCTGGCCACCATACTTGGAAGCTGATGGCGGTGGCACATCTTTTTTTCCCTTTGGTTTTCTCTATTTTTCTCAAAACAAGGCATCTAGTTTTCCCATATGGTCTAGCGGTTAGGTTTCCTGGGTTTCACCCAGGCGGCCCGGGTTCCACTCCCGGTATGGGAAATGCAAGTCCTTTTAACGACCCGCACACTCCTAGTGCTGAAACCTCAAAGCTTTTTTTCCATTGTAACCTCCAATCATTCCCTTGTTGTCAAAGTACCAAGGGTCAAAGCCAGGGATGCAGACAAGACAGGTCAAGCCGGGTCAGGACAGGAAATGAAATACTATCAGGAACACAGGAACTCACAGGGCAAGCTGAAGTTCATCCAGCAACTAATGGCTCATGCACGCGCTTTGGCGTACGTATATGCGCACTGGCACATGAATTTTCACACATGAATAATATCAGGATCACAGGAACTCACAGGGGAAGCTGAAGATCATCCAGCAACTAATGGCTTATGCTGCTAGCTTTAAATAGGCCACTGGGCACCAGAAATTGTCACGCATTGTGTGCGCTTTGGCGTACGCACATGCGTACTAGCACATGAAGTTTCTCGGCCGTTCTCGCTCTTCTGCACATTTGCATTGGCAAATATCTATGTGCCAATCTTCTGCAAACCATTCTCTGACAGAGACATCATCTTTTTTTTCCACACCTTTGAAAAAGCCCTTTTGAATTCCTCGGTGCTTTGTTCTTTCTGTGTGATGAAACTAAGGGAAGCATGTCACATAGATGGAAAATGCCTCTGTTGTTCCAGGATGAGTAGACATTGTATCTTGCAAGGTCTGTTGGATGCAGAGCTAAAGATTTTAGCTGGGTGGAATATGGTGGAAGGCAAAAGAGCACTGAAAGCTTGATTTTCCGGTCAATTTTCCATCTATATGGTTTCCTACAAGACCTAAGGGATGAAGAGTAGTGTTTTTCATAGATTAAGGACCCCAAGGCTCACAAAATGGTTAGAGAGTAGTGCCCCGTGTGAGGATCGAACTCACGACCTTCAGATTATGAGACTGACGCGCTACCTGCTGCGCTAACGAGGCCAATTAGTGAAAGTGATATGTGTGTCATAGCTGGCCACCATACTTGGAAGCTGATGGCGGTGGCACATCTTTTTTTCCCTTTGGTTTTCTCTATTTTTCTCAAAACAAGGCAGCTAGTTTTCCCATATGGTCTAGCGGTTAGGATTCCTGGTTTTCACCCAGGCGGCCCGGGTTCCACTCCCGGTATGGGAAATGCAAGTCCTTTTAACGACCCGCACACTCCTAGTGCTGAAACCTCAAAGCTGTTTTTCCATTGTAACCTCCAATCATTCCCTTGTTGTCAAAGTACCAAGGGTCAAAGCCAGGGATGCAGACAAGACAGGTCAAGCCGGGTCAGGACAGGAAATGAAATACTATCAGGAACACAGGAACTCACAGGGCAAGCTGAAGTTCATCCAGCAACTAATGGCTCATGCACGCGCTTTGGCGTACGTATATGCGCACTGGCACATGAATTTTCACACATGAATAATATCAGGATCACAGGAACTCACAGGGGAAGCTGAAGATCATCCAGCAACTAATGGCTTATGCTGCTAGCTTTAAATAGGCCACTGGGCACCAGAAATTGTCACGCATTGTGTGCGCTTTGGCGTACGCACATGCGTACTAGCACATGAAGTTTCTCGGCCGTTCTCGCTCTTCTGCACATTTGCATTGGCAAATATCTATGTGCCAATCTTCTGCAAACCATTCTCTGACAGAGACATCATCTTTTTTTCCCACACCTTTGAAAAAGCCCTTTTGAATTCCTCGGTGCTTTGTTCTTTCTGTGTGATGAAACTAAGGGAAGCATGTCACATAGATGGAAAATGCCTCTGTTGTTCCAGGATGAGTAGACATTGTATCTTGCAAGGTCTGTTGGATGCAGAGCTAAAGATTTTAGCTGGGTGGAATATGGTGGAAGGCAAAAGAGCACTGAAAGCTTGATCTTCCGGTCAATTTTCCATCCATATGGTTTCCTACAAGACCTAAGGGACGAAGAGTAGTGTTTTTCATAGATTAAGGACCCCAAGGCTCACAAAATGGTTAGAGAGTAGTGCCCCGTGTGAGGATCGAACTCATGACCTTCAGATTATGAGTCTGACGCGCTACCTGCTGCGCTAACGAGGCCAATTAGTGAAAGTGATATGTGTGTCATAGCTGGCCACCATACTTGGAAGCTGATGGCGGTGGCACATCTTTTTTTCCCTTTGGTTTTCTCTATTTTTCTCAAAACAAGGCAGCTAGTTTTCCCATATGGTCTAGCGGTTAGGATTCCTGGTTTTCACCCAGGCGGCCCGGGTTCGACTCCCGGTATGGGAAATGCAAGCCCTTTTAACGACCCGCACACTCCTAGTGTTGAAACCTCAAAGCTGTTTTTCCATTGTAACCTCCAATCATTCCCTTGTTGTCAAAGTACCAAGGGTCAAAGCCAGGGATGCAGACAAGACAGGTCAAGCCGGGTCAGGACAGGAAATGAAATACTATCAGGAACACAGGAACTCACAGGGCAAGCTGAAGTTCATCCAGCAACTAATGGCTCATGCACGCGCTTTGGCGTACGTATATGCGCACTGGCACATGAATTTTCACACATGAATAATATCAGGATCACAGGAACTCACAGGGGAAGCTGAAGATCATCCAGCAACTAATGGCTTATGCTGCTAGCTTTAAATAGGCCACTGGGCACCAGAAATTGTCACGCATTGTGTGCGCTTTGGCGTACGCACATGCGTACTAGCACATGAAGTTTCTCGGCCGTTCTCGCTCTTCTGCACATTTGCATTGGCAAATATCTATGTGCCAATCTTCTGCAAACCATTCTCTGACAGAGACATCATCTTTTTTTCCCACACCTTTGAAAAAGCCCTTTTGAATTCCTCGGTGCTTTGTTCTTTCTGTGTGATGAAACTAAGGGAAGCATGTCACATAGATGGAAAATGCCTCTGTTGTTCCAGGATGAGTAGACATTGTATCTTGCAAGGTCTGTTGGATGCAGAGCTAAAGATTTTAGCTGGGTGGAATATGGTGGAAGGCAAAAGAGCACTGAAAGCTTGATCTTCCGGTCAATTTTCCATCCATATGGTTTCCTACAAGACCTAAGGGATGAAGAGTAGTGTTTTTCATAGATTAAGGACCCCAAGGCTCACAAAACAGTTAGAGAGTAGTGCCCCGTGTGAGGATCGAACTCACGACCTTCAGATTATGAGACTGACGCGCTACCTGCTGCGCTAACGAGGCCAATTAGTGAAAGTGATTTGTGTGTCATAGCTGGCCACCATACTTGGAAGCTGATGGCGGTGGCACATCTTTTTTTCCCTTTGATTTTCTCTATTTTTCTCAAAACAAGGCAGCTAGTTTTCCCATATGGTCTAGCGGTTAGGATTCCTGGTTTTCACCCAGGCGGCCCGGGTTCCACTCCCGGTATGGGAAATGCAAGTCCTTTTAACGACCCGCACACTCCTAGTGCTGAAACCTCAAAGCTGTTTTTCCATTGTAACCTCCAATCATTCCCTTGTTGTCAAAGTACCAAGGGTCAAAGCCAGGGATGCAGACAAGACAGGTCAAGCCGGGTCAGGACAGGAAATGAAATACTATCAGGAACACAGGAACTCACAGGGCAAGCTGAAGTTCATCCAGCAACTAATGGCTCATGCACGCGCTTTGGCGTACGTATATGCGCACTGGCACATGAATTTTCACACATGAATAATATCAGGATCACAGGAACTCACAGGGGAAGCTGAAGATCATCCAGCAACTAATGGCTTATGCTGCTAGCTTTAAATAGGCCACTGGGCACCAGAAATTGTCACGCATTGTGTGCGCTTTGGCGTACGCACATGCGTACTAGCACATGAAGTTTCTCGGCCGTTCTCGCTCTTATGCACATTTGCATTGGCAAATATCTATGTGCCAATCTTCTGCAAACCATTCTCTGACAGAGACATCATCTTTTTTTTCCACACCTTTGAAAAAGCCCTTTTGAATTCCTCGGTGCTTTGTTCTTTCTGTGTGATGAAACTAAGGGAAGCATGTCACATAGATGGAAAATGCCTCTGTTGTTCCAGGATGAGTAGACATTGTATCTTGCAAGGTCTGTTGGATGCAGAGCTAAAGATTTTAGCTGGGTGGAATATGGTGGAAGGCAAAAGAGCACTGAAAGCTTGATCTTCCGGTCAATTTTCCATCCATATGGTTTCCTACAAGACCTAAGGGATGAAGAGTAGTGTTTTTCATAGATTAAGGACCCCAAGGCTCACAAAATGGTTAGAGAGTAGTGCCCCGTGTGAGGATCGAACTCACGACCTTCAGATTATGAGACTGACGCGCTACCTGCTGCGCTAACGAGGTCAATTAGTGAAAGTGATATGTGTGTCATAGCTGGCCACCATACTTGGAAGCTGATGGCGGTGGCACATCTTTTTTTCCCTTTGGTTTTCTCTATTTTTCTCAAAACAAGGCATCTAGTTTTCCCATATGGTCTAGCGGTTAGGTTTCCTGGGTTTCACCCAGGCGGCCCGGGTTCCACTCCCGGTATGGGAAATGCAAGTCCTTTTAACGACCCGCACACTCCTAGTGCTGAAACCTCAAAGCTTTTTTTCCATTGTAACCTCCAATCATTCCCTTGTTGTCAAAGTACCAAGGGTCAAAGCCAGGGATGCAGACAAGACAGGTCAAGCCGGGTCAGGACAGGAAATGAAATACTATCAGGAACACAGGAACTCACAGGGCAAGCTGAAGTTCATCCAGCAACTAATGGCTCATGCACGCGCTTTGGCGTACGTATATGCGCACTGGCACATGAATTTTCACACATGAATAATATCAGGATCACAGGAACTCACAGGGGAAGCTGAAGATCATCCAGCAACTAATGGCTTATGCTGCTAGCTTTAAATAGGCCACTGGGCACCAGAAATTGTCACGCATTGTGTGCGCTTTGGCGTACGCACATGCGTACTAGCACATGAAGTTTCTCGGCCGTTCTCGCTCTTATGCACATTTGCATTGGCAAATATCTATGTGCCAATCTTCTGCAAACCATTCTCTGACAGAGACATCATCTTTTTTTTCCACACCTTTGAAAAAGCCCTTTTGAATTCCTCGGTGCTTTGTTCTTTCTGTGTGATGAAACTAAGGGAAGCATGTCACATAGATGGAAAATGCCTCTGTTGTTCCAGGATGAGTAGACATTGTATCTTGCAAGGTCTGTTGGATGCAGAGCTAAAGATTTTAGCTGGGTGGAATATGGTGGAAGGCAAAAGAGCACTGAAAGCTTGATCTTCCGGTCAATTTTCCATCCATATGGTTTCCTACAAGACCTAAGGGATGAAGAGTAGTGTTTTTCATAGATTAAGGACCCCAAGGCTCACAAAATGGTTAGAGAGTAGTGCCCCGTGTGAGGATCGAACTCACGACCTTCAGATTATGAGACTGACGCGCTACCTGCTGCGCTAACGAGGTCAATTAGTGAAAGTGATATGTGTGTCATAGCTGGCCACCATACTTGGAAGCTGATGGCGGTGGCACATCTTTTTTTCCCTTTGGTTTTCTCTATTTTTCTCAAAACAAGGCATCTAGTTTTCCCATATGGTCTAGCGGTTAGGTTTCCTGGGTTTCACCCAGGCGGCCCGGGTTCCACTCCCGGTATGGGAAATGCAAGTCCTTTTAACGACCCGCACACTCCTAGTGCTGAAACCTCAAAGCTTTTTTTCCATTGTAACCTCCAATCATTCCCTTGTTGTCAAAGTACCAAGGGTCAAAGCCAGGGATGCAGACAAGACAGGTCAAGCCGGGTCAGGACAGGAAATGAAATACTATCAGGAACACAGGAACTCACAGGGCAAGCTGAAGTTCATCCAGCAACTAATGGCTCATGCACGCGCTTTGGCGTACGTATATGCGCACTGGCACATGAATTTTCACACATGAATAATATCAGGATCACAGGAACTCACAGGGGAAGCTGAAGATCATCCAGCAACTAATGGCTTATGCTGCTAGCTTTAAATAGGCCACTGGGCACCAGAAATTGTCACGCATTGTGTGCGCTTTGGCGTACGCACATGCGTACTAGCACATGAAGTTTCTCGGCCGTTCTCGCTCTTATGCACATTTGCATTGGCAAATATCTATGTGCCAATCTTCTGCAAACCATTCTCTGACAGAGACATCATCTTTTTTTTCCACACCTTTGAAAAAGCCCTTTTGAATTCCTCGGTGCTTTGTTCTTTCTGTGTGATGAAACTAAGGGAAGCATGTCACATAGATGGAAAATGCCTCTGTTGTTCCAGGATGAGTAGACATTGTATCTTGCAAGGTCTGTTGGATGCAGAGCTAAAGATTTTAGCTGGGTGGAATATGGTGGAAGGCAAAAGAGCACTGAAAGCTTGATTTTCCGGTCAATTTTCCATCCATATGGTTTCCTACAAGACCTAAGGGATGAAGAGTAGTATTTTTCATAGATTAAGGACCCCAAGGCTCACAAAATGGTTAGAGAGTAGTGCCCCGTGTGAGGATCGAACTCACGACCTTCAGATTATGAGACTGACGCGCTACCTGCTGCGCTAACAAGGCCAATTAGTGAAAGTGATATGTGTGTCATAGCTGGCCACCATACTTGGAAGCTGATGGCGGTGGCACATCTTTTTTTCCCTTTGGTTTTCTCTATTTTTCTCAAAACAAGGCAGCTAGTTTTCCCATATGGTCTAGCGGTTAGGATTCCTGGTTTTCACCCAGGCGGCCCGGGTTCCACTCCCGGTATGGGAAATGCAAGTCCTTTTAACGACCCGCACACTCCTAGTGCTGAAACCTCAAAGCTGTTTTTCCATTGTAACCTCCAATCATTCCCTTGTTGTCAAAGTACCAAGGGTCAAAGCCAGGGATGCAGACAAGACAGGTCAAGCCGTGTCAGGACAGGAAATGAAATACTATCAGGAACACAGGAACTCACAGGGCAAGCTGAAGTTCATCCAGCAACTAATGGCTCATGCACGCGCTTTGGCGTACGTATATGCGCACTGGCACATGAATTTTCACACATGAATAATATCAGGATCACAGGAACTCACAGGGGAAGCTGAAGATCATCCAGCAACTAATGGCTTATGCTGCTAGCTTTAAATAGGCCACTGGGCACCAGAAATTGTCACGCATTGTGTGCGCTTTGGCGTACGCACATGCGTACTAGCACATGAAGTTTCTCGGCCGTTCTCGCTCTTCTGCACATTTGCATTGGCAAATATCTATGTGCCAATCTTCTACAAACCATTCTCTGACAGAGACATCATCTTTTTTTTCCACACCTTTGAAAAAGCCCTTTTGAATTCCTCGGTGCTTTGTTCTTTCTGTGTGATGAAACTAAGGGAAGCATGTCACATAGATGGAAAATGCCTCTGTTGTTCCAGGATGAGTAGACATTGTATCTTGCAAGGTCTGTTGGATGCAGAGCTAAAGATTTTAGCTGGGTGGAATATGGTGGAAGGCAAAAGAGCACTGAAAGCTTGATTTTCCGGTCAATTTTCCATCTATATGGTTTCCTACAAGACCTAAGGGATGAAGAGTAGTGTTTTTCATAGATTAAGGACCCCAAGGCTCACAAAATGGTTAGAGAGTAGTGCCCCGTGTGAGGATCGAACTCACGACCTTCAGATTATGAGACTGACGCGCTACCTGCTGCGCTAACGAGGCCAATTAGTGAAAGTGATATGTGTGTCATAGCTGGCCACCATACTTGGAAGCTGATGGCGGTGGCACATCTTTTTTTCCCTTTGGTTTTCTCTATTTTTCTCAAAACAAGGCAGCTAGTTTTCCCATATGGTCTAGCGGTTAGGATTCCTGGTTTTCACCCAGGCGGCCCGGGTTCCACTCCCGGTATGGGAAATGCAAGTCCTTTTAACGACCCGCACACTCCTAGTGCTGAAACCTCAAAGCTGTTTTTCCATTGTAACCTCCAATCATTCCCTTGTTGTCAAAGTACCAAGGGTCAAAGCCAGGGATGCAGACAAGACAGGTCAAGCCGGGTCAGGACAGGAAATGAAATACTATCAGGAACACAGGAACTCACAGGGCAAGCTGAAGTTCATCCAGCAACTAATGGCTCATGCACGCGCTTTGGCGTACGTATATGCGCACTGGCACATGAATTTTCACACATGAATAATATCAGGATCACAGGAACTCACAGGGGAAGCTGAAGATCATCCAGCAACTAATGGCTTATGCTGCTAGCTTTAAATAGGCCACTGGGCACCAGAAATTGTCACGCATTGTGTGCGCTTTGGCGTACGCACATGCGTACTAGCACATGAAGTTTCTCGGCCGTTCTCGCTCTTCTGCACATTTGCATTGGCAAATATCTATGTGCCAATCTTCTGCAAACCATTCTCTGACAGAGACATCATCTTTTTTTCCCACACCTTTGAAAAAGCCCTTTTGAATTCCTCGGTGCTTTGTTCTTTCTGTGTGATGAAACTAAGGGAAGCATGTCACATAGATGGAAAATGCCTCTGTTGTTCCAGGATGAGTAGACATTGTATCTTGCAAGGTCTGTTGGATGCAGAGCTAAAGATTTTAGCTGGGTGGAATATGGTGGAAGGCAAAAGAGCACTGAAAGCTTGATCTTCCGGTCAATTTTCCATCCATATGGTTTCCTACAAGACCTAAGGGACGAAGAGTAGTGTTTTTCATAGATTAAGGACCCCAAGGCTCACAAAATGGTTAGAGAGTAGTGCCCCGTGTGAGGATCGAACTCATGACCTTCAGATTATGAGTCTGACGCGCTACCTGCTGCGCTAACGAGGCCAATTAGTGAAAGTGATATGTGTGTCATAGCTGGCCACCATACTTGGAAGCTGATGGCGGTGGCACATCTTTTTTTCCCTTTGGTTTTCTCTATTTTTCTCAAAACAAGGCAGCTAGTTTTCCCATATGGTCTAGCGGTTAGGATTCCTGGTTTTCACCCAGGCGGCCCGGGTTCGACTCCCGGTATGGGAAATGCAAGCCCTTTTAACGACCCGCACACTCCTAGTGTTGAAACCTCAAAGCTGTTTTTCCATTGTAACCTCCAATCATTCCCTTGTTGTCAAAGTACCAAGGGTCAAAGCCAGGGATGCAGACAAGACAGGTCAAGCCGGGTCAGGACAGGAAATGAAATACTATCAGGAACACAGGAACTCACAGGGCAAGCTGAAGTTCATCCAGCAACTAATGGCTCATGCACGCGCTTTGGCGTACGTATATGCGCACTGGCACATGAATTTTCACACATGAATAATATCAGGATCACAGGAACTCACAGGGGAAGCTGAAGATCATCCAGCAACTAATGGCTTATGCTGCTAGCTTTAAATAGGCCACTGGGCACCAGAAATTGTCACGCATTGTGTGCGCTTTGGCGTACGCACATGCGTACTAGCACATGAAGTTTCTCGGCCGTTCTCGCTCTTCTGCACATTTGCATTGGCAAATATCTATGTGCCAATCTTCTGCAAACCATTCTCTGACAGAGACATCATCTTTTTTTTCCACACCTTTGAAAAAGCCCTTTTGAATTCCTCGGTGCTTTGTTCTTTCTGTGTGATGAAACTAAGGGAAGCATGTCACATAGATGGAAAATGCCTCTGTTGTTCCAGGATGAGTAGACATTGTATCTTGCAAGGTCTGTTGGATGCAGAGCTAAAGATTTTAGCTGGGTGGAATATGGTGGAAGGCAAAAGAGCACTGAAAGCTTGATCTTCCGGTCAATTTTCCATCCATATGGTTTCCTACAAGACCTAAGGGATGAAGAGTAGTGTTTTTCATAGATTAAGGACCCCAAGGCTCACAAAACAGTTAGAGAGTAGTGCCCCGTGTGAGGATCGAACTCACGACCTTCAGATTATGAGACTGACGCGCTACCTGCTGCGCTAACGAGGCCAATTAGTGAAAGTGATTTGTGTGTCATAGCTGGCCACCATACTTGGAAGCTGATGGCGGTGGCACATCTTTTTTTCCCTTTGATTTTCTCTATTTTTCTCAAAACAAGGCAGCTAGTTTTCCCATATGGTCTAGCGGTTAGGATTCCTGGTTTTCACCCAGGCGGCCCGGGTTCCACTCCCGGTATGGGAAATGCAAGTCCTTTTAACGACCCGCACACTCCTAGTGCTGAAACCTCAAAGCTGTTTTTCCATTGTAACCTCCAATCATTCCCTTGTTGTCAAAGTACCAAGGGTCAAAGCCAGGGATGCAGACAAGACAGGTCAAGCCGGGTCAGGACAGGAAATGAAATACTATCAGGAACACAGGAACTCACAGGGCAAGCTGAAGTTCATCCAGCAACTAATGGCTCATGCACGCGCTTTGGCGTACGTATATGCGCACTGGCACATGAATTTTCACACATGAATAATATCAGGATCACAGGAACTCACAGGGGAAGCTGAAGATCATCCAGCAACTAATGGCTTATGCTGCTAGCTTTAAATAGGCCACTGGGCACCAGAAATTGTCACGCATTGTGTGCGCTTTGGCGTACGCACATGCGTACTAGCACATGAAGTTTCTCGGCCGTTCTCGCTCTTATGCACATTTGCATTGGCAAATATCTATGTGCCAATCTTCTGCAAACCATTCTCTGACAGAGACATCATCTTTTTTTTCCACACCTTTGAAAAAGCCCTTTTGAATTCCTCGGTGCTTTGTTCTTTCTGTGTGATGAAACTAAGGGAAGCATGTCACATAGATGGAAAATGCCTCTGTTGTTCCAGGATGAGTAGACATTGTATCTTGCAAGGTCTGTTGGATGCAGAGCTAAAGATTTTAGCTGGGTGGAATATGGTGGAAGGCAAAAGAGCACTGAAAGCTTGATCTTCCGGTCAATTTTCCATCCATATGGTTTCCTACAAGACCTAAGGGATGAAGAGTAGTGTTTTTCATAGATTAAGGACCCCAAGGCTCACAAAATGGTTAGAGAGTAGTGCCCCGTGTGAGGATCGAACTCACGACCTTCAGATTATGAGACTGACGCGCTACCTGCTGCGCTAACGAGGTCAATTAGTGAAAGTGATATGTGTGTCATAGCTGGCCACCATACTTGGAAGCTGATGGCGGTGGCACATCTTTTTTTCCCTTTGGTTTTCTCTATTTTTCTCAAAACAAGGCATCTAGTTTTCCCATATGGTCTAGCGGTTAGGTTTCCTGGGTTTCACCCAGGCGGCCCGGGTTCCACTCCCGGTATGGGAAATGCAAGTCCTTTTAACGACCCGCACACTCCTAGTGCTGAAACCTCAAAGCTTTTTTTCCATTGTAACCTCCAATCATTCCCTTGTTGTCAAAGTACCAAGGGTCAAAGCCAGGGATGCAGACAAGACAGGTCAAGCCGGGTCAGGACAGGAAATGAAATACTATCAGGAACACAGGA
>NW_027507903.1:567839078-567844078 GCF_037356315.1 Lithobates pipiens
CTGAAAGCTTGATCTTCCGGTCAATGTTCCATCCATATGGTTTCCTACAAGACCTAAGGGATGAAGAGTAGTGTTTTTCATAGATTAAGGACCCCAAGGCTCACAAAATGGTTAGAGAGTAGTGCCCCGTGTGAGGATCGAACTCACGACCTTCAGATTATGAGACTGACGCGCTACCTGCTGCGCTAACGAGGCCAATTAGTGAAAGTGATATGTGTGTCATAGCTGGCCACCATACTTGGAAGCTGATGGCGGTGGCACATCTTTTTTTCCCTTTGGTTTTCTCTATTTTTCTCAAAACAAGGCAGCTAGTTTTCCCATATGGTCTAGCGGTTAGGATTCCTGGTTTTCACCCAGGCGGCCCGGGTTCGACTCCCAGTATGGGAAATGCAAGTCCTTTTAACGACCCGCACACTCCTAGTGCTGAAACCTCAAAGCTGTTTTTCCATTGTAACCTCCAATCATTCCCTTGTTGTCAAAGTACCAAGGGTCAAAGCCAGGGATGCAGACAAGACAGGTCAAGCCGGGTCAGGACAGGAAATGAAATACTATCAGGAACACAGGAACTCACAGGGCAAGCTGAAGTTCATCCAGCAACTAATGGCTCATGCACGCGCTTTGGCGTACGTATATGCGCACTGGCACATGAATTTTCACACATGAATAATATCAGGATCACAGGAACTCACAGGGGAAGCTGAAGATCATCCAGCAACTAATGGCTTATGCTGCTAGCTTTAAATAGGCCACTGGGCACCAGAAATTGTCACGCATTGTGTGCGCTTTGGCGTACGCACATGCGTACTAGCACATGAAGTTTCTCGGCCGTTCTCGCTCTTCTGCACATTTGCATTGGCAAATATCTATGTGCCAATCTTCTGAAAACCATTCTCTGACAGAGACATCATCTTTTTTTTCCACACCTTTGAAAAAGCCCTTTTGAATTCCTCGGTGCTTTGTTCTTTCTGTGTGATGAAACTAAGGGAAGCATGTCACATAGATGAAAAATGCCTCTATTGTTCCAGGATGAGTAGACATTGTATCTTGCAAGGTCTGTTGGATGCAGAGCTAAAGATTTTAGCTGGGTGGAATATGGTGGAAGGCAAAAGAGCACTGAAAGCTTGATCTTCCGGTCAATGTTCCATCCATATGGTTTCCTACAAGACCTAAGGGATGAAGAGTAGTGTTTTTCATAGATTAAGGACCCCAAGGCTCACAAAATGGTTAGAGAGTAGTGCCCCGTGTGAGGATCGAACTCACGACCTTCAGATTATGAGACTGACGCGCTACCTGCTGCGCTAACGAGGCCAATTAGTGAAAGTGATATGTGTGTCATAGCTGGCCACCATACTTGGAAGCTGATGGCGGTGGCACATCTTTTTTTCCCTTTGGTTTTCTCTATTTTTCTCAAAACAAGGCAGCTAGTTTTCCCATATGGTCTAGCGGTTAGGATTTCTGGTTTTCACCCAGGCGGCCTGGGTTCGACTCCCGGTATGGGAAATGCGAGTCCTTTTAACGACCCGCACACTCCTAGTGCTGAAACCTCAAAAATGTTTTTCCATTGTAACCTCCAATCATTCCCTTGTTGTCAAAGTACCAAGGGTCAAAGCCAGGGATGCAGACAAGACAGGTCAAGCCGGGTCAGGACAGGAAATGAAATACTATCAGGAACACAGGAACTCACAGGGCAAGCTGAAGTTCATCCAGCAACTAATGGCTCATGCACGCGCTTTGGCGTACGTATATGCGCACTGGCACATGAATTTTCACACATGAATAATATCAGGATCACAGGAACTCACAGGGGAAGCTGAAGATCATCCAGCAACTAATGGCTTATGCTGCTAGCTTTAAATAGGCCACTGGGCACCAGAAATTGTCACGCATTGTGTGCGCTTTGGCGTACGCACATGCGTACTAGCACATGAAGTTTCTCGGCCGTTCTCGCTCTTCTGCACATTTGCATTGGCAAATATCTATGTGCCAATCTTCTGCAAACCATTCTCTGACAGAGACATCATCTTTTTTTTCCACACCTTTGAAAAAGCCCTTTTGAATTCCTCGGTGCTTTGTTCTTTCTGTGTGATGAAACTAAGGGAAGCATGTCACATAGATGGAAAATGCCTCTGTTGTTCCAGGATGAGTAGACATTGTATCTTGCAAGGTCTGTTGGATGCAGAGCTAAAGATTTTAGCTGGGTGGAATATGGTGGAAGGCAAAAGAGCACTGAAAGCTTGATCTTCCGGTCAATGTTCCATCCATATGGTTTCCTACAAGACCTAAGGGATGAAGAGTAGTGTTTTTCATAGATTAAGGACCCCAAGGCTCACAAAATGGTTAGAGAGTAGTGCCCCGTGTGAGGATCGAACTCACGACCTTCAGATTATGAGACTGACGCGCTACCTGCTGCGCTAACGAGGCCAATTAGTGAAAGTGATATGTGTGTCATAGCTGGCCACCATACTTGGAAGCTGATGGCGGTGGCACATCTTTTTTTCCCTTTGGTTTTCTCTATTTTTCTCAAAACAAGGCAGCTAGTTTTCCCATATGGTCTAGCGGTTAGGATTCCTGGTTTTCACCCAGGCGGCCCGGGTTCGACTCCCGGTATGGGAAATGCAAGTCCTTTTAACGACCCGCACACTCCTAGTGTTGAAACCTCAAAGCTGTTTTTCCATTGTAACCTCCAATCATTCCCTTGTTGTCAAAGTACCAAGGGTCAAAGCCAGGGATGCAGACAAGACAGGTCAAGCCGGGTCAGGACAGGAAATGAAATACTATCAGGAACACAGGAACTCACAGGGCAAGCTGAAGTTCATCCAGCAACTAATGGCTCATGCATGCGCTTTGGCGTACGTATATGCGCACTGGCACATGAATTTTCACACATGAATAATATCAGGATCACAGGAACTCACAGGGGAAGCTGAAGATCATCCAGCAACTAATGGCTTATGCTGCTAGCTTTAAATAGGCCACTGGGCACCAGAAATTGTCACGCATTGTGTACGCACATGCGTACTAGCACATGAAGTTTCTCGGCCGTTCTCGCTCTTCTGCACATTTGCATTGGCAAATATCTATGTGCCAATCTTCTGCAAACCATTCTCTGACAGAGACATCATCTTTTTTTTCCACACCTTTGAAAAAGCCCTTTTGAATTCCTCGGTGCTTTGTTCTTTCTGTGTGATGAAACTAAGGGAAGCATGTCACATAGATGGAAAATGCCTCTGTTGTTCCAGGATGAGTAGACATTGTATCTTGCAAGGTCTGTTGGATGCAGAGCTAAAGATTTTAGCTGGGTGGAATATGGTGGAAGGCAAAAGAGCACTGAAAGCTTGATCTTCCGGTCAATTTTCCATCCATATGGTTTCCTACAAGACCTAAGGGATGAAGAGTAGTGTTTTTCATAGATTAAGGACCCCAAGGCTCACAAAACGGTTAGAGAGTAGTGCCCCGTGTGAGGATCGAACTCCCGACCTTCAGATTATGAGACTGACGCGCTACCTGCTGCGCTAACGAGGCCAATTAGTGAAAACGATATGTGTGTCATAGCTGGCCACCATACTTGGAAGCTGATGGCGGTGGCACATCTTTTTTTCCCTTTGGTTTTCTCTATTTTTCTCAAAACAAGGCAGCTAGTTTTCCCATATGGTCTAGCGGTTAGGATTCCTGGTTTTCACCCAGGCGGCCCGGGTTCGACTCCCGGTATGAGAAATGCAAGTCCTTTTAACGACCCGCACACTCCTAGTGCTGAAACCTCAAAGCTGTTTTTCCATTGTAACCTCCAATCATTCCCTTGTTGTCAAAGTACCAAGGGTCAAAGCCAGGGATGCAGACAAGACAGGTCAAGCCGGGTCAGGACAGGAAATCAAATACTATCAGGAACACAGGAACTCACAGGGCAAGCTGAAGTTCATCCAGCAACTAATGGCTCATGCACGCGCTTTGGCGTACGTATATGCGCACTGGCACATGAATTTTCACACATGAATAATATCAGGATCACAGAAACTCACAGGGGAAGCTGAAGATCATCCAGCAACTAATGGCTTATGCTGCTAGCTTTAAATAGGCCACTGGGCACCAGAAATTGTCACGCATTGTGTGCGCTTTGGCGTACGCACATGCGTACTAGCACATGAAGTTTCTCGGCCGTTCTCGCTCTTCTGCACATTTGCATTGGCAAATATCTATGTGCCAATCTTCTGCAAACCATTCTCTGACAAAGACATCATCTTTTTTTTCCACACCTTTGAAAAAGCCCTTTTGAATTCCTCTGTGCTTTGTTCTTTCTGTGTGATGAAACTAAGGGAAGCATGTCACATAGATGGAAAATGCCTCTGTTGTTCCAGGATGAGTAGACATTGTATCTTGCAAGGTCTGTTGGATGCAGAGCTAAAGATTTTAGCTGGGTGGAATATGGTGGAAGGCAAAAAGCACTGAAAGCTTGATCTTCCGGTCAATTTTCCATCCATATGGTTTCCTACAAGACCTAAGGGATGAAGAGTAGTGTTTTTCATAGATTAAGGACCCCAAGGCTCACAAAATGGTTAGAGAGTAGTGCCCCGTGTGAGGATCGAACTCACGACCTTCAGATTATGAGACTGACGCGCTACCTGCTGCGCTAACGAGGCCAATTAGTGAAAGCGATATGTGTGTCATAGCTGGCCACCATACTTGGAAGCTGATGGCGGTGGCACATCTTTTTTTCCCTTTGGTTTTCTCTATTTTTCTCAAAACAAGGCAGCTAGTTTTCCCATATGGTCTGGCGGTTAGGATTCCTGGTTTTCACCCAGGCGGCCCGGGTTTGACTCCCGGTATGGGAAATGCAAGTCCTTTTAACGACCCGCACACTCCTAGTGCTGAAACCTCAAAAATGTTTTTCCATTGTAACCTCCAATCATTCCCTTGTTGTCAAAGTACCAAGGGTCAAAGCCAGGGATGCAGACAAGACAGGTCAAGCCGGGTCAGGACAGGAAATGAAATACTATCAGGAACAC
>NW_027507903.1:567849078-567904078 GCF_037356315.1 Lithobates pipiens
CATATGGTTTCCTACAAGACCTAAGGGGTGAAGAGTAGTGTTTTTCATAGATTAAGGACCCCAAGGCTCACAAAATGGTTAGAGAGTAGTGCCCCGTGTGAGGATCGAACTCACGACCTTCAGATTATGAGACTGACGCGCTACCTGCTGCGCTAACGAGGCCAATTAGTGAAAGCGATATGTGTGTCATAGCTGGCCACCATACTTGGAAGCTGATGGCGGTGGCACATCTTTTTTTCCCTTTGGTTTTCTCTATTTTTCTCAAAACAAGGCAGCTAGTTTTCCCATATGGTCTAGCGGTTAGGATTCCTGGTTTTCACCCAGGCGGCCCGGGTTTGACTCCCGGTATGGGAAATGCAAGACCTTTTAACGACCCGCACACTCCTAGTGCTGAAACCTCAAAGCTGTTTTTCCATTGTAACCTCCAATCATTCCCTTGTTGTCAAAGTACCAAGGGTCAAAGCCAGGGATGCAGACAAGACAGGTCAAGCCGGGTCAGGACAGGAAATGAAATACTATCAGGAACACAGGAACTCACAGGGCAAGCTGAAGTTCATCCAGCAACTAATGGCTCATGCACGCGCTTTGGCGTACGTATATGCGCACTGGCACATGAATTTTCACACATGAATAATATCAGGATCACAGGAACTCACAGGGGAAGCTGAAGATCATCCAGCAACTAATGGCTTATGCTGCTAGCTTTAAATAGGCCACTGGGCACCAGAAATTGTCACGCATTGTGTGCGCTTTGGCGTACGCACATGCGTACTAGCACATGAAGTTTCTCGGCCGTTCTCGCTCTTCTGCACATTTGCATTGGCAAATATCTATGTGCCAATCTTCTGCAAACCATTCTCTGACAGAGACATCATCTTTTTTTTCCACACCTTTGAAAAAGCCCTTTTGAATTCCTCGGTGCTTTGTTCTTTCTGTGTGATGAAACTAAGGGAAGCATGTCACATAGATGGAAAATGCCACTGTTGTTCCAGGATGAGTAGACATTGTATCTTGCAAGGTCTGTTGGATGCAGAGCTAAAGATTTTAGCTGGGTGGAATATGGTGGAAGGCAAAAGAGCACTGAAAGCTTGATCTTCCGGTCAATTTTCCATCCATATGGTTTCCTACAAGACCTAAGGGATGAAGAGTAGTGTTTTTCATAGATTAAGGACCCCAAGGCTCACAAAATGGTTAGAGAGTAGTGCCCCGTGTGAGGATCGAACTCACGACCTTCAGATTATGAGACTGACGCGCTACCTGCTGCGCTAATGAGGCCAATTAGTGAAAGCGATATGTGTGTCATAGCTGGCCACCATACTTGGAAGCTGATGGCGGTGGCACATCTTTTTTTCCCTTTGGTTTTCTCTATTTTTCTCAAAACAAGGCAGCTAGTTTTCCCATATGGTCTAGCGGTTAGGATTCCTGGTTTTCACCCAGGCGGCCCGGGTTCGACTCCCGGTATGGGAAATGCAAGTCCTTTTAACGACCCGCACACTCCTAGTGCTGAAACCTCAAAGCTGTTTTTCCATTGTAACCTCCAATCATTCCCTTGTTGTCAAAGTACCAAGGGTCAAAGCCAGGGATGCAGACAAGACAGGTCAAGCCGGGTCAGGACAGGAAATGAAATACTATCAGGAACACAGGAACTCACAGGGCAAGCTGAAGTTCATCCAGCAACTAATGGCTCATGCACGCGCTTTGGCGTACGTATATGCGCACTGGCACATGAATTTTCACACATGAATAATATCAGGATCACAGGAACTCACAGGGGAAGCTGAAGATCATCCAGCAACTAATGGCTTATGCTGCTAGCTTTAAATAGGCCACTGGGCACCAGAAATTGTCACGCATTGTGTGCGCTTTGGCGTACGCACATGCGTACTAGCACATGAAGTTTCTCGGCCGTTCTCGCTCTTCTGCACATTTGCATTGGCAAATATCTATGTGCCAATCTTCTGCAAACCATTCTCTGACAGAGACATCATCTTTTTTTTCCACACCTTTGAAAAAGCCCTTTTGAATTCCTCGGTGCTTTGTTCTTTCTGTGTGATGAAACTAAGGGAAGCATGTCACATAGATGGAAAATGCCTCTGTTGTTCCAGGATGAGTAGACATTGTATCTTGCAAGGTCTGTTGGATGCAGAGCTAAAGATTTTAGCTGGGTGGAATATGGTGGAAGGCAAAAGAGCACTGAAAGCTTGATCTTCCGGTCAATTTTCCATCCATATGGTTTCCTACAAGACCTAAGGGATGAAGAGTAGTGATTTTCATAGATTAAGGACCCCAAGGCTCACAAAACGGTTAGAGAGTAGTGCCCCATGTGAGGATCGAACTCACGACCTTCAGATTATGAGACTGACGCGCTACCTGCTGCGCTAACGAGGCCAATTAGTGAAAGGGATATGTGTGTCATAGCTGGCCACCATACTTGGAAGCTGATGGCGGTGGCACATCTTTTTTTCCCTTTGGTTTTCTCTATTTTTCTCAAAACAAGGCAGCTAGTTTTCCCATATGGTCTAGCGGTTAGGATTCCTGGTTTTCACCCAGGCGGCCCGGGTTCCACTCCCGGTATGGGAAATGCAAGTCCTTTTAACGACCCGCACACTCCTAGTGCTGAAACCTCAAAGCTGTTTTTCCATTGTAACCTCCAATCATTCCCTTGTTGTCAAAGTACCAAGGGTCAAAGCCAGGGATGCAGACAAGACAGGTCAAGCCGGGTCAGGACAGGAAATGAAATACTATCAGGAACACAGGAACTCACAGGGCAAGCTGAAGTTCATCCAGCAACTAATGGCTCATGCACGCGCTTTGGCGTACGTATATGCGCACTGGCACATGAATTTTCACACATGAATAATATCAGGATCACAGGAACTCACAGGGGAAGCTGAAGATCATCCAGCAACTAATGGCTTATGCTGCTAGCTTTAAATAGGCCACTGGGCACCAGAAATTGTCACGCATTGTGTACGCACATGCGTACTAGCACATGAAGTTTCTCGGCCGTTCTCGCTCTTCTGCACATTTGCATTGGCAAATATCTATGTGCCAATCTTCTGCAAACCATTCTCTGACAGAGACATCATCTTTTTTTTCCACACCTTTGAAAAAGCCCTTTTGAATTCCTCTGTGCTTTGTTCTTTCTGTGTGATGAAACTAAGGGAAGCATGTCACATAGATGGAAAATGCCTCTGTTGTTCCAGGATGAGTAGACATTGTATCTTGCAAGGTCTGTTGGATGCAGAGCTAAAGATTTTAGCTGGGTGGAATATGGTGGAAGGCAAAAGAGCACTGAAAGCTTGATCTTCCGGTCAATTTTCCATCCATATGGTTTCCTACAAGACCTAAGGGATGAAGAGTAGTGTTTTTCATAGATTAAGGACCCCAAGGCTCACAAAATGGTTAGAGTGTAGTGCCCCGTGTGAGGATCGAACTCACGACCTTCAGATTATGAGACTGACGCGCTACCTGCTGCGCTAACGAGGCCAATTAGTAAAAGCGATATGTGTGTCATAGCTGGCCACCATACTTGGAAGCTGATGGCGGTGGCACATCTTTTTTTCCCTTTGGTTTTCTCTATTTTTCTCAAAACAAGGCAGCTAGTTTTCCCATATGGTCTAGCGGTTAGGATTCCTGGTTTTCACCCAGGCGGCCCGGGATCGACTCCCGGTATGGGAAATGCAAGTCCTTTTAACGACCCGCACACTCCTAGTGCTGAAACCTCAAAGCTGTTTTTCCATTGTAACCTCCAATCATTCCCTTGTTGTCAAAGTACCAAGGGTCAAAGCCAGGGATGCAGACAAGACAGGTCAAGCCGGGTCAGGACAGGAAATGAAATACTATCAGGAACACAGGAACTCACAGGGCAAGCTGAAGTTCATCCAGCAACTAATGGCTCATGCACGCGCTTTGGCGTACGTATATGCGCACTGGCACATGAATTTTCACACATGAATAATATCAGGATCACAGGAACTCACAGGGGAAGCTGAAGATCATCCAGCAACTAATGGCTTATGCTGCTAGCTTTAAATAGGCCACTGGGCACCAGAAATTGTCACGCATTGTGTGCGCTTTGGCGTACGCACATGCGTACTAGCACATGAAGTTTCTCGGCCGTTCTCGCTCTTCTGCACATTTGCATTGGCAAATATCTATGTGCCAATCTTCTGCAAACCATTCTCTGACAGAGACATCATCTTTTTTTTCCACACCTTTGAAAAAGCCCTTTTGAATTCCTCGGTGCTTTGTTCTTTCTGTGTGATGAAACTAAGGGAAGCATGTCACATAGATGGAAAATGCCTCTGTTGTTCCAGGATGAGTAGACATTGTATCTTGCAAGGTCTGTTGGATGCAGAGCTAAAGATTTTAGCTGGGTGGAATATGGTGGAAGGCAAAAGAGCACTGAAAGCTTGATCTTCCGGTCAATTTTCCATCCATATGGTTTCCTACAAGACCTAAGGGATGAAGAGTAGTGTTTTTCATAGATTAAGGACCCCAAGGCTCACAAAACGGTTAGAGAGTAGTGCCCCGTGTGAGGATCGAACTCACGACCTTCAGATTATGAGACTGACACGCTACCTGCTGCGCTAACGAGGCCAATTAGTGAAAGTGATATGTGTGTCATAGCTGGCCACCATACTTGGAAGCTGATGGCGGTGGCACATCTTTTTTTCCCTTTGGTTTTCTCTATTTTTCTCAAAACAAGGCAGCTAGTTTTCCCATATGGTCTAGCGGTTAGGATTCCTGGTTTTCACCCAGGCGGCCCGGGTACGACTCCCGGTATGGGAAATGCAAGTCTTTTTAACGACCCGCACACTCCTAGTGCTGAAACCTCAAAGCTGTTTTTCCATTGTAACCTCCAATCATTCCCTTGTTGTCAAAGTACCAAGGGTCAAAGCCAGGGATGCAGACAAGACAGGTCAAGCCGGGTCAGGACAGGAAATGAAATACTATCAGGAACACAGGAACTCACAGGGCAAGCTGAAGTTCATCCAGCAACTAATGGCTCATGCACGCGCTTTGGCGTACGTATATGCGCACTGGCACATGAATTTTCACACATGAATAATATCAGGATCACAGGAACTCACAGGGGAAGCTGAAGATCATCCAGCAACTAATGGCTTATGCTGCTAGCTTTAAATAGGCCACTGGGCACCAGAAATTGTCACGCATTGTGTGCGCTTTGGCGTACGCACATGCGTACTAGCACATGAAGTTTCTCGGCCGTTCTCGCTCTTCTGCACATTTGCATTGGCAAATATCTATGTGCCAATCTTCTGCAAACCATTCTCTGACAGAGACATCATCTTTTTTTTCCACACCTTTGAAAAAGCCCTTTTGAATTCCTCGGTGCTTTGTTCTTTCTGTGTGATGAAACTAAGGGAAGCATGTCACATAGATGGAAAATGCCTCTGTTGTTCCAGGATGAGTAGACATTGTATCTTGCAAGGTCTGTTGGATGCAGAGCTAAAGATTTTAGCTGGGTGGAATATGGTGGAAGGCAAAAGAGCACTGAAAGCTTGATCTTCCGGTCAGTTTTCCATCCATATGGTTTCCTACAAGACCTAAGGGATGAAGAGTAGTGTTTTTCATAGATTAAGGACCCCAAGGCTCACAAAACGGTTAGAGAGTAGTGCCCCGTGTGAGGATCGAACTCACGACCTTCAGATTATGAGACTGACGCGCTACCTGCTGCGCTAACGAGGCCAATTAGTAAAAGTGATATGTGTGTCATAGCTGGCCACCATACTTGGAAGCTGATGGCGGTGGCACATCTTTTTTTCCCTTTGGTTTTCTCTATTTTTCTCAAAACAAGGCAGCTAGTTTTCCCATATGGTCTAGCGGTTAGGATTCCTGGTTTTCACCCAGGCGGCCCGGGTTCCACTCCCGGTATGGGAAATGCAAGTCCTTTTAACGACCCGCACACTCCTAGTGCTGAAACCTCAAAGCTGTTTTTCCATTGTAACCTCCAATCATTCCCTTGTTGTCAAAGTACCAAGGGTCAAAGCCAGGGATGCAGACAAGACAGGTCAAGCCGGGTCAGGACAGGAAATGAAATACTATCAGGAACACAGGAACTCACAGGGCAAGCTGAAGTTCATCCAGCAACTAATGGCTCATGCACGCGCTTTGGCGTACGTATATGCGCACTGGCACATGAATTTTCACACATGAATAATATCAGGATCACAGGAACTCACAGGGGAAGCTGAAGATCATCCAGCAACTAATGGCTTATGCTGCTAGCTTTAAATAGGCCACTGGGCACCAGAAATTGTCACGCATTGTGTGCGCTTTGGCGTACGCACATGCGTACTAGCACATGAAGTTTCTCGGCCGTTCTCGCTCTTCTGCACATTTGCATTGGCAAATATCTATGTGCCAATCTTCTGCAAACCATTCTCTGACAGAGACATCATCTTTTTTTTCCACACCTTTGAAAAAGCCCTTTTGAATTCCTCGGTGCTTTGTTCTTTCTGTGTGATGAAACTAAGGGAAGCATGTCACATAGATGGAAAATGCCTCTGTTGTTCCAGGATGAGTAGACATTGTATCTTGCAAGGTCTGTTGGATGCAGAGCTAAAGATTTTAGCTGGGTGGAATATGGTGGAAGGCAAAAGAGCACTGAAAGCTTGATCTTCCGGTCAATTTTCCATCCATATGGTTTCCTACAAGACCTAAGGGATGAAGAGTAGTGTTTTTCATAGATTAAGGACCCCAAGGCTCACAAAATGGTTAGAGAGTAGTGCCCCGTGTGAGGATCGAACTCACGACCTTCAGATTATGAGACTGACGCGCTACCTGCTGTGCTAACGAGGCCAATTAGTGAAAGTGATATGTGTGTCATAGCTGGCCACCATACTTGGAAGCTGATGGCGGTGGCACATCTTTTTTTCCCTTTGGTTTTCTCTATTTTTCTCAAAACAAGGCAGCTAGTTTTCCCATATGGTCTAGCGGTTAGGTTTCTTGGGTTTCACCCAGGCGGCCCGGGTTCCACTCCCGGTATGGGAAATGCAAGTCCTTTTAACGACCCGCACACTCCTAGTGCTGAAACCTCAAAGCTGTTTTTCCATTGTAACCTCCAATCATTCCCTTGTTGTCAAAGTACCAAGGGTCAAAGCCAGGGATGCAGACAAGACAGGTCAAGCCAGGTCAGGACAGGAAATGAAATACTATCAGGAACAGAGGAACTCACAGGGCAAGCTGAAGTTCATCCAGCAACTAATGGCTCATGCACGCGCTTTGGCGTACGTATATGCGCACTGGCACATGAATTTTCACACATGAATAATATCAGGATCACAGGAACTCACAGGGGAAGCTGAAGATCATCCAGCAACTAATGGCTTATGCTGCTAGCTTTAAATAGGCCACTGGGCACCAGAAATTGTCACGCATTGTGTGCGCTTTGGCGTACGCACATGCGTACTAGCACATGAAGTTTCTCGGCCGTTCTCGCTCTTCTGCACATTTGCATTGGCAAATATCTATGTGCCAATCTTCTGCAAACCATTCTCTGACAGAGACATCATCTTTTTTTTCCACACCTTTGAAAAAGCCCTTTTGAATTCCTCGGTGCTTTGTTCTTTCTGTGTGATGAAACTAAGGGAAGCATGTCACATAGATGGAAAATGCCTCTGTTGTTCCAGGATGAGTAGACATTGTATCTTGCAAGGTCTGTTGGATGCAGAGCTAAAGATTTTAGCTGGGTGGAATATGGTGGAAGGCAAAAGAGCACTGAAAGCTTGATCTTCCGGTCAATTTTCCATCCATATGGTTTCCTACAAGACCTAAGGGATGAAGAGTAGTGTTTTTCATAGATTAAGGACCCCAAGGCTCACAAAATGGTTAGAGAGTAGTGCCCCGTGTGAGGATTGAACTCACGACCTTCAGATTATGAGACTGACGCGCTACCTGCTGCGCTAACGAGGCCAATTAGTGAAAGTGATATGTGTGTCATAGCTGGCCACCATACTTGGAAGCTGATGGCGGTGGCACATCTTTTTTTCCCTTTGGTTTTCTATATTTTTCTCAAAACAAGGCAGCTAGTTTTCCCATATGGTCTAGCGGTTAGGATTCCTGGTTTTCACCCAGGCGGCCCGGGTTCGACTCCCGGTATGGGAAATTCAAGTCCTTTTAACGACCCGCACACTCCAAGTGCTGAAACCTCAAAGCTGTTTTTCCATTGTAACCTCCAATCATTCCCTTGTTGTCAAAGTACCAAGGGTCAAAGCCAGGGATGCAGACAAGACAGGTCAAGCCGGGTCAGGACAGGAAATGAAATACTATCAGGAACACAGGAACTCACAGGGCAAGCTGAAGTTCATCCAGCAACTAATGGCTCATGCACGCGCTTTGGCGTACGTATATGCGCACTGGCACATGAATTTTCACACATGAATAATATCAGGATCACAGGAACTCACAGGGGAAGCTGAAGATCATCCAGCAACTAATGGCTTATGCTGCTAGCTTTAAATAGGCCACTGGGCACCAGAAATTGTCACGCATTGTGTGCGCTTTGGCGTACGCACATGCGTACTAGCACATGAAGTTTCTCGGCCGTTCTCGCTCTTCTGCACATTTGCATTGGCAAATATCTATGTGCCAATCTTCTGCAAACCATTCTCTGACAGAGACATCATCTTTTTTTTCCACACCTTTGAAAAAGCCCTTTTGAATTCCTCGGTGCTTTGTTCTTTCTGTGTGATGAAACTAAGGGAAGCATGTCACATAGATGGAAAATGCCTCTGTTGTTCCAGGATGAGTAGACATTGTATCTTGCAAGGTCTGTTGGATGCAGAGCTAAAGATTTTAGCTGGGTGGAATATGGTGGAAGGCAAAAGAGCACTGAAAGCTTGATCTTCCGGTCAATGTTCCATCCATATGGTTTCCTACAAGACCTAAGGGATGAAGAGTAGTGTTTTTCATAGATTAAGGACCCCAAGGCTCACAAAATGGTTAGAGAGTAGTGCCCCGTGTGAGGATCGAACTCACGACCTTCAGATTATGAGACTGACGCGCTATCTGCTGTGCTAACGCGGCCAATTAGTGAAAGTGATATGTGTATCATAGCTGGCCACCATACTTGGAAGCTGATGGCGGTGGCACATCTTTTTTTCCCTTTGGTTTTCTCTATTTTTCTCAAAACAAGGCAGCTAGTTTTCCCACATGGTCTAGCGGTTAGGATTCCTGGTTTTCACCCAGGCGGCCCGGGTTCGACTCCCGGTATGGGAAATGCAAGTCCTTTTAACGACCCGCACACTCCTAGTGCTGAAACCTCAAAGCTGTTTTTCCATTGTAACCTCCAATCATTCCCTTGTTGTCAAAGTACCAAGGGTCAAAGCCAGGGATGCAGACAAGACAGGTCAAGCCGGGTCAGGACAGGAAATGAAATACTATCAGGAACACAGGAACTCACAGGGCAAGCTGAAGTTCATCCAGCAACTAATGGCTCATGCACGCGCTTTGGCGTACGTATATGCGCACTGGCACATGAATTTTCACACATGAATAATATCAGGATCACAGGAACTCACAGGGGAAGCTGAAGATCATCCAGCAACTAATGGCTTATGCTGCTAGCTTTAAATAGGCCACTGGGCACCAGAAATTGTCACGCATTGTGTGCGCTTTGGCGTACGCACATGCGTACTAGCACATGAAGTTTCTCGGCCGTTCTCGCTCTTCTGCACATTTGCATTGGCAAATATCTATGTGCCAATCTTCTGCAAACCATTCTCTGACAGAGACATCATCTTTTTTTTCCACACCTTTGAAAAAGCCCTTTTGAATTCCTCGGTGCTTTGTTCTTTCTGTGTGATGAAACTAAGGGAAGCATGTCACATAGATGGAAAATGCCTCTGTTGTTCCAGGATGAGTAGACATTGTATCTTGCAAGGTCTGTTGGATGCAGAGCTAAAGATTTTAGGTGGGTGGAATATGGTGGAAGGCAAAAGAGCACTGAAAGCTTGATCTTCCGGTCAATGTTCCATCCATATGGTTTCCTACAAGACCTAAGGGATGAAGAGTAGTGTTTTTCATAGATTAAGGACCCCAAGGCTCACAAAATGGTTAGAGAGTAGTGCCCCGTGTGAGGATCGAACTCACGACCTTCAGATTATGAGACTGACGCGCTACCTGCTGTGCTAACGAGGCCAATTAGTGAAAGTGATATGTGTGTCATAGCTGGCCACCATACTTGGAAGCTGATGGCGGTGGCACATCTTTTTTTCCCTTTGGTTTTCTCTATTTTTCACAAAACAAGGCAGCTAGTTTTCCCATATGGTCTAGCGGTTAGGATTCCTGGTTTTCACCCAGGCGGCCCGGGTTCGACTCCCGGTATGGGAAATGCAAGTCCTTTTAACGACCCGCACACTCCTAGTGCTGAAACCTCAAAGCTGTTTTTCCATTGTAACCTCCAATCATTCCCTTGTTGTCAAAGTACCAAGGGTCAAAGCCAGGGATGCAGACAAGACAGGTCAAGCCGGGTCAGGACAGGAAATGAAATACTATCAGGAACACAGGAACTCACAGGGCAAGCTGAAGTTCATCCAGCAACTAATGGCTCGTGCACGCGCTTTGGCGTACGTATATGCGCACTGGCACATGAATTTTCACACATGAATAATATCAGGATCACAGGAACTCACAGGGGAAGCTGAAGATCATCCAGCAACTAATGGCTTATGCTGCTAGCTTTAAATAGGCCACTGGGCACCAGAAATTGTCACGCATTGTGTACGCTTTGGCGTACGCACATGCATACTAGCACATGAAGTTTCTCGGCCGTTCTCGCTCTTCTGCACATTTGCATTCTCAAATATCTATGTGCCAATCTTCTGAAAACCATTCTCTGACAGAGACATCATATTTTTTTTCCACACCTTTGAAAAAGCCCTTTTGAATTCCTCGGTGCTTTGTTCTTTCTGTGTGATGAAACTAAGGGAAGCATGTCACATAGATGGAAAATGCCTCTGTTGTTCCAGGATGAGTAGACATTGTATCTTGCAAGGTCTGTTGGATGCAGAGCTAAAGATTTTAGCTGGGTGGAATATGGTGGAAGGCAAAAGAGCACTGAAAGCTTGATCTTCCGGTCAATTTTCCATCCATATGGTTTCCTACAAGACCTAAGGGATGAAGAGTAGTGTTTTTCATAGATTAAGGACCCCAAGGCTCACAAAATGGTTAGAGAGTAGTGCCCCGTGTGAGGATCGAACTCACGACCTTCAGATTATGAGACTGACGCGCTACCTGCTGCGCTAACGAGGCCAATTAGTGAAAGTGATATGTGTGTCATAGCTGGCCACCATACTTGGAAGCTGATGGCGGTGGCACATCTTTTTTTCCCTTTGGTTTTCTCTATTTTTCTCAAAACAAGGCAGCTAGTTTTCCCATATGGTCTAGCGGTTAGGATTCCTGGTTTTCACCCAGGCGGCCCGGGTTCGACTCCCGGTATTTGAAATGTAAGTCCTTTTAACGACCCGCACACTCCTAGTGCTGAAACCTCAAAGCTGTTTTTCCATTGTAACCTCCAATCATTCCCTTGTTGTCAAAGTACCAAGGGTCAAAGCCAGGGATGCAGACAAGACAGGTCAAGCCGGGTCAGGACAGGAAATGAAATACTATCAGGAACACAGGAACTCACAGGGCAAGCTGAAGTTCATCCAGCAACTAATGGCTCATGCACGCGCTTTGGCGTACGTATATGCGCACTGGCACATGAATTTTCACACATGAATAATATCAGGATCACAGGAACTCACAGGGGAAGCTGAAGATCATCCAGCAACTAATGGCTTATGCTGCTAGCTTTAAATAGGCCACTGGGCACCAGAAATTGTCACGCATTGTGTGCGCTTTGGCGTACGCACATGCGTACTAGCACATGAAGTTTCTCGGCCGTTCTCGCTCTTCTGCACATTTGCATTGGCAAATATCTATGTGCCAATCTTCTGCAAACCATTCTCTGACAGAGACATCATCTTTTTTTTCCACACCTTTGAAAAAGCCCTTTTGAATTCCTCGGTGCTTTGTTCTTTCTGTGTGATGAAACTAAGGGAAGCATGTCACATAGATGGAAAATGCCTCTGTTGTTCCAGGATGAGTAGACATTGTATCTTGCAAGGTCTGTTGGATGCAGAGCTAAAGATTTTAGCTGGGTGGAATATGGTGGAAGGCAAAAGAGCACTGAAAGCTTGATCTTCCGGTCAATGTTCCATCCATATGGTTTCCTACAAGACCTAAGGGATGAAGAGTAGTGTTTTTCATAGATTAAGGACCCCAAGGCTCACAAAATGGTTAGAGAGTAGTGCCCCGTGTGAGGATCGAACTCACGACCTTCAGATTATGAGACTGACGCGCTATCTGCTGCGCTAACGAGGCCAATTAGTGAAAGTGATATGTGTATCATAGCTGGCCACCATACTTGGAAGCTGATGGCGGTGGCACATCTTTTTTTCCCTTTGGTTTTCTCTATTTTTCTCAAAACAAGGCAGCTAGTTTTCCCATATGGTCTAGCAGTTAGGATTCCTGGTTTTCACCCAGGCGGCCTGGGTTCGACTCCCGGTATGAGAAATGCAAGTCCTTTTAACAACCCGCACACTCCTAGTGCTGAAACCTCAAAGCTGTTTTTCCATTGTAACCTCCAATCATTCCCTTGTTGTCAAAGTACCAAGGGTCAAAGCCAGGGATGCAGACAAGACAGGTCAAGCCGGGTCAGGACAGGAAATGAAATACTATCAGGAACACAGGAACTCACAGGGCAAGCTGAAGTTCATCCAGCAACTAATGGCTCATGCACGCGCTTTGGCGTACGTATATGCGCACTGGCACATGAATTTTCACACATGAATAATATCAGGATCACAGAAACTCACAGGGGAAGCTGAAGATCATCCAGCAACTAATGGCTTATGCTGCTAGCTTTAAATAGGCCACTGGGCACCAGAAATTGTCACGCATTGTGTGCGCTTTGGCGTACGCACATGCGTACTAGCACATGAAGTTTCTCGGCCGTTCTCGCTCTTCTACACATTTGCATTGGCAAATATCTATGTGCCAATCTTCTGCAAACCATTCTCTGACAGAGACATCATCTTTTTTTTCCACACCTTTGAAAAAGCCCTTTTGAATTCCTCTGTGCTTTGTTCTTTCTGTGTGATGAAACTAAGGGAAGCATGTCACATAGATGGAAAATGCCTCTGTTGTTCCAGGATGAGTAGACATTGTATCTTGCAAGGTCTGTTGGATGCAGAGCTAAAGATTTTAGCTGGGTGGAATATGGTGGAAGGCAAAAAGCACTGAAAGCTTGATCTTGCGGTCAATTTTCCATCCATATGGTTTCCTACAAGACCCAAGGGATGAAGAGTAGTGTTTTTCATAGATTAAGGACCCCAAGGCTCACAAAATGGTTAGAGAGTAGTGCCCCGTGTGAGGATCGAACTCATGACCTTCAGATTATGAGACTGACGCGCTACCTGCTGCGCTAACGAGGCCAATTAGTGAAAGTAATATGTGTGTCATAGCTGGCCACCATACTTGGAAGCTGATGGCGGTGGCACATCTTTTTTTCCCTTTGGTTTTCTCTATTTTTCTCAAAACAATGCAGCTAGTTTTCCCATATGGTCTAGCGGTTAGGATTCCTGGTTTTCACCCAGGCGGCCCGGGTTCGACTCCCGGTATGGGAAATGCAAGTCCTTTTAACGACCCGCACACTCCTAGTGCTGAAACCTCAAATCTGTTTTTCCATTGTAACCTCCAATCATTCCCTTGTTGTCAAAGTACCAAGGGTCAAAGCCAGGGATGCAGACAAGACAGGTCAAGCCGGGTCAGGACAGGAAATGAAATACTATCAGGAACACAGGAACTCACAGGGCAAGCTGAAGTTCATCCAGCAACTAATGGCTCATGCACGCGCTTTGGCGTACGTATATGCGCACTGGCACATGAATTTTCACACATGAATAATATCAGGATCACAGGAACTCACAGGGGAAGCTGAAGATCATCCAGCAACTAATGGCTTATGCTGCTAGCTTTAAATAGGCCACTGGGCACCAGAAATTGTCACGCATTGTGTACGCTTTGGCGTACGCACATGCGTACTAGCACATGAAGTTTCTCGGCCGTTCTCGCTCTTCTGCACATTTGCATTGGCAAATATCTATGTGCCAATCTTCTGCAAACCATTCTCTGACAGAGACATCATCTTTTTTTTCCACACCTTTGAACAAGCCCTTTTGAATTCCTCGGTGCTTTGTTCTTTCTGTGTGATGAAACTAAGGGAAGCATGTCACATAGATGGAAAATGCCTCTGTTGTTCCAGGATGAGTAGACATTGTATCTTGCAAGGTCTGTTGGATGCAGAGCTAAAGATTTTAGCTGGGTGGAATATGGTGGAAGGCAAAAGAGCACTGAAAGCTTGATCTTGCGGTCAATTTTCCATCCATATGGTTTCCTACAAGACCTAAGGGATGAAGAGTAGTGTTTTTCATAGATTAAGGACCCCAAGGCTCACAAAATGGTTAGAGAGTAGTGCCCCGTGTGAGGATCGAACTCACGACCTTCAGATTATGAGACTGACGCGCTACCTGCTGCGCTAACGAGGCCAAATAGTGAAAGTGATATGTGTGTCATAGCTGGCCACCATACTTGGAAGCTGATGGCGGTGGCACATCTTTTTTTCCCTTTGGTTTTCTCTATTTTTCTCAAAACAAGGCAGCTAGTTTTCCCATATGGTCTAGCGTTTAGGATTCCTGGTTTTTACCCAGGCGGCCCGGGTTCGACTCCCGGTATGGGAAATGCAAGTCCTTTTAACGACCCGCACACTCCTAGTGCTGAAACCTCAAAGCTGTTTTTCCATTGTAACCTCCAATCATTCCCTTGTTGTCAAAGTACCAAGGGTCAAAGCCAGGGATGCAGACAAGACAGGTCAAGCCGGGTCAGGACAGGAAATGAAATACTATCAGGAACACAGGAACTCACAGGGCAAGCTGAAGTTCATCCAGCAACTAATGGCTCATGCACGCGCTTTGGCGTACGTATATGCGCACTGGCACATGAATTTTCACACATGAATAATATCAGGATCACAGGAACTCACAGGGGAAGCTGAAGATCATCCAGCAACTAATGGCTTATGCTGCTAGCTTTAAATAGGCCACTGGGCACCATAAATTGTCACGCATTGTGTACGCTTTGGCGTACGCACATGCGTACTAGCACATGAAGTTTCTCGGCCGTTCTCGCTCTGCTGCACATTTGCATTGGCAAATATCTATGTGCCAATCTTCTGCAAACCATTCTCTGACAGAGACATCATCTTTTTTTTCCACACCTTTGAAAAAGCCCTTTTGAATTCCTCGGTGCTTTGTTCTTTCTGTGTGATGAAACTAAGGGAAGCATGTCACATAGATGGAAAATGCCTCTGTTGTTCCAGGATGAGTAGACATTGTATCTTGCAAGGTCTGTTGGATGCAGAGCTAAAGATTTTAGCTGGGTGGAATATGGTGGAAGGCAAAAGAGCACTGAAAGCTTGATCTTCCGGTCAATTTTCCATCCATATGGTTTCCTACAAGACCTAAGGGATGAAGAGTAGTGTTTTTCATAGATTAAGGACCCCAAGGCTCACAAAATGGTTAGAGAGTAGTGCCCCGTGTGAGGATCGAACTCACGACCTTCAGATTATGAGACTGACGCGCTACCTGCTGCGCTAACGAGGCCAATTAGTGAAAGTGATATGTGTGTCATAGCTAGCCACCATACTTGGAAGCTGATGGCGGTGGCACATCTTTTTTTCCCTTTGGTTTTCTCTATTTTTCTCAAAACAAGGCAGCTAGTTTTCCCATATGGTCTAGCGTTTAGGATTCCTGGTTTTCACCCAGGCGGCCCGGGTTCGACTCCCGGTATGGGAAATGCAAGTCCTTTTAACGACCCGCACACTCCTAGTGCTGAAACCTCAAAGCTGTTTTTCCATTGTAACCTCCAATCATTCCCTTGTTGTCAAAGTACCAAGGGTCAAAGCCAGGGATGCAGACAAGACAGGTCAAGCCGGGTCAGGACAGAAAATGAAATACTATCAGGAACACAGGAACTCACAGGGCAAGCTGAAGTTCATCCAGCAACTAATGGCTCATGCACGCGCTTTGGCGTACGTATATGCGCACTGGCACATGAATTTTCACACATGAATAATATCAGGATCACAGGAACTCACAGGGGAAGCTGAAGATCATCCAGCAACTAATGGCTTATGCTGCTAGCTTTAAATAGGCCACTGGGCACCAGAAATTGTCACGCATTGTGTGCGCTTTGGCGTACGCACATGCGTACTAGCACATGAAGTTTCTCGGCCGTTCTCGCTCTTCTGCACATTTGCATTGGCAAATATCTATGTGCCAATCTTCTGCAAACCATTCTCTGACAGAGACATCATCTTTTTTTTCCACACCTTTGAAAAAGCCCTTTTGAATTCCTCGGTGCTTTGTTCTTTCTGTGTGATGAAACTAAGGGAAGCATGTCACATTGATGGAAAATGCCTCTGTTGTTCCAGGATGAGTAGACATTGTATCTTGCAAGGTCTGTTGGATGCAGAGCTATAAATTTTAGCTGGGTGGAATATGGTGGAAGGCAAAAGAGCACTGAAAGCTTGATCTTCCGGTCAATGTTCCATCCATATGGTTTCCTACAAGACCTAAGGGATGAAGAGTAGTGTTTTTCATAGATTAAGGACCCCAAGGCTCACAAAATGGTTAGAGAGTAGTGCCCCGTGTGAGGATCTAACTCACGACCTTCAGATTATGAGACTGACACGCTACCTGCTGCGCTAACGATGCCAATTAGTGAAAGTGATATGTGTGTCATAGCTGGCCACCATACTTGGAAGCTGATGGCGGTGGCACATCTTTTTTTCCCTTTGGTTTTCTCTATTTTTCTCAAAACAAGGCAGCTAGTTTTCCCATATGGTCTAGCGTTTAGGATTCCTGGTTTTCACCCAGGCGGCCCGGGTTCGACTCCCGGTATGGGAAATGCAAGTCCTTTTAACGACCCGCACACTCCTAGTGCTGAAACCTCAAAGCTGTTTTTCCATTGTAACCTCCAATCATTCCCTTGTTGTCAAAGTACCAAGGGTCAAAGCCAGGGATGCAGACAAGACAGGTCAAGCCGGGTCAGGACAGGAAATCAAATACTATCAGGAACACAGGAACTCACAGGGCAAGCTGAAGTTCATCCAGCAACTAATGGCTCATGCACGCGCTTTGGCGTACGTATATGCGCACTGGCACATGAATTTTCACACATGAATAATATCAGGATCACAGGAACTCACAGGGGAAGCTGAAGATCATCCAGCAACTAATGGCTTATGCTGCTAGCTTTAAATAGGCCACTGGGCACCAGAAATTGTCACGCATTGTGTGCGCTTTGGCGTACGCACATGCGTACTAGCACATGAAGTTTCTCGGCCGTTCTCGCTCTTCTGCACATTTGCATTGGCAAATATCTATGTGCCAATCTTCTGCAAACCATTCTCTGACAGAGACATCATCTTTTTTTTCCACACCTTTGAAAAAGCCCTTTTGAATTCCTCGGTGCTTTGTTCTTTCTGTGTGATGAAACTAAGGGAAGCATGTCACATAGATGGAAAATGCCTCTGTTGTTCCAGGATGAGTAGACATTGTATCTTGCAAGGTCTGTTGGATGCAGAGCTAAAGATTTTAGCTGGGTGGAATATGGTGGAAGGCAAAAGAGCACTGAAAGCTTGATCTTCCGGTCAATTTTCCATCCATATGGTTTCCTACAAGACCTAAGGGATGAAGAGTAGTGTTTTTCATAGATTAAGGACCCCAAGGCTCACAAAATGGTTAGAGAGTAGTGCCCCGTGTGAGGATCGAACTCACGACCTTCAGATTATGAGACTGACGCGCTACCTGCTGTGCTAACGAGGCCAATTAGTGAAAGTGATATGTGTGTCATAGCTGGCCACCATACTTGGAAGCTGATGGCGGTGGCACATCTTTTTTTCCCTTTGGTTTTCTCTATTTTTCTCAAAACAAGGCAGCTAGTTTTCCCATATGGTCTAGCGGTTAGGTTTCTTGGGTTTCACCCAGGCGGCCCGGGTTCCACTCCCGGTATGGGAAATGCAAGTCCTTTTAACGACCCGCACACTCCTAGTGCTGAAACCTCAAAGCTGTTTTTCCATTGTAACCTCCAATCATTCCCTTGTTGTCAAAGTACCAAGGGTCAAAGCCAGGGATGCAGACAAGACAGGTCAAGCCGGGTCAGGACAGGAAATGAAATACTATCAGGAACAGAGGAACTCACAGGGCAAGCTGAAGTTCATCCAGCAACTAATGGCTCATGCACGCGCTTTGGCGTACGTATATGCGCACTGGCACATGAATTTTCACACATGAATAATATCAGGATCACAGGAACTCACAGGGGAAGCTGAAGATCATCCAGCAACTAATGGCTTATGCTGCTAGCTTTAAATAGGCCACTGGGCACCAGAAATTGTCACGCATTGTGTGCGCTTTGGCGTACGCACATGCGTACTAGCACATGAAGTTTCTCGGCCGTTCTCGCTCTTCTGCACATTTGCATTGGCAAATATCTATGTGCCAATCTTCTGCAAACCATTCTCTGACAGAGACATCATCTTTTTTTTCCACACCTTTGAAAAAGCCCTTTTGAATTCCTCGGTGCTTTGTTCTTTCTGTGTGATGAAACTAAGGGAAGCATGTCACATAGATGGAAAATGCCTCTGTTGTTCCAGGATGAGTAGACATTGTATCTTGCAAGGTCTGTTGGATGCAGAGCTAAAGATTTTAGCTGGGTGGAATATGGTGGAAGGCAAAAGAGCACTGAAAGCTTGATCTTCCGGTCAATTTTCCATCCATATGGTTTCCTACAAGACCTAAGGGATGAAGAGTAGTGTTTTTCATAGATTAAGGACCCCAAGGCTCACAAAATGGTTAGAGAGTAGTGCCCCGTGTGAGGATTGAACTCACGACCTTCAGATTATGAGACTGACGCGCTACCTGCTGCGCTAACGAGGCCAATTAGTGAAAGTGATATGTGTGTCATAGCTGGCCACCATACTTGGAAGCTGATGGCGGTGGCACATCTTTTTTTCCCTTTGGTTTTCTATATTTTTCTCAAAACAAGGCAGCTAGTTTTCCCATATGGTCTAGCGGTTAGGATTCCTGGTTTTCACCCAGGCGGCCCGGGTTCGACTCCCGGTATGGGAAATTCAAGTCCTTTTAACGACCCGCACACTCCAAGTGCTGAAACCTCAAAGCTGTTTTTCCATTGTAACCTCCAATCATTCCCTTGTTGTCAAAGTACCAAGGGTCAAAGCCAGGGATGCAGACAAGACAGGTCAAGCCGGGTCAGGACAGGAAATGAAATACTATCAGGAACACAGGAACTCACAGGGCAAGCTGAAGTTCATCCAGCAACTAATGGCTCATGCACGCGCTTTGGCGTACGTATATGCGCACTGGCACATGAATTTTCACACATGAATAATATCAGGATCACAGGAACTCACAGGGGAAGCTGAAGATCATCCAGCAACTAATGGCTTATGCTGCTAGCTTTAAATAGGCCACTGGGCACCAGAAATTGTCACGCATTGTGTGCGCTTTGGCGTACGCACATGCGTACTAGCACATGAAGTTTCTCGGCCGTTCTCGCTCTTCTGCACATTTGCATTGGCAAATATCTATGTGCCAATCTTCTGCAAACCATTCTCTGACAGAGACATCATCTTTTTTTTCCACACCTTTGAAAAAGCCCTTTTGAATTCCTCGGTGCTTTGTTCTTTCTGTGTGATGAAACTAAGGGAAGCATGTCACATAGATGGAAAATGCCTCTGTTGTTCCAGGATGAGTAGACATTGTATCTTGCAAGGTCTGTTGGATGCAGAGCTAAAGATTTTAGCTGGGTGGAATATGGTGGAAGGCAAAAGAGCACTAAAAGCTTGATCTTCCGGTCAATTTTCCATCCATATGGTTTCCTACAAGACCTAAGGGATGAAGAGTAGTGTTTTTCATAGATTAAGGACCGCAAGGCTCACAAAATGGTTAGAGAGTAGTGCCCCGTGTGAGGATCGAGCTCACGACCTTCAGATTATGAGACTGACGCGCTACCTGCTGCGCTAACGAGGCCAATTAGTGAAAGTGATATGTGTGTCATAGCTGGCCACCATACTTGGAAGCTGATGGCGGTGGCACATCTTTTTTTCCCTTTGGTTTTCTCTATTTTTCTCAAAACAAGGCAGCTAGTTTTCCCATATGGTCTAGCGGTTAGGATTTCTGGTTTTCACCCAGGCGGCCCGGGTTCGACTCCCGGTATGGGAAATGCAAGTTCTTTTAACGACCCGCACACTCCTAGTGCTGAAACCTCAAAGCTGTTTTTCCATTGTAACCTCCAATCATTCCCTTGTTGTCAAAGTACCAAGGGTCAAAGCCAGGGATGCAGACAAGACAGGTCAAGCCGGGTCAGGACAGGAAATGAAATACTATCAGGAACACAGGAACTCACAAGGCAAGCTGAAGTTCATCCAGCAACTAATGGCTCATGCACGCGCTTTGGCGTACGTATATGCGCACTGGCACATGAATTTTCACACATGAATAATATCAGGATCACAGGAACTCACAGGGGAAGCTGAAGATCATCCAGCAACTAATGGCTTATGCTGCTAGCTTTAAATAGGCCACTGGGCACCAGAAATTGTCACGCATTGTGTGCGCTTTGGCGTACGCACATGCGTACTAGCACATGAAGTTTCTCGGCCGTTCTCGCTCTTATGCACATTTGCATTGGCAAATATCTATGTGCCAATCATCTGCAAACCATTCTCTGACAGAGACATCATCTTTTTTTTCCACAACTTTGAAAAAGCCCTTTTGAATTCCTCGGTGCTTTGTTCTTTCTGTGTGATGAAACTAAGGGAAGCATGTCACATAGATGGAAAATGCCTCTGTTGTTCCAGGATGAGTAGACATTGTATCTTGCAAGGTCTGTTGGATGCAGAGCTAAAGATTTTAGCTGGGTGGAATATGGTGGAAGGCAAAAGAGCACTGAAAGCTTGATCTTCCGGTCAATTTTCCATCCATATGGTTCACTACAAGACCTAAGGGATGAAGAGTAGTGTTTTCCATAGATTAAGGACCCCAAGGCTCACAAAATGGTTAGAGAGTAGTGCCACGTGTGAGGATCGAACTCACGACCTTCAGATTATGAGACTGACGCGCTACCTGCTGCGCTAACGAGGCCAATTAGTGAAAGTGATATGTGTGTCATAGCTGGCCACCATACTTGGAAGCTGATGGCGGTGGCACATCTTTTTTTCCCTTTGTTTTTCTCTATTTTTCTCAAAACAAGGCAGCTAGTTTTCCCATATGGTCTAGCGGTTAGGATTCCTGGTTTTCACCCAGGCGGCCCGGTTTTGACTCCCGGTATGGGAAATGCAAGTCCTTTTAACGACCCGCACACTCCTAGTGCTGAAACCTCAAAGCTGTTTTTCCATTGTAACCTCCAATCATTCCCTTGTTGTCAAAGTACCAAGGGTCAAAGCCAGGGATGCAGACAAGACAGGTCAAGCCGGGTCAGGACAGGAAATGAAATACTATCAGGAACACAGGAACTCACAGGGCAAGCTGAAGTTCATCCAGCAACTAATGGCTCATGCACGCGCTTTGGCGTACGTATATGCGCACTGGCACATGAATTTTCACACATGAATAATATCAGGATCATAGGAACTCACAGGGGAAGCTGAAGATCATCCAGCAACTAATGGCTTATGCTGCTAGCTTTAAATAGGCCACTGGGCACCAGAAATTGTCACGCATTGTGTGCGCTTTGGCGTACGCACATGCGTACTAGCACATGAAGTTTCTCGGCCGTTCTCGCTCTTCTGCACATTTGCATTGGCAAATATCTATGTGCCAATCTTCTGCAAACCATTCTCTGACAGAGACATCATCTTTTTTTTCCACACCTTTGAAAAAGCCCTTTTGAATTCCTCGGTGCTTTGTTCTTTCTGTGTGATGAAACTAAGGGAAGCATGTCACATAGATGGAAAATGCCTCTGTTGTTCCAGGATGAGTAGACATTGTATCTTGCAAGGTCTGTTGGATGCAGAGCTATAAATTTTAGCTGGGTGGAATATGGTGGAAGGCAAAAGAGCACTGAAAGCTTGATCTTCCGGTCAATGTTCCATCCATATGGTTTCCTACAAGACCTAAGGGATGAAGAGTAGTGTTTTTCATAGATTAAGGACCCCAAGGCTCACATAATGGTTAGAGAGTAGTGCCCCGTGTGAGGATCGAACTCACGACCTTCAGATTATGAGACTGACACGCTACCTGCTGCGCTAACGATGCCAATTAGCGAAAGTGATATGTGTGTCATAGCTGGCCACCATACTTGGAAGCTGATGGCGGTGGCACATCTTTTTTTCCCTTTGGTTTTCTCTATTTTTCTCAAAACAAGGCATCTAGTTTTCCCATATGGTCTAGCGGTTAGGATTCCTGGTTTTCACCCAGGCGGCGCGGGTTCCACTCCCGGTATGGGAAATGCAAGTCCTTTTAACGACCCGCACACTCCTAGTGCTGAAACCTCAAAGCTGTTTTTCCATTGTAACCTCCAATCATTCCCTTGTTGTCAAAGTACCAAGGGTCAAAGCCAGGGATGCAGACAAGACAGGTCAAGCCGGGTCAGGACAGGAAATGAAATACTATCAGGAACACAGGAACTCACAGGGCAAGCTGAAGTTCATCCAGCAACTAATGGCTCATGCACGCGCTTTGGCGTACGTATATGCGCACTGGCACATGAATTTTCACACATGAATAATATCAGGATCACAGGAACTCACAGGGAAAGCTGAAGATCATCCAGCAACTAATGGCTAATGCTGCTAGCTTTAAATAGGCCACTGGGCACCAGAAATTGTCACGCATTGTGTGCGCTTTGGCGTACGCACATGCGTACTAGCACATGAAGTTTCTCGGCCGTTCTCGCTCTTCTGCACATTTGCATTGGCAAATATCTATGTGCCAATCTTCTGCAAACCATTCTCTGACAGAGACATCATCTTTTTTTTCCACACCTTTGAAAAAGCCCTTTTGAATTCCTCGGTGCTTTGTTCTTTCTGTGTGATGAAACTAAGGGAAGCATGTCACATAGATGGAAAATGCCTCTGTTGTTCCAGGATGAGTAGACATTGTATCTTGCAAGGTCTGTTGGATGCAGAGCTAAAGATTTTAGCTGGGTGGAATATGGTGGAAGGCAAAAGAGCACTGAAAGCTTGATCTTCCGGTCAATGTTCCATCCATATGGTTTCCTACAAGACCTAAGGGATGAAGAGTAGTGTTTTTCATAGATTAAGGACCCCAAGGCTCACATAATGGTTAGAGAGTAGTGCCCCGTGTGAGGATCGAACTCACGACCTTCAGATTATGAGACTGACACGCTACCTGCTGCGCTAACGATGCCAATTAGCGAAAGTGATAAGTGTGTCATAGCTGGCCACCATACTTGGAAGCTGATGGCGGTGGCACATCTTTTTTTCCCTTTGGTTTTCTCTATTTTTCTCAAAACAAGGCATCTAGTTTTCCCATATGGTCTAGCGGTTAGGATTCCTGGTTTTCACCCAGGCGGCGCGGGTTCCACTCCCGGTATGGGAAATGCAAGTCCTTTTAACGACCCGCACACTCCTAGTGCTGAAACCTCAAAGCTGTTTTTCCATTGTAACCTCCAATCATTCCCTTGTTGTCAAAGTACCAAGGGTCAAAGCCAGGGATGCAGACAAGACAGGTCAAGCCGGGTCAGGACAGGAAATGAAATACTATCAGGAACACAGGAACTCACAGGGCAAGCTGAAGTTCATCCAGCAACTAATGGCTCATGCACGCGCTTTGGCGTACGTATATGCGCACTGGCACATGAATTTTCACACATGAATAATATCAGGATCACAGGAACTCACAGGGGAAGCTGAAGATCATCCAGCAACTAATGGCTTATGCTGCTAGCTTTAAATAGGCCACTGGGCACCAGAAATTGTCACGCATTGTGTGCGCTTTGGCGTACGCACATGCGTACTAGCACATGAAGTTTCTCGGCCGTTCTCGCTCTTATGCACATTTGCATTGGCAAATATCTATGTGCCAATCTTCTGCAAACCATTCTCTGACAGAGACATCATCTTTTTTTTCCACACCTTTGAAAAAGCCCTTTTGAATTCCTCGGTGCTTTGTTCTTTCTGTGTGATGAAACTAAGGGAAGCATGTCACATAGATGGAAAATGCCTCTGTTGTTCCAGGATGAGTAGACATTGTATCTTGCAAGGTCTGTTGGATGCAGAGCTAAAGATTTTAGCTGGGTGGAATATGGTGGAAGGCAAAAGAGCACTGAAAGCTTGATCTTCCGGTCAATTTTCCATCCATATGGTTTCCTACAAGACCTAAGGGATGAAGAGTAGTGTTTTTCATAGATTAAGGACCCCAAGGCTCACAAAATGGTTAGAGAGTAGTGCCCCATGTGAGGATCGAACTCACGACCTTCAGATTATGAGACTGACGCGCTACCTGCTGCGCTAACGAGGCCAATTAGTGAAAGTGATATGTGTGTCATAGCTGGCCACCATACTTGGAAGCTGATGGCGGTGGCACATCTTTTTTTCCCTTTGGTTTTCTCTATTTTTCTCAAAACAAGGCAGCTAGTTTTCCCATATGGTCTAGCGGTTAGGATTCCTGGTTTTCACCCAGGCGGCCCGGGTTCCACTCCCGGTATGGGAAATGCAAGTCCTTTTAACGACCCGCACACTCCTAGTGCTGAAACCTCAAAGCTGTTTTTCCATTGTAACCTCCAATCATTCCCTTGTTGTCAAAGTACCAAGGGTCAAAGCCAGGGATGCAGACAAGACAGGTCAAGCCGGGTCAGGACAGGAAATGAAATACTATTAGGAACACAGGAACTCACAGGGCAAGCTGAAGTTCATCCAGCAACTAATGGCTCATGCACGCGCTTTGGCGTACGTATATGCGCACTGGCACATGAATTTTCACACATGAATAATATCAGGATCACAGGAACTCACAGGGGAAGCTGAAGATCATCCAGCAACTAATGGCTTATGCTGCTAGCTTTAAATAGGCCACTGGGCACCAGAAATTGTCACACATTGTGTGCGCTTTGGCGTACGCACATGCGTACTAGCACATGAAGTTTCTCGGCCGTTCTCGCTCTTCTGCACATTTGCATTGGCAAATATCTATGTGCCAATCTTCTGCAAACCATTCTCTGACAGAGACATCATCTTTTTTTTCCACACCTTTGAAAAAGCCCTTTTGAATTCCTCGGTGCTTTGTTCTTTCTGTGTGATGAAACTAAGGGAAGCATGTCACATAGATGGAAAATGCCTCTGTTGTTCCAGGATGAGTAGACATTGTATCTTGCAAGGTCTGTTGGATGCAGAGCTAAAGATTTTAGCTGGGTGGAATATGGTGGAAGGCAAAAGAGCACTGAAAGCTTGATCTTCCGGTCAATTTTCCATCCATATGGTTTCCTACAAGACCTAAGGGATGAAGAGTAGTGTTTTTCATAGATTAAGGACCCCAAGGCTCACAAAATGGTTAGAGAGTAGTGCCCCGTGTGAGGATCGAACTCACGACCTTCAGATTATGAGTCTGACGCGCTACCTGCTGCGCTAACGAGGCCAATTAGTGAAAGTGATATGTGTGTCATAGCTGGCCACCATACTTGGAAGCTGATGGCGGTGGCACATCTTTTTTTCCCTTTGGTTTTCTCTATTTTTCTCAAAACAAGGCAGCTAGTTTTCCCATATGGTCTAGCGGTTAGGATTCCTGGTTTTCACCCAGGCGGCCCGGGTTCCACTCCCGGTATGGGAAATGCAAGTCCTTTTAACGACCCGCACACTCCTAGTGCTGAAACCTCAAAGCTGTTTTTCCATTGTAACCTCCAATCATTCCCTTGTTGTCAAAGTACCAAGGGTCAAAGCCAGGGATGCAGACAAGACAGGTCAAGCCGGGTCAGGACAGGAAATGAAATACTATCAGGAACAGAGGAACTCACAGGGCAAGCTGAAGTTCATCCAGCAACTAATGGCTCATGCACGCGCTTTGGCGTACATATATGCGCACTGGCACATGAATTTTCACACATGAATAATATCAGGATCACAGGAACTCACAGGGGAAGCTGAAGATCATCCAGCAACTAATGGCTTATGCTGCTAGCTTTAAATAGGCCACTGGGCACCAGAAATTGTCACGCATTGTGTGCGCTTTGGCGTACGCACATGCGTACTAGCACATGAAGTTTCTCGGCCGTTCTCGCTCTTCTGCACATTTGCATTGGCAAATATCTATGTGCCAATCTTCTGCAAACCATTCTCTGACAGAGACATCATCTTTTTTTTCCACACCTTTGAAAAAGCCCTTTTGAATTCCTCGGTGCTTTGTTCTTTCTGTGTGATGAAACTAAGGGAAGCATGTCACATAGATGGAAAATGCCTCTGTTGTTCCAGGATGAGTAGACATTGTATCTTGCAAGGTCTGTTGGATGCAGAGCTAAAGATTTTAGCTGGGTGGAATATGGTGGAAGGCAAAAGAGCACTGAAAGCTTGATTTTCCGGTCAATTTTCCATCCATATGGTTTCCTACAAGACCTAAGGGATGAAGAGTAGTGTTTTTCATAGATTAAGGACCCCAAGGCTCACAAAATGGTTAGAGAGTAGTGCCCCGTGTGAGGATCGAACTCACGACCTTCAGATTATGAGACTGACGCGCTACCTGCTGCGCTAACGAGGCCAATTAGTGAAAGTGATATGTGTGTCATAGCTGGCCACCATACTTGGAAGCTGATGGCGGAGGCACATCTTTTTTCCCTTTGGTTTTCTCTATTTTTCTCAAAACAAGGCAGCTAGTTTTCCCATATGGTCTAGCGGTTAGGATTCCTGGTTTTCACCCAGGCGGCCCGGGTTCCACTCCCGGTATGGGAAATGCATGTCCTTTTAACGACCCGCACACTCCTAGTGCTGAAACCTCAAAGCTGTTTTTCCATTGTAACCTCCAATCATTCCCTTGTTGTCAAAGTACCAAGGGTCAAAGCCAGGGATGCAGACAAGACAGGTCAAGCCGGGTCAGGACAGGAAATGAAATACTATTAGGAACACAGGAACTCACAGGGCAAGCTGAAGTTCATCCAGCAACTAATGGCTCATGCACGCGCTTTGGCGTACGTATATGCGCACTGGCACATGAATTTTCACACATGAATAATATCAGGATCACAGGAACTCACAGGGGAAGCTGAAGATCATCCAGCAACTAATGGCTTATGCTGCTAGCTTTAAATAGGCCACTGGGCACCAGAAATTGTCACACATTGTGTGCGCTTTGGCGTACGCACATGCGTACTAGCACATGAAGTTTCTCGGCCGTTCTCGCTCTTCTGCACATTTGCATTGGCAAATATCTATGTGCCAATCTTCTGCAAACCATTCTCTGACAGAGACATCATCTTTTTTTTCCACACCTTTGAAAAAGCCCTTTTGAATTCCTCTGTGCTTTGTTCTTTCTGTGTGATGAAACTAAGGGAAGCATGTCACATAGATGGAAAATGCCTCTGTTGTTCCAGGATGAGTAGACATTGTATCTTGCAAGGTCTGTTGGATGCAGAGCTAAAGATTTTAGCTGGGTGGAATATGGTGGAAGGCAAAAGAGCACTAAAAGCTTGATCTTCCGGTCAATTTTCCATCCATATGGTTTCCTACAAGACCTAAGGGATGAAGAGTAGTGTTTTTCATAGATTAAGGACCCCAAGGCTCACAAAATGGTTAGAGAGTAGTGCCCCGTGTGAGGATCGAACTCACGACCTTCAGATTATGAGTCTGACGCGCTACCTGCTGCGCTAACGAGGCCAATTAGTGAAAGTGATATGTGTGTCATAGCTGGCCACCATACTTGGAAGCTGATGGCGGTGGCACATCTTTTTTTCCCTTTGGTTTTCTCTATTTTTCTCAAAACAAGGCAGCTAGTTTTCCCATATGGTCTAGCGGTTAGGATTCCTGGTTTTCACCCAGGCGGCCCGGGTTCGACTCCCGGTATGGGAAATGCAAGTCCTTTTAACGACCCGCACACTCCTAGTGCTGAAACCTCAAAGCTGTTTTTCCATTGTAACCTCCAATCATTCCCTTGTTGTCAAAGTACCAAGGGTCAAAGCCAGGGATGCAGACAAGACAGGTCAAGCCGGGTCAGGACAGGAAATGAAATACTATCAGGAACACAGGAACTCACAGGGCAAGCTGAAGTTCATCCAGCAACTAATGGCTCATGCACGCGCTTTGGCGTACGTATATGCGCACTGGCACATGAATTTTCACACATGAATAATATCAGGATCACAGGAACTCACAGGGGAAGCTGAAGATCATCCAGCAACTAATGGCTTATGCTGCTAGCTTTAAATAGGCCACTGGGCACCAGAAATTGTCACGCATTGTGTGCGCTTTGGCGTACGCACATGCGTACTAGCACATGAAGTTTCTCGGCCGTTCTCGCTCTTATGCACATTTGCATTGGCAAATATCTATGTGCCAATCTTCTGCAAACCATTCTCTGACAGAGACATCATCTTTTTTTTCCACACCTTTGAAAAAGCCCTTTTGAATTCCTCGGTGCTTTGTTCTTTCTGTGTGATGAAACTAAGGGAAGCATGTCACATAGATGGAAAATGCCTCTGTTGTTCCAGGATGAGTAGACATTGTATCTTGCAAGGTCTGTTGGATGCAGAGCTAAAGATTTTAGCTGGGTGGAATATGGTGGAAGGCAAAAGAGCACTAAAAGCTTGATCTTCCGGTCAATTTTCCATCCATATGGTTTCCTACAAGACCTAAGGGATGAAGAGTAGTGTTTTTCATAGATTAAGGACCGCAAGGCTCACAAAATGGTTAGAGAGTAGTGCCCCGTGTGAGGATCGAGCTCACGACCTTCAGATTATGAGACTGACGCGCTACCTGCTGCGCTAACGAGGCCAATTAGTGAAAGTGATATGTGTGTCATAGCTGGCCACCATACTTGGAAGCTGATGGCGGTGGCACATCTTTTTTTCCCTTTGGTTTTCTCTATTTTTCTCAAAACAAGGCAGCTAGTTTTCCCATATGGTCTAGCGGTTAGGATTTCTGGTTTTCACCCAGGCGGCCCGGGTTCGACTCCCGGTATGGGAAATGCAAGTCCTTTTAACGACCCGCACACTCCTAGTGCTGAAACCTCAAAGCTTTTTTTCCATTGTAACCTCCAATCATTCCCTTGTTGTCAAAGTACCAAGGGTCAAAGCCAGGGATGCAGACAAGACAGGTCAAGCCGGGTCAGGACAGGAAATGAAATACTATCAGGAACACAGGAACTCACAGGGCAAGCTGAAGTTCATCCAGCAACTAATGGCTCATGCACGCGCTTTGGCGTACGTATATGCGCACTGGCACATGAATTTTCACACATGAATAATATCAGGATCACAGGAACTCACAGGGGAAGCTGAAGATCATCCAGCAACTAATGGCTTATGCTGCTAGCTTTAAATAGGCCACTGGGCACCAGAAATTGTCACGCATTGTGTGCGCTTTGGCGTACGCACATGCGTACTAGCACATGAAGTTTCTCGGCCGTTCTCGCTCTTATGCACATTTGCATTGGCAAATATCTATGTGCCAATCTTCTGCAAACCATTCTCTGACAGAGACATCATCTTTTTTTTCCACACCTTTGAAAAAGCCCTTTTGAATTCCTCGGTGCTTTGTTCTTTCTGTGTGATGAAACTAAGGGAAGCATGTCACATAGATGGAAAATGCCTCTGTTGTTCCAGGATGAGTAGACATTGTATCTTGCAAGGTCTGTTGGATGCAGAGCTAAAGATTTTAGCTGGGTGGAATATGGTGGAAGGCAAAAGAGCACTGAAAGCTTGATTTTCCGGTCAATTTTCCATCTATATGGTTTCCTACAAGACCTAAGGGATGAAGAGTAGTGTTTTTCATAGATTAAGGACCCCAAGGCTCACAAAATGGTTAGAGAGTAGTGCCCCGTGTGAGGATCGAACTCACGACCTTCAGATTATGAGACTGACGCGCTACCTGCTGCGCTAACGAGGCCAATTAGTGAAAGTGATATGTGTGTCATAGCTGGCCACCATACTTGGAAGCTGATGGCGGTGGCACATCTTTTTTTCCCTTTGGTTTTCTCTATTTTTCTCAAAACAAGGCAGCTAGTTTTCCCATATGGTCTAGCGGTTAGGATTCCTGGTTTTCACCCAGGCGGCCCGGGTTCCACTCCCGGTATGGGAAATGCAAGTCCTTTTAACGACCCGCACACTCCTAGTGCTGAAACCTCAAAGCTGTTTTTCCATTGTAACCTCCAATCATTCCCTTGTTGTCAAAGTACCAAGGGTCAAAGCCAGGGATGCAGACAAGACAGGTCAAGCCGGGTCAGGACAGGAAATGAAATACTATCAGGAACACAGGAACTCACAGGGCAAGCTGAAGTTCATCCAGCAACTAATGGCTCATGCACGCGCTTTGGCGTACGTATATGCGCACTGGCACATGAATTTTCACACATGAATAATATCAGGATCACAGGAACTCACAGGGGAAGCTGAAGATCATCCAGCAACTAATGGCTTATGCTGCTAGCTTTAAATAGGCCACTGGGCACCAGAAATTGTCACGCATTGTGTGCGCTTTGGCGTACGCACATGCGTACTAGCACATGAAGTTTCTCGGCCGTTCTCGCTCTTCTGCACATTTGCATTGGCAAATATCTATGTGCCAATCTTCTGCAAACCATTCTCTGACAGAGACATCATCTTTTTTTTCCACACCTTTGAAAAAGCCCTTTTGAATTCCTCGGTGCTTTGTTCTTTCTGTGTGATGAAACTAAGGGAAGCATGTCACATAGATGGAAAATGCCTCTGTTGTTCCAGGATGAGTAGACATTGTATCTTGCAAGGTCTGTTGGATGCAGAGCTAAAGATTTTAGCTGGGTGGAATATGGTGGAAGGCAAAAGAGCACTGAAAGCTTGATCTTCCGGTCAATTTTCCATCCATATGGTTTCCTACAAGACCTAAGGGATGAAGAGTAGTGTTTTTCATAGATTAAGGACCCCAAGGCTCACAAAACAGTTAGAGAGTAGTGCCCCGTGTGAGGATCGAACTCACGACCTTCAGATTATGAGACTGACGCGCTACCTGCTGCGCTAACGATGCCAATTAGTGAAAGTGATATGTGTGTCATAGCTGGCCACCATACTTGGAAGCTGATGGCGGTGGCACATCTTTTTTTCCCTTTGGTTTTCTCTATTTTTCTCAAAACAAGGCAGCTAGTTTTCCCATATGGTCTAGCGGTTAGGATTCCTGGTTTTCACCCAGGCGGCCCGGGTTCCACTCCCGGTATGGGAAATGCAAGTCCTTTTAACGACCCGCACACTCCTAGTGCTGAAACCTCAAAGCTGTTTTTCCATTGTAACCTCCAATCATTCCCTTGTTGTCAAAGTACCAAGGGTCAAAGCCAGGGATGCAGACAAGACAGGTCAAGCCGGGTCAGGACAGGAAATGAAATACTATCAGGAACACAGGAACTCACAGGGCAAGCTGAAGTTCATCCAGCAATTAATGGCTCATGCACGCGCTTTGGCGTACGTATATGCGCACTGGCACATGAATTTTCACACATGAATAATATCAGGATCACAGGAACTCACAGGGGAAGCTGAAGATCATCCAGCAACTAATGGCTTATGCTGCTAGCTTTAAATAGGCCACTGGGCACCAGAAATTGTCACGCATTGTGTGCGCTTTGGCGTACGCACATGCGTACTAGCACATGAAGTTTCTCGGCCGTTCTCGCTCTTATGCACATTTGCATTGGCAAATATCTATGTGCCAATCTTCTGCAAACCATTCTCTGACAGAGACATCATCTTTTTTTTCCACACCTTTGAAAAAGCCCTTTTGAATTCCTCGGTGCTTTGTTCTTTCTGTGTGATGAAACTAAGGGAAGCATGTCACATAGATGGAAAATGCCTCTGTTGTTCCAGGATGAGTAGACATTGTATCTTGCAAGGTCTGTTGGATGCAGAGCTAAAGATTTTAGCTGGGTGGAATATGGTGGAAGGCAAAAGAGCACTGAAAGCTTGATCTTCCGGTCAATTTTCCATCCATATGGTTTCCTACAAGACCTAAGGGATGAAGAGTAGTGTTTTTCATAGATTAAGGACCCCAAGGCTCACAAAATGGTTAGAGAGTAGTGCCCCGTGTGAGGATCGAACTCACGACCTTCAGATTATGAGACAGACGCGCTACCTGCTGCGCTAACGAGGTCAATTAGTGAAAGTGATATGTGTGTCATAGCTGGCCACCATACTTGGAAGCTGATGGCGGTGGCACATCTTTTTTTCCCTTTGGTTTTCTCTATTTTTCTCAAAACAAGGCATCTAGTTTTCCCATATGGTCTAGCGGTTAGGTTTCCTGGGTTTCACCCAGGCGGCCCGGGTTCCACTCCCGGTATGGGAAATGCAAGTCCTTTTAACGACCCGCACACTCCTAGTGCTGAAACCTCAAAGCTTTTTTTCCATTGTAACCTCCAATCATTCCCTTGTTGTCAAAGTACCAAGGGTCAAAGCCAGGGATGCAGACAAGACAGGTCAAGCCGGGTCAGGACAGGAAATGAAATACTATCAGGAACACAGGAACTCACAGGGCAAGCTGAAGTTCATCCAGCAACTAATGGCTCATGCACGCGCTTTGGCGTACGTATATGCGCACTGGCACATGAATTTTCACACATGAATAATATCAGGATCACAGGAACTCACAGGGGAAGCTGAAGATCATCCAGCAACTAATGGCTTATGCTGCTAGCTTTAAATAGGCCACTGGGCACCAGAAATTGTCACGCATTGTGTGCGCTTTGGCGTACGCACATGCGTACTAGCACATGAAGTTTCTCGGCCGTTCTCGCTCTTATGCACATTTGCATTGGCAAATATCTATGTGCCAATCTTCTGCAAACCATTCTCTGACAGAGACATCATCTTTTTTTTCCACACCTTTGAAAAAGCCCTTTTGAATTCCTCGGTGCTTTGTTCTTTCTGTGTGATGAAACTAAGGGAAGCATGTCACATAGATGGAAAATGCCTCTGTTGTTCCAGGATGAGTAGACATTGTATCTTGCAAGGTCTGTTGGATGCAGAGCTAAAGATTTTAGCTGGGTGGAATATGGTGGAAGGCAAAAGAGCACTGAAAGCTTGATTTTCCGGTCAATTTTCCATCCATATGGTTTCCTACAAGACCTAAGGGATGAAGAGTAGTGTTTTTCATAGGTTAAGGACCCCAAGGCTCACAAAATGGTTAGAGAGTAGTGCCCCGTGTGAGGATCGAACTCACGACCTTCAGATTATGAGACTGACGCGCTACCTGCTGCGCTAACGAGGCCAATTAGTGAAAGTGATATGTGTGTCATAGCTGGCCACCATACTTGGAAGCTGATGGCGGTGGCACATCTTTTTTTCCCTTTGGTTTTCTCTATTTTTCTCAAAACAAGGCAGCTAGTTTTCCCATATGGTCTAGCGGTTAGGATTCCTGGTTTTCACCCAGGCGGCCCGGGTTCCACTCCCGGTATGGGAAATGCAAGTCCTTTTAACGACCCGCACACTCCTAGTGCTGAAACCTCAAAGCTGTTTTTCCATTGTAACCTCCAATCATTCCCTTGTTGTCAAAGTACCAAGGGTCAAAGCCAGGGATGCAGACAAGACAGGTCAAGCCGGGTCAGGACAGGAAATGAAATACTATCAGGAACACAGGAACTCACAGGGCAAGCTGAAGTTCATCCAGCAACTAATGGCTCATGCACGCGCTTTGGCGTACGTATATGCGCACTGGCACATGAATTTTCACACATGAATAATATCAGGATCACAGGAACTCACAGGGGAAGCTGAAGATCATCCAGCAACTAATGGCTTATGCTGCTAGCTTTAAATAGGCCACTGGGCACCAGAAATTGTCACGCATTGTGTGCGCTTTGGCGTACGCACATGCGTACTAGCACATGAAGTTTCTCGGCCGTTCTCGCTCTTCTGCACATTTGCATTGGCAAATATCTATGTGCCAATCTTCTGCAAACCATTCTCTGACAGAGACATCATCTTTTTTTTCCACACCTTTGAAAAAGCCCTTTTGAATTCCTCGGTGCTTTGTTCTTTCTGTGTGATGAAACTAAGGGAAGCATGTCACATAGATGGAAAATGCCTCTGTTGTTCCAGGATGAGTAGACATTGTATCTTGCAAGGTCTGTTGGATGCAGAGCTAAAGATTTTAGCTGGGTGGAATATGGTGGAAGGCAAAAGAGCACTGAAAGCTTGATCTTCCGGTCAATTTTCCATCCATATGGTTTCCTACAAGACCTAAGGGATGAAGAGTAGTGTTTTTCATAGATTAAGGACCCCAAGGCTCACAAAACAGTTAGAGAGTAGTGCCCCGTGTGAGGATCGAACTCACGACCTTCAGATTATGAGACTGACGCGCTACCTGCTGCGCTAACGAGGCCAATTAGTGAAAGTGATATGTGTGTCATAGCTGGCCACCATACTTGGAAGCTGATGGCGGTGGCACATCTTTTTTTCCCTTTGGTTTTCTCTATTTTTCTCAAAACAAGGCAGCTAGTTTTCCCATATGGTCTAGCGGTTAGGATTCCTGGTTTTCACCCAGGCGGCCCGGGTTCCACTCCCGGTATGGGAAATGCAAGTCCTTTTAACGACCCGCACACTCCTAGTGCTGAAACCTCAAAGCTGTTTTTCCATTGTAACCTCCAATCATTCCCTTGTTGTCAAAGTACCAAGGGTCAAAGCCAGGGATGCAGACAAGACAGGTCAAGCCGGGTCAGGACAGGAAATGAAATACTATCAGGAACACAGGAACTCACAGGGCAAGCTGAAGTTCATCCAGCAACTAATGGCTCATGCACGCGCTTTGGCGTACGTATATGCGCACTGGCACATGAATTTTCACACATGAATAATATCAGGATCACAGGAACTCACAGGGGAAGCTGAAGATCATCCAGCAACTAATGGCTTATGCTGCTAGCTTTAAATAGGCCACTGGGCACCAGAAATTGTCACGCATTGTGTGCGCTTTGGCGTACGCACATGCGTACTAGCACATGAAGTTTCTCGGCCGTTCTCGCTCTTCTGCACATTTGCATTGGCAAATATCTATGTGCCAATCTTCTGAAAACCATTCTCTGACAGAGACATCATCTTTTTTTTCCACACCTTTGAAAAAGCCCTTTTGAATTCCTCGGTGCTTTGTTCTTTCTGTGTGATGAAACTAAGGGAAGCATGTCACATAGATGAAAAATGCCTCTATTGTTCCAGGATGAGTAGACATTGTATCTTGCAAGGTCTGTTGGATGCAGAGCTAAAGATTTTAGCTGGGTGGAATATGGTGGAAGGCAAAAGAGCACTGAAAGCTTGATCTTCCGGTCAATGTTCCATCCATATGGTTTCCTACAAGACCTAAGGGATGAAGAGTAGTGTTTTTCATAGATTAAGGACCCCAAGGCTCACAAAATGGTTAGAGAGTAGTGCCCCGTGTGAGGATCGAACTCACGACCTTCAGATTATGAGACTGACGCGCTACCTGCTGCGCTAACGAGGCCAATTAGTGAAAGTGATATGTGTGTCATAGCTGGCCACCATACTTGGAAGCTGATGGCGGTGGCACATCTTTTTTTCCCTTTGGTTTTCTCTATTTTTCTCAAAACAAGGCAGCTAGTTTTCCCATATGGTCTAGCGGTTAGGATTCCTGGTTTTCACCCAGGCGGCCCGGGTTCGACTCCCAGTATGGGAAATGCAAGTCCTTTTAACGACCCGCACACTCCTAGTGCTGAAACCTCAAAGCTGTTTTTCCATTGTAACCTCCAATCATTCCCTTGTTGTCAAAGTACCAAGGGTCAAAGCCAGGGATGCAGACAAGACAGGTCAAGCCGGGTCAGGACAGGAAATGAAATACTATCAGGAACACAGGAACTCACAGGGCAAGCTGAAGTTCATCCAGCAACTAATGGCTCATGCACGCGCTTTGGCGTACGTATATGCGCACTGGCACATGAATTTTCACACATGAATAATATCAGGATCACAGGAACTCACAGGGGAAGCTGAAGATCATCCAGCAACTAATGGCTTATGCTGCTAGCTTTAAATAGGCCACTGGGCACCAGAAATTGTCACGCATTGTGTGCGCTTTGGCGTACGCACATGCGTACTAGCACATGAAGTTTCTCGGCCGTTCTCGCTCTTCTGCACATTTGCATTGGCAAATATCTATGTGCCAATCTTCTGAAAACCATTCTCTGACAGAGACATCATCTTTTTTTTCCACACCTTTGAAAAAGCCCTTTTGAATTCCTCGGTGCTTTGTTCTTTCTGTGTGATGAAACTAAGGGAAGCATGTCACATAGATGAAAAATGCCTCTGTTGTTCCAGGATGAGTAGACATTGTATCTTGCAAGGTCTGTTGGATGCAGAGCTAAAGATTTTAGCTGGGTGGAATATGGTGGAAGGCAAAAGAGCACTGAAAGCTTGATCTTCCGGTCAATGTTCCATCCATATGGTTTCCTACAAGACCTAAGGGATGAAGAGTAGTGTTTTTCATAGATTAAGGACCCCAAGGCTCACAAAATGGTTTGAGAGTAGTGCCCCGTGTGAGGATCGAACTCACGACCTTCAGATTATGAGACTGACGCGCTACCTGCTGCGCTAACGAGGCCAATTAGTGAAAGTGATATGTGTGTCATAGCTGGCCACCATACTTGGAAGCTGATGGCGGTGGCACATCTTTTTTTCCCTTTGGTTTTCTCTATTTTTCTCAAAACAAGGCAGCTAGTTTTCCCATATGGTCTAGCGGTTAGGATTCCTGGTTTTCACCCAGGCGGCCCGGGTTCCACTCCCGGTATGGGAAATGCAAGTCCTTTTAACGACCCGCACACTCCTAGTGCTGAAACCTCAAAGCTGTTTTTCCATTGTAACCTCCAATCATTCCCTTGTTGTCAAAGTACCAAGGGTCAAAGCCAGGGATGCAGACAAGACAGGTCAAGCCGGGTCAGGACAGGAAATGAAATACTATCAGGAACACAGGAACTCACAGGGCAAGCTGAAGTTCATCCAGCAACTAATGGCTCATGCACGCGCTTTGGCGTACGTATATGCGCACTGGCACATGAATTTTCACACATGAATAATATCAGGATCACAGGAACTCACAGGGGAAGCTGAAGATCATCCAGCAACTAATGGCTTATGCTGCTAGCTTTAAATAGGCCACTGGGCACCAGAAATTGTCACGCATTGTGTGCGCTTTGGCGTACGCACATGCGTACTAGCACATGAAGTTTCTCGGCCGTTCTCGCTCTTATGCACATTTGCATTGGCAAATATCTATGTGCCAATCTTCTGCAAACCATTCTCTGACAGAGACATCATCTTTTTTTTCCACACCTTTGAAAAAGCCCTTTTGAATTCCTCGGTGCTTTGTTCTTTCTGTGTGATGAAACTAAGGGAAGCATGTCACATAGATGGAAAATGCCTCTGTTGTTCCAGGATGAGTAGACATTGTATCTTGCAAGGTCTGTTGGATGCAGAGCTAAAGATTTTAGCTGGGTGGAATATGGTGGAAGGCAAAAGAGCACTGAAAGCTTGATTTTCCGGTCAATTTTCCATCCATATGGTTTCCTACAAGACCTAAGGGATGAAGAGTAGTGTTTTTCATAGATTAAGGACCCCAAGGCTCACAAAATGGTTAGAGAGTAGTGCCCCGTGTGAGGATCGAACTCACGACCTTCAGATTATGAGACTGACGCGCTACCTGCTGCGCTAACGAGGCCAATTAGTGAAAGTGATATGTGTGTCATAGCTGGCCACCATACTTGGAAGCTGATGGCGGTGGCACATCTTTTTTTCCCTTTGGTTTTCTCTATTTTTCTCAAAACAAGGCAGCTAGTTTTCCCATATGGTCTAGCGGTTAGGATTCCTGGTTTTCACCCAGGCGGCCCGGGTTCCACTCCCGGTATGGGAAATGCAAGTCCTTTTAACGACCCGCACACTCCTAGTGCTGAAACCTCAAAGCTGTTTTTCCATTGTAACCTCCAATCATTCCCTTGTTGTCAAAGTACCAAGGGTCAAAGCCAGGGATGCAGACAAGACAGGTCAAGCCGGGTCAGGACAGGAAATGAAATACTATCAGGAACACAGGAACTCACAGGGCAAGCTGAAGTTCATCCAGCAACTAATGGCTCATGCACGCGCTTTGGCGTACGTATATGCGCACTGGCACATGAATTTTCACACATGAATAATATCAGGATCACAGGAACTCACAGGGGAAGCTGAAGATCATCCAGCAACTAATGGCTTATGCTGCTAGCTTTAAATAGGCCACTGGGCACCAGAAATTGTCACGCATTGTGTGCGCTTTGGCGTACGCACATGCGTACTAGCACATGAAGTTTCTCGGCCGTTCTCGCTCTTCTGCACATTTGCATTGGCAAATATCTATGTGCCAATCTTCTGCAAACCATTCTCTGACAGAGACATCATCTTTTTTTTCCACACCTTTGAAAAAGCCCTTTTGAATTCCTCGGTGCTTTGTTCTTTCTGTGTGATGAAACTAAGGGAAGCATGTCACATAGATGGAAAATGCCTCTGTTGTTCCAGGATGAGTAGACATTGTATCTTGCAAGGTCTGTTGGATGCAGAGCTAAAGATTTTAGCTGGGTGGAATATGGTGGAAGGCAAAAGAGCACTGAAAGCTTGATCTTCCGGTCAATTTTCCATCCATATGGTTTCCTACAAGACCTAAGGGATGAAGAGTAGTGTTTTTCATAGATTAAGGACCCCAAGGCTCACAAAACAGTTAGAGAGTAGTGCCCCGTGTGAGGATCGAACTCACGACCTTCAGATTATGAGACTGACGCGCTACCTGCTGCGCTAACGAGGCCAATTAGTGAAAGTGATATGTGTGTCATAGCTGGCCACCATACTTGGAAGCTGATGGCGGTGGCACATCTTTTTTTCCCTTTGGTTTTCTCTATTTTTCTCAAAACTAGGCAGCTAGTTTTCCCATATGGTCTAGCGGTTAGGATTCCTGGTTTTCACCCAGGCGGCCCGGGTTCCACTCCCGGTATGGGAAATGCAAGTCCTTTTAACGACCCGCACACTCCTAGTGCTGAAACCTCAAAGCTGTTTTTCCATTGTAACCTCCAATCATTCCCTTGTTGTCAAAGTACCAAGGGTCAAAGCCAGGGATGCAGACAAGACAGGTCAAGCCGGGTCAGGACAGGAAATGAAATACTATCAGGAACACAGGAACTCACAGGGCAAGCTGAAGTTCATCCAGCAACTAATGGCTCATGCACGCGCTTTGGCGTACGTATATGCGCACTGGCACATGAATTTTCACACATGAATAATATCAGGATCACAGGAACTCACAGGGGAAGCTGAAGATCATCCAGCAACTAATGGCTTATGCTGCTAGCTTTAAATAGGCCACTGGGCACCAGAAATTGTCACGCATTGTGTGCGCTTTGGCGTACGCACATGCGTACTAGCACATGAAGTTTCTCGGCCGTTCTCGCTCTTCTGCACATTTGCATTGGCAAATATCTATGTGCCAATCTTCTGAAAACCATTCTCTGACAGAGACATCATCTTTTTTTTCCACACCTTTGAAAAAGCCCTTTTGAATTCCTCGGTGCTTTGTTCTTTCTGTGTGATGAAACTAAGGGAAGCATGTCACATAGATGAAAAATGCCTCTATTGTTCCAGGATGAGTAGACATTGTATCTTGCAAGGTCTGTTGGATGCAGAGCTAAAGATTTTAGCTGGGTGGAATATGGTGGAAGGCAAAAGAGCACTGAAAGCTTGATCTTCCGGTCAATGTTCCATCCATATGGTTTCCTACAAGACCTAAGGGATGAAGAGTAGTGTTTTTCATAGATTAAGGACCCCAAGGCTCACAAAACAGTTAGAGAGTAGTGCCCCGTGTGAGGATCGAACTCACGACCTTCAGATTATGAGACTGACGCGCTACCTGCTGCGCTAACGAGGCCAATTAGTGAAAGTGATATGTGTGTCATAGCTGGCCACCATACTTGGAAGCTGATGGCGGTGGCACATCTTTTTTTCCCTTTGGTTTTCTCTATTTTTCTCAAAACAAGGCAGCTAGTTTTCCCATATGGTCTAGCGGTTAGGATTCCTGGTTTTCACCCAGGCGGCCCGGGTTCGACTCCCAGTATGGGAAATGCAAGTCCTTTTAACGACCCGCACACTCCTAGTGCTGAAACCTCAAAGCTGTTTTTCCATTGTAACCTCCAATCATTCCCTTGTTGTCAAAGTACCAAGGGTCAAAGCCAGGGATGCAGACAAGACAGGTCAAGCCGGGTCAGGACAGGAAATGAAATACTATCAGGAACACAGGAACTCACAGGGCAAGCTGAAGTTCATCCAGCAACTAATGGCTCATGCACGCGCTTTGGCGTACGTATATGCGCACTGGCACATGAATTTTCACACATGAATAATATCAGGATCACAGGAACTCACAGGGGAAGCTGAAGATCATCCAGCAACTAATGGCTTATGCTGCTAGCTTTAAATAGGCCACTGGGCACCAGAAATTGTCACGCATTGTGTGCGCTTTGGCGTACGCACATGCGTACTAGCACATGAAGTTTCTCGGCCGTTCTCGCTCTTCTGCACATTTGCATTGGCAAATATCTATGTGCCAATCTTCTGAAAACCATTCTCTGACAGAGACATCATCTTTTTTTTCCACACCTTTGAAAAAGCCCTTTTGAATTCCTCGGTGCTTTGTTCTTTCTGTGTGATGAAACTAAGGGAAGCATGTCACATAGATGAAAAATGCCTCTGTTGTTCCAGGATGAGTAGACATTGTATCTTGCAAGGTCTGTTGGATGCAGAGCTAAAGATTTTAGCTGGGTGGAATATGGTGGAAGGCAAAAGAGCACTGAAAGCTTGATCTTCCGGTCAATGTTCCATCCATATGGTTTCCTACAAGACCTAAGGGATGAAGAGTAGTGTTTTTCATAGATTAAGGACCCCAAGGCTCACAAAATGGTTTGAGAGTAGTGCCCCGTGTGAGGATCGAACTCACGACCTTCAGATTATGAGACTGACGCGCTACCTGCTGCGCTAACGAGGCCAATTAGTGAAAGTGATATGTGTGTCATAGCTGGCCACCATACTTGGAAGCTGATGGCGGTGGCACATCTTTTTTTCCCTTTGGTTTTCTCTATTTTTCTCAAAACAAGGCAGCTAGTTTTCCCATATGGTCTAGCGGTTAGGATTCCTGGTTTTCACCCAGGCGGCCCGGGTTCGACTCCCGGTATGGGAAATGCAAGTCCTTTTAACGACCCGCACACTCCTAGTGTTGAAACCTCAAAGCTGTTTTTCCATTGTAACCTCCAATCATTCCCTTGTTGTCAAAGTACCAAGGGTCAAAGCCAGGGATGCAGACAAGACAGGTCAAGCCGGGTCAGGACAGGAAATGAAATACTATCAGGAACACAGGAACTCACAGGGCAAGCTGAAGTTCATCCAGCAACTAATGGCTCATGCATGCGCTTTGGCGTACGTATATGCGCACTGGCACATGAATTTTCACACATGAATAATATCAGGATCACAGGAACTCACAGGGGAAGCTGAAGATCATCCAGCAACTAATGGCTTATGCTGCTAGCTTTAAATAGGCCACTGGGCACCAGAAATTGTCACGCATTGTGTGCGCTTTGGCGTACGCACATGCGTACTAGCACATGAAGTTTCTCGGCCGTTCTCGCTCTTCTGCACATTTGCATTGGCAAATATCTATGTGCCAATCTTCTGCAAACCATTCTCTGACAAAGACATCATCTTTTTTTTCCACACCTTTGAAAAAGCCCTTTTGAATTCCTCTGTGCTTTGTTCTTTCTGTGTGATGAAACTAAGGGAAGCATGTCACATAGATGGAAAATGCCTCTGTTGTTCCAGGATGAGTAGACATTGTATCTTGCAAGGTCTGTTGGATGCAGAGCTAAAGATTTTAGCTGGGTGGAATATGGTGGAAGGCAAAAAGCACTGAAAGCTTGATCTTCCGGTCAATTTTCCATCCATATGGTTTCCTACAAGACCTAAGGGATGAAGAGTAGTGTTTTTCATAGATTAAGGACCCCAAGGCTCACAAAATGGTTAGAGAGTAGTGCCCCGTGTGAGGATCGAACTCACGACCTTCAGATTATGAGACTGACGCGCTACCTGCTGCGCTAACGAGGCCAATTAGTGAAAGCGATATGTGTGTCATAGCTGGCCACCATACTTGGAAGCTGATGGCGGTGGCACATCTTTTTTTCCCTTTGGTTTTCTCTATTTTTCTCAAAACAAGGCAGCTAGTTTTCCCATATGGTCTAGCGGTTAGGATTCCTGGTTTTCACCCAGGCGGCCCGGGTTTGACTCCCGGTATGGGAAATGCAAGTCCTTTTAACGACCCGCACACTCCTAGTGCTGAAACCTCAAAGCTGTTTTTCCATTGTAACCTCCAATCATTCCCTTGTTGTCAAAGTACCAAGGGTCAAAGCCAGGGATGCAGACAAGACAGGTCAAGCCGGGTCAGGACAGGAAATGAAATACTATCAGGAACACAGGAACTCACAGGGCAAGCTGAAGTTCATCCAGCAACTAATGGCTCATGCACGCGCTTTGGCGTACGTATATGCGCACTGGCACATGAATTTTCACACATGAATAATATCAGGATCACAGGAACTCACAGGGGAAGCTGAAGATCATCCAGCAACTAATGGCTTATGCTGCTAGCTTTAAATAGGCCACTGGGCACCAGAAATTGTCACGCATTGTGTGCGCTTTGGCGTACGCACATGCGTACTAGCACATGAAGTTTCTCGGCCGTTCTCGCTCTTCTGCACATTTGCATTGGCAAATATCTATGTGCCAATCTTCTGCAAACCATTCTCTGACAGAGACATCATCTTTTTTTTCCACACCTTTGAAAAAGCCCTTTTGAATTCCTCGGTGCTTTGTTCTTTCTGTGTGATGAAACTAAGGGAAGCATGTCACATAGATGGAAAATGCCTCTGTTGTTCCAGGATGAGTAGACATTGTATCTTGCAAGGTCTGTTGGATGCAGAGCTAAAGATTTTAGCTGGGTGGAATATGGTGGAAGGCAAAAGAGCACTGAAAGCTTGATCTTCCGGTCAATTTTCCATCCATATGGTTTCCTACAAGACCTAAGGGATGAAGAGTAGTGTTTTTCATAGATTAAGGACCCCAAGGCTCACAAAATGGTTAGAGAGTAGTGCCCCGTGTGAGGATCGAACTCACGACCTTCAGATTATGAGACTGACGCGCTACCTGCTGCGCTAATGAGGCCAATTAGTGAAAGCGATATGTGTGTCATAGCTGGCCACCATACTTGGAAGCTGATGGCGGTGGCACATCTTTTTTTCCCTTTGGTTTTCTCTATTTTTCTCAAAACAAGGCAGCTAGTTTTCCCATATGGTCTAGCGGTTAGGATTCCTGGTTTTCACCCAGGCGGCCCGGGTTCGACTCCCGGTATGGGAAATGCAAGTCCTTTTAACGACCCGCACACTCCTAGTGCTGAAACCTCAAAGCTGTTTTTCCATTGTAACCTCCAATCATTCCCTTGTTGTCAAAGTACCAAGGGTCAAAGCCAGGGATGCAGACAAGACAGGTCAAGCCGGGTCAGGACAGGAAATGAAATACTATCAGGAACACAGGAACTCACAGGGCAAGCTGAAGTTCATCCAGCAACTAATGGCTCATGCACGCGCTTTGGCGTACGTATATGCGCACTGGCACATGAATTTTCACACATGAATAATATCAGGATCACAGGAACTCACAGGGGAAGCTGAAGATCATCCAGCAACTAATGGCTTATGCTGCTAGCTTTAAATAGGCCACTGGGCACCAGAAATTGTCACGCATTGTGTGCGCTTTGGCGTACGCACATGCGTACTAGCACATGAAGTTTCTCGGCCGTTCTCGCTCTTCTGCACATTTGCATTGGCAAATATCTATGTGCCAATCTTCTGCAAACCATTCTCTGACAGAGACATCATCTTTTTTTTCCACACCTTTGAAAAAGCCCTTTTGAATTCCTCGGTGCTTTGTTCTTTCTGTGTGATGAAACTAAGGGAAGCATGTCACATAGATGGAAAATGCCTCTGTTGTTCCAGGATGAGTAGACATTGTATCTTGCAAGGTCTGTTGGATGCAGAGCTAAAGATTTTAGCTGGGTGGAATATGGTGGAAGGCAAAAGAGCACTGAAAGCTTGATCTTCCGGTCAATTTTCCATCCATATGGTTTCCTACAAGACCTAAGGGATGAAGAGTAGTGATTTTCATAGATTAAGGACCCCAAGGCTCACAAAACGGTTAGAGAGTAGTGCCCCGTGTGAGGATCGAACTCACGACCTTCAGATTATGAGACTGACGCGCTACCTGCTGCGCTAACGAGGCCAATTAGTGAAAGGGATATGTGTGTCATAGCTGGCCACCATACTTGGAAGCTGATGGCGGTGGCACATCTTTTTTTCCCTTTGGTTTTCTCTATTTTTCTCAAAACAAGGCAGCTAGTTTTCCCATATGGTCTAGCGGTTAGGATTCCTGGTTTTCACCCAGGCGGCCCGGGTTCCACTCCCGGTATGGGAAATGCAAGTCCTTTTAACGACCCGCACACTCCTAGTGCTGAAACCTCAAAGCTGTTTTTCCATTGTAACCTCCAATCATTCCCTTGTTGTCAAAGTACCAAGGGTCAAAGCCAGGGATGCAGACAAGACAGGTCAAGCCGGGTCAGGACAGGAAATGAAATACTATCAGGAACACAGGAACTCACAGGGCAAGCTGAAGTTCATCCAGCAACTAATGGCTCATGCACGCGCTTTGGCGTACGTATATGCGCACTGGCACATGAATTTTCACACATGAATAATATCAGGATCACAGGAACTCACAGGGGAAGCTGAAGATCATCCAGCAACTAATGGCTTATGCTGCTAGCTTTAAATAGGCCACTGGGCACCAGAAATTGTCACGCATTGTGTACGCACATGCGTACTAGCACATGAAGTTTCTCGGCCGTTCTCGCTCTTCTGCACATTTGCATTGGCAAATATCTATGTGCCAATCTTCTGCAAACCATTCTCTGACAGAGACATCATCTTTTTTTTCCACACCTTTGAAAAAGCCCTTTTGAATTCCTCTGTGCTTTGTTCTTTCTGTGTGATGAAACTAAGGGAAGCATGTCACATAGATGGAAAATGCCTCTGTTGTTCCAGGATGAGTAGACATTGTATCTTGCAAGGTCTGTTGGATGCAGAGCTAAAGATTTTAGCTGGGTGGAATATGGTGGAAGGCAAAAGAGCACTGAAAGCTTGATCTTCCGGTCAATTTTCCATCCATATGGTTTCCTACAAGACCTAAGGGATGAAGAGTAGTGTTTTTCATAGATTAAGGACCCCAAGGCTCACAAAATGGTTAGAGTGTAGTGCCCCGTGTGAGGATCGAACTCACGACCTTCAGATTATGAGACTGACGCGCTACCTGCTGCGCTAACGAGGCCAATTAGTAAAAGCGATATGTGTGTCATAGCTGGCCACCATACTTGGAAGCTGATGGCGGTGGCACATCTTTTTTTCCCTTTGGTTTTCTCTATTTTTCTCAAAACAAGGCAGCTAGTTTTCCCATATGGTCTAGCGGTTAGGATTCCTGGTTTTCACCCAGGCGGCCCGGGTTCCACTCCCGGTATGGGAAATGCAAGTCCTTTTAACGACCCGCACACTCCTAGTGCTGAAACCTCAAAGCTGTTTTTCCATTGTAACCTCCAATCATTCCCTTGTTGTCAAAGTACCAAGGGTCAAAGCCAGGGATGCAGACAAGACAGGTCAAGCCGGGTCAGGACAGGAAATGAAATACTATCAGGAACACAGGAACTCACAGGGCAAGCTGAAGTTCATCCAGCAACTAATGGCTCATGCACGCGCTTTGGCGTACGTATATGCGCACTGGCACATGAATTTTCACACATGAATAATATCAGGATCACAGGAACTCACAGGGGAAGCTGAAGATCATCCAGCAACTAATGGCTTATGCTGCTAGCTTTAAATAGGCCACTGGGCACCAGAAATTGTCACGCATTGTGTGCGCTTTGGCGTACGCACATGCGTACTAGCACATGAAGTTTCTCGGCCGTTCTCGCTCTTCTGCACATTTGCATTGGCAAATATCTATGTGCCAATCTTCTGCAAACCATTCTCTGACAGAGACATCATCTTTTTTTTCCACACCTTTGAAAAAGCCCTTTTGAATTCCTCGGTGCTTTGTTCTTTCTGTGTGATGAAACTAAGGGAAGCATGTCACATAGATGGAAAATGCCTCTGTTGTTCCAGGATGAGTAGACATTGTATCTTGCAAGGTCTGTTGGATGCAGAGCTAAAGATTTTAGCTGGGTGGAATATGGTGGAAGGCAAAAGAGCACTGAAAGCTTGATCTTCCGGTCAATTTTCCATCCATATGGTTTCCTACAAGACCTAAGGGATGAAGAGTAGTGTTTTTCATAGATTAAGGACCCCAAGGCTCACAAAACGGTTAGAGAGTAGTGCCCCGTGTGAGGATCGAACTCACGACCTTCAGATTATGAGACTGACGCGCTACCTGCTGCGCTAACGAGGCCAATTAGTGAAAGTGATATGTGTGTCATAGCTGGCCACCATACTTGGAAGCTGATGGCGGTGGCACATCTTTTTTTCCCTTTGGTTTTCTCTATTTTTCTCAAAACAAGGCAGCTAGTTTTCCCATATGGTCTAGCGGTTAGGATTCCTGGTTTTCACCCAGGCGGCCCGGGTACGACTCCCGGTATGGGAAATGCAAGTCCTTTTAACGACCCGCACACTCCTAGTGCTGAAACCTCAAAGCTGTTTTTCCATTGTAACCTCCAATCATTCCCTTGTTGTCAAAGTACCAAGGGTCAAAGCCAGGGATGCAGACAAGACAGGTCAAGCCGGGTCAGGACAGGAAATGAAATACTATCAGGAACACAGGAACTCACAGGGCAAGCTGAAGTTCATCCAGCAACTAATGGCTCATGCACGCGCTTTGGCGTACGTATATGCGCACTGGCACATGAATTTTCACACATGAATAATATCAGGATCACAGGAACTCACAGGGGAAGCTGAAGATCATCCAGCAACTAATGGCTTATGCTGCTAGCTTTAAATAGGCCACTGGGCACCAGAAATTGTCACGCATTGTGTGCGCTTTGGCGTACGCACATGCGTACTAGCACATGAAGTTTCTCGGCCGTTCTCGCTCTTCTGCACATTTGCATTGGCAAATATCTATGTGCCAATCTTCTGCAAACCATTCTCTGACAGAGACATCATCTTTTTTTTCCACACCTTTGAAAAAGCCCTTTTGAATTCCTCGGTGCTTTGTTCTTTCTGTGTGATGAAACTAAGGGAAGCATGTCACATAGATGGAAAATGCCTCTGTTGTTCCAGGATGAGTAGACATTGTATCTTGCAAGGTCTGTTGGATGCAGAGCTAAAGATTTTAGCTGGGTGGAATATGGTGGAAGGCAAAAGAGCACTGAAAGCTTGATCTTCCGGTCAGTTTTCCATCCATATGGTTTCCTACAAGACCTAAGGGATGAAGAGTAGTGTTTTTCATAGATTAAGGACCCCAAGGCTCACAAAACGGTTAGAGAGTAGTGCCCCGTGTGAGGATCGAACTCACGACCTTCAGATTATGAGACTGACGCGCTACCTGCTGCGCTAACGAGGCCAATTAGAAAAAGTGATATGTGTGTCATAGCTGGCCACCATACTTGGAAGCTGATGGCGGTGGCACATCTTTTTTTCCCTTTGGTTTTCTCTATTTTTCTCAAAACAAGGCAGCTAGTTTTCCCATATGGTCTAGCGGTTAGGATTCCTGGTTTTCACCCAGGCGGCCCGGGTTCCACTCCCGGTATGGGAAATGCAAGGCCTTTTAACGACCCGCACACTCCTAGTGCTGAAACCTCAAAGCTGTTTTTCCATTGTAACCTCCAATCATTCCCTTGTTGTCAAAGTACCAAGGGTCAAAGCCAGGGATGCAGACAAGACAGGTCAAGCCGGGTCAGGACAGGAAATGAAATACTATCAGGAACACAGGAACTCACAGGGCAAGCTGAAGTTCATCCAGCAACTAATGGCTCATGCACGCGCTTTGGCGTACGTATATGCGCACTGGCACATGAATTTTCACACATGAATAATATCAGGATCACAGGAACTCACAGGGGAAGCTGAAGATCATCCAGCAACTAATGGCTTATGCTGCTAGCTTTAAATAGGCCACTGGGCACCAGAAATTGTCACGCATTGTGTGCGCTTTGGCGTACGCACATGCGTACTAGCACATGAAGTTTCTCGGCCGTTCTCGCTCTTCTGCACATTTGCATTGGCAAATATCTATGTGCCAATCTTCTGCAAACCATTCTCTGACAGAGACATCATCTTTTTTTTCCACACCTTTGAAAAAGCCCTTTTGAATTCCTCGGTGCTTTGTTCTTTCTGTGTGATGAAACTAAGGGAAGCATGTCACATAGATGGAAAATGCCTCTGTTGTTCCAGGATGAGTAGACATTGTATCTTGCAAGGTCTGTTGGATGCAGAGCTAAAGATTTTAGCTGGGTGAAATATGGTGGAAGGCAAAAAGCACTGAAAGCTTGATCTTCCGGTCAATGTTCCATCCATATGGTTTCCTACAAGACCTAAGGGATGAAGAGTAGTGTTTTTCATAGATTAAGGACCCCAAGGCTCACAAAATGGTTAGAGAGTAGTGCCCCGTGTGAGGATCGAACTCACGACCTTCAGATTATGAGACTGACGCGCTACCTGCTGCGCTAACGAGGCCAATTAGTGAAATTGATATGTGTGTCATAGCTGGCCACCATACTTGGAAGCTGATGGCGGTGGCACATCTTTTTTTCCCTTTGGTTTTCTCTATTTTTCTCAAAACAAGGCAGCTAGTTTTCCCATATGGTCTAGCGGTTAGGATTCCTGGTTTTCACCCAGGCGGCCCGGGTTCGACTCCCGGTATGGGAAATGCAAGTCCTTTTAACTACCCGCACACTCCTAGTGCTGAAACCTCAAAGCTGTTTTTCCATTGTAACCTCCAATCATTCCCTTGTTGTCAAAGTACCAAGGGTCAAAGCCAGGGATGCAGACAAGACAGGTCAAGCCGGGTCAGGACAGGAAATGAAATACTATCAGGAACACAGGAACTCACAGGGCAAGCTGAAGTTCATCCAGCAACTAATGGCTCATGCACGCGCTTTGGCGTACGTATATGCGCACTGGCACATGAATTTTCACACATGAATAATATCAGGATCACAGGAACTCACAGGGGAAGCTGAAGATCATCCAGCAACTAATGGCTTATGCTGCTAGCTTTAAATAGGCCACTGGGCACCAGAAATTGTCACGCATTGTGTGCGCTTTGGCGTACGCACATGCGTACTAGCACATGAAGTTTCTCGGCCGTTCTCGCTCTTCTGCACATTTGCATTGGCAAATATCTATGTGCCAATCTTCTGCAAACCATTCTCTGACAGAGACATCATCTTTTTTTTCCACACCTTTGAAAAAGCCCTTTTGAATTCCTCGGTGCTTTGTTCTTTCTGTGTGATGAAACTAAGGGAAGCATGTCACATAGATGGAAAATGCCTCTGTTGTTCCAGGATGAGTAGACATTGTATCTTGCAAGGTCTGTTGGATGCAGAGCTAAAGATTTTAGCTGGGTGAAATATGGTGGAAGGCAAAAAGCACTGAAAGCTTGATCTTCCGGTCAATGTTCCATCCATATGGTTTCCTACAAGACCTAAGGGATGAAGAGTAGTGTTTTTCATAGATTAAGGACCCCAAGGCTCACAAAATGGTTAGAGAGTAGTGCCCCGTGTGAGGATCGAACTCACGACCTTCAGATTATGAGACTGACGCGCTACCTGCTGCGCTAACGAGGCCAATTAGTGAAAGTGATATGTGTGTCATAGCTGGCCACCATACTTGGAAGCTGATGGCGGTGGCACATCTTTTTTTTCCCTTTGGTTTTCTCTATTTTTCTCAAAAAAAGGCAGCTAGTTTTCCCATATGGTCTAGCGGTTAGGATTCCTGGTTTTCACCCAGGCGGCCCGGGTTCGACTCCCGGTATGGGAAATGCAAGTCCTTTTAACGACCCGCACAATCCTAGTGCTGAAACCTCAAAGCTGTTTTTCCATTGTAACCTCCAATCATTCCCTTCTTGTCAAAGTACCAAGGGTCAAAGCCAGGGATGCAGACAAGACAGGTCAAGCCGGGTCAGGACAGGAAATGAAATACTATCAGGAACACAGGAACTCACAGGGCAAGCTGAAGTTCATCCAGCAACTAATGGCTCATGCACGCGCTTTGGCGTACGTATATCCGCACTGGCACATGAATAATATCAGGATCACAGGAACTCACAGGGGAAGCTGAAGATCATCCAGCAACTAATGGCTTATGCTGCTAGCTTTAAATAGGCCACTGGGCACCAGAAATTGTCACGCATTGTGTGCGCTTTGGCGTACGCACATGCGTACTAGCACATGAAGTTTCTCGGCCGTTCTCGCTCTTCTGCACATTTGCATTGGCAAATATCTATGTGCCAATCTTCTGCAAACCATTCTCTGACAGAGACATCATCTTTTTTTTCCACACCTTTGAAAAAGCCCTTTTGAATTCCTCGGTGCTTTGTTCTTTCTGTGTGATGAAACTAAGGGAAGCATGTCACATAGATGGAAAATGCCTCTGTTGTTCCAGGATGAGTAGACATTGTATCTTGCAAGGTCTGTTGGATGCAGAGCTAAAGATTTTAGCTGGGTGGAATATGGTGGATTGCAAAAGAGCACTGAAAGCTTGATCTTCCGGTCAATTTTCCATCCATATGGTTTCCTACAAGACCTAAGGGATGAAGAGCAGTGTTTTTCATAGATTAAGGACCCCAAGGCTCACAAAATGGTTAGAGAGTAGTGCCCCGTGTGAGGATCGAACTCACGACCTTCAGATTATGAGACTGACGCGCTACCTGCTGCGCTAACGAGGCCAATTAGTGAAAGTGATATGTGTGTCATAGCTGGCCACCATACTTGGAAGCTGATGGCGGTGGCACATCTTTTTTTCCCTTTGGTTTTCTCTATTTTTCTCAAAACAAGGCAGCTAGTTTTCCCATATGGTCTAGCGGTTAGGATTCCTGGTTTTCACCCAGGCGGCCCGGGTTCGACTCCCGGTATGGGAAATGCAAGTCCTTTTAACTACCCGCACACTCCTAGTGCTGAAACCTCAAAGCTGTTTTTCCATTGTAACCTCCAATCATTCCCTTGTTGTCAAAGTACCAAGGGTCAAAGCCAGGGATGCAGACAAGACAGGTCAAGCCGGGTCAGGACAGGAAATGAAATACTATCAGGAACACAGGAACTCACAGGGCAAGCTGAAGTTCATCCAGCAACTAATGGCTCATGCACGCGCTTTGGCGTACGTATATGCGCACTGGCACATGAATTTTCACACATGAATAATATCAGGATCACAGGAACTCACAGGGGAAGCTGAAGATCATCCAGCAACTAATGGCTTATGCTGCTAGCTTTAAATAGGCCACTGGGCACCAGAAATTGTCACGCATTGTGTGCGCTTTGGCGTACGCACATGCGTACTAGCACATGAAGTTTCTCGGCCGTTCTCGCTCTTCTGCACATTTGCATTGGCAAATATCTATGTGCCAATCTTCTGCAAACCATTCTCTGACAGAGACATCATCTTTTTTTTCCACACCTTTGAAAAAGCCCTTTTGAATTCCTCGGTGCTTTGTTCTTTCTGTGTGATGAAACTAAGGGAAGCATGTCACATAGATGGAAAATGCCTCTGTTGTTCCAGGATGAGTAGACATTGTATCTTGCAAGGTCTGTTGGATGCAGAGCTAAAGATTTTAGCTGGGTGGAATATGGTGGAAGGCAAAAGAGCACTGAAAGCTTGATCTTCCGGTCAATTTTCCATCCATATGGTTTCCTACAAGACCTAAGGGATGAAGAGTAGTGTTTTTCATAGATTAAGGACCCCAAGGCTCACAAAATGGTTAGAGAGTAGTGCCCCGTGTGAGGATCGAACTCACGACCTTCAGATTATGAGACTGACGCGCTACCTGCTGCGCTAACGAGGCCAATTAGTGAAATTGATATGTGTGTCATAGCTGGCCACCATACTTGGAAGCTGATGGCGGTGGCACATCTTTTTTTCCCTTTGGTTTTCTCTATTTTTCTCAAAACAAGGCAGCTAGTTTTCCCATATGGTCTAGCGGTTAGGATTCCTGGTTTTCACCCAGGCGGCCCGGGTTCGACTCCCGGTATGGGAAATGCAAGTCCTTTTAACTACCCGCACACTCCTAGTGCTGAAACCTCAAAGCTGTTTTTCCATTGTAACCTCCAATCATTCCCTTGTTGTCAAAGTACCAAGGGTCAAAGCCAGGGATGCAGACAAGACAGGTCAAGCCGGGTCAGGACAGGAAATGAAATACTATCAGGAACACAGGAACTCACAGGGCAAGCTGAAGTTCATCCAGCAACTAATGGCTCATGCACGCGCTTTGGCGTACGTATATGCGCACTGGCACATGAATTTTCACACATGAATAATATCAGGATCACAGGAACTCACAGGGGAAGCTGAAGATCATCCAGCAACTAATGGCTTATGCTGCTAGCTTTAAATAGGCCACTGGGCACCAGAAATTGTCACGCATTGTGTGCGCTTTGGCGTACGCACATGCGTACTAGCACATGAAGTTTCTCGGCCGTTCTCGCTCTTCTGCACATTTGCATTGGCAAATATCTATGTGCCAATCTTCTGCAAACCATTCTCTGACAGAGACATCATCTTTTTTTTCCACACCTTTGAAAAAGCCCTTTTGAATTCCTCGGTGCTTTGTTCTTTCTGTGTGATGAAACTAAGGGAAGCATGTCACATAGATGGAAAATGCCTCTGTTGTTCCAGGATGAGTAGACATTGTATCTTGCAAGGTCTGTTGGATGCAGAGCTAAAGATTTTAGCTGGGTGGAATATGGTGGAAGGCAAAAGAGCACTGAAAGCTTGATCTTCCGGTCAATTTTCCATCCATATGGTTTCCTACAAGACCTAAGGGATGAAGAGTAGTGTTTTTCATAGATTAAGGACCCCAAGGCTCACAAAATGGTTAGAGAGTAGTGCCCCGTGTGAGGATCGAACTCACGACCTTCAGATTATGAGACTGACGCGCTACCTGCTGCGCTAATGAGGCCAATTAGTGAAAGTGATATGTGTGTCATAGCTGGCCACCATACTTGGAAGCTGATGGTGGTGCCACATCTTTTTTTCCCTTTGGTTTTCTCTATTTTTCTCAAAACAAGGCAGCTAGTTTTCCCATATGGTCTAGCGGTTAGGATTCCTGGTTTTCACCCAGGCGGCCCGGGTTCGACTCCCGGTATGGGAAATGCAAGTCCTTTTAACGACCCGCACACTCCTAGTGCTGAAACCTCAAAGCTGTTTTTCCATTGTAACCTCCAATCTTTCCCTTGTTGTCAAAGTACCAAGGGTCAAAGCCAGGGATGCAGACAAGACAGGTCAAGCCGGGTCAGGACAGGAAATCAAATACTATCAGGAACACAGGAACTCACAGGGCAAGCTGAAGTTCATCCAGCAACTAATGGCTCGTGCACGCGCTTTGGCGTACGTATATGCGCACTGGCACATGAATTTTCACACATGAATAATATCAGGATCACAGGAACTCACAGGGGAAGCTGAAGATCATCCAGCAACTAATGGCTTATGCTGCTAGCTTTAAATAGGCCACTGGGCACCAGAAATTGTCACGCATTGTGTGCGCTTTGGCGTACGCACATGCGTACTAGCACATGAAGTTTCTCGGCCGTTCTCGCTCTTCTGCACATTTGCATTGGCAAATATCTATGTGCCAATCTTCTGCAAACCATTCTCTGACAGAGACATCATCTTTTTTTTCCACACCTTTGAAAAAGCCCTTTTGAATTCCTCGGTGCTTTGTTCTTTCTGTGTGATGAAACTAAGGGAAGCATGTCACATAGATGGAAAATGCCTCTGTTGTTCCAGGATGAGTAGACATTGTATCTTGCAAGGTCTGTTGGATGCAGAGCTAAAGATTTTAGCTGGGTGGAATATGGTGGAAGGCAAAAGAGCACTGAAAGCTTGATCTTCCGGTCAATTTTCCATCCATATGGTTTCCTACAAGACCTAAGGGATGAAGAGTAGTGTTTTTCATAGATTAAGGACCCCAAGGCTCACAAAATGGTTAGAGAGTAGTGCCCCGTGTGAGGATCGAACTCACGACCTTCAGATTATGAGACTGACGCGCTACCTGCTGCGCTAACGAGGCCAATTAGTGAAATTGATATGTGTGTCATAGCTGGCCACCATACTTGGAAGCTGATGGCGGTGGCACATCTTTTTTTCCCTTTGGTTTTCTCTATTTTTCTCAAAACAAGGCAGCTAGTTTTCCCATATGGTCTAGCGGTTAGGATTCCTGGTTTTCACCCAGGCGGCCCGGGTTCGACTCCCGGTATGGGAAATGCAAGTCCTTTTAACTACCCGCACACTCCTAGTGCTGAAACCTCAAAGCTGTTTTTCCATTGTAACCTCCAATCATTCCCTTGTTGTCAAAGTACCAAGGGTCAAAGCCAGGGATGCAGACAAGACAGGTCAAGCCGGGTCAGGACAGG
>NW_027507903.1:567906578-567911578 GCF_037356315.1 Lithobates pipiens
ATGAAGTTTCTCGGCCGTTCTCGCTCTTCTGCACATTTGCATTGGCAAATATCTATGTGCCAATCTTCTGCAAACCATTCTCTGACAGAGACATCATCTTTTTTTTCCACACCTTTGAAAAAGCCCTTTTGAATTCCTCTGTGCTTTGTTCTTTCTGTGTGATGAAACTAAGGGAATCATGTCACATAGATGGAAAATGCCTCTGTTGTTCCAGGATGAGTAGACATTGTATCTTGCAAGGTCTGTTGGATGCAGAGCTAAAGATTTTAGCTGGGTGGAATATGGTGGAAGGCAAAAGAGCACTGAAAGCTTGATCTTCCGGTCAATGTTCCATCCATATGGTTTCCTACAAGACCTAAGGGATGAAGAGTAGTGTTTTTCATAGATTAAGGACCCCAAGGCTCACAAAATGGTTAGAGAGTAGTGCCCCGTGTGAGGATCGAACTCACGACCTTCAGATTATGAGACTGACGCGCTACCTGCTGCGCTAACGAGGCCAATTAGTGAAAGTGATATGTGTGTCATAGCTGGCCACCATACTTGGAAGCTGATGGCGGTGGCACATCTTTTTTTCCCTTTGGTTTTCTCAATTTTTTTCAAAACAAAGCAGCTAGTTTTCCCATATGGTCTAGCGGTTAGGATTCCTGGTTTTCACCCAGGCGGCCCGGGTTCGACTCCCGGTATGGGAAATGCAAGTCCTTTTAACGACCCGCACACTCCTAGTGCTGAAACCTCAAAGCTGTTTTTCCATTGTAACCTCCAATCATTCCCTTCTTGTCAAAGTACCAAGGGTCAAAGCCAGGGATGCAGACAAGACAGGTCAAGCCGGGTCAGGACAGGAAATGAAATACTATCAGGAACACAGGAACTCACAGGGCAAGCTGAAGTTCATCCAGCAACTAATGGCTCATGCACGCGCTTTGCCGTACGTATATGCGCACTGGCACATGAATTTTCACACATGAATAATATCAGGATCAAAGGAACTCACAGGGGAAGCTGAAGATCATCCAGCAACTAATGGCTTATGCTGCTAGCTTTAAATAGGCCACTGGGCACCAGAAATTGTCACGCATTGTGTGCGCTTTGGCGTACGCACATGCGTACTAGCACATGAAGTTTCTCGGCCGTTCTCGCTCTTCTGCACATTTGCATTGGCAAATATCTATGTGCCAATCTTCTGCAAACCATTCTCTGACAGAGACATCATCTTTTTTTTCCACACCTTTGAAAAAGCCCTTTTGAATTCCTCGGTGCTTTGTTCTTTCTGTGTGATGAAACTAAGGGAAGCATGTCACATAGATGGAAAATGCCTCTGTTGTTCCAGGATGAGTAGACATTGTATCTTGCAAGGTCTGTTGGATGCAGAGCTAAAGATTTTAGCTGGGTGGAATATGGTGGAAGGCAAAAGAGCACTGAAAGCTTGATCTTCCGGTCAATGTTCCATCCATATGGTTTCCTACAAGACCTAAGGGATGAAGAGTAGTGTTTTTCATAGATTAAGGACCCCAAGGCTCACAAAATGGTTAGAGAGTAGTGCCCCGTGTGAGGATCAAACTCACGACCTTCAGATTATGAGACTGACGCGCTACCTGCTGCGCTAACGAGGCCAATTAGTGAAAGTGATATGTGTGTCATAGCTGGCCACCATACTTGGAAGCTGATGGCGGTGGCACATCTTTTTTTCCCTTTGGTTTTCTCTATTTTTCTCAAAACAAGGCAGCTAGTTTTCCCATATGGTCTAGCGGTTAGGATTCCTGGTTTTCACCCAGGCGGCCCGGGTTCGACTCCCGGTATGGGAAATGCAAGTCCTTTTAACGACCCGCACACTCCTAGTGCTGAAACCTCAAAGCTGTTTTTCCATTGTAACCTCCAATCTTTCCCTTGTTGTCAAAGTACCAAGGGTCAAAGCCAGGGATGCAGACAAGACAGGTCAAGCCGGGTCAGGACAGGAAATCAAATACTATCAGGAACACAGGAACTCACAGGGCAAGCTGAAGTTCATCCAGCAACTAATGGCTCGTGCACGCGCTTTGGCGTACGTATATGCGCACTGGCACATGAATTTTCACACATGAATAATATCAGGATCACAGGAACTCACAGGGGAAGCTGAAGATCATCCAGCAACTAATGGCTTATGCTGCTAGCTTTAAATAGGCCACTGGGCACCAGAAATTGTCACGCATTGTGTGCGCTTTGGCGTACGCACATGCGTACTAGCACATGAAGTTTCTCGGCCGTTCTCGCTCTTCTGCACATTTGCATTGGCAAATATCTATGTGCCAATCTTCTGCAAACCATTCTCTGACAGAGACATCATCTTTTTTTTCCACACCTTTGAAAAAGCCCTTTTGAATTCCTCGGTGCTTTGTTCTTTCTGTGTGATGAAACTAAGGGAAGCATGTCACATAGATGGAAAATGCCTCTGTTGTTCCAGGATGAGTAGACATTGTATCTTGCAAGGTCTGTTGGATGCAGAGCTAAAGATTTTAGCTGGGTGGAATATGGTGGAAGGCAAAAGAGCACTGAAAGCTTGATCTTCCGGTCAATTTTCCATCCATATGGTTTCCTACAAGACCTAAGGGATGAAGAGTAGTGTTTTTCATAGATTAACTACCCCAAGGCTCACAAAATGGTTAGAGAGTAGTGCCCCGTGTGAGGATCGAACTCACAACCTTCAGATTATGAGACTGACGCGCTACCTGCTGCGCTAACGAGGCCAATTAGTGAAAGTGATATGTGTGTCATAGCTGGCCACCATACTTGGAAGCTGATGGCGGTGGCACATCTTTTTTTTCCCTTTGGTTTTCTCTATTTTTCTCAAAACAAGGCAGCTAGTTTTCCCATATGGTCTAGCGGTTAGGATTCCTGGTTTTCACCCAGGCGGCCCGGGTTTGACTCCCGGTATGGGAAATGCAAGTCCTTTTAACGACCCGCACACTCCTAGTGCTGAAACCTCAAAGCTGTTTTTCCATTGTAACCTCCAATCATTCCCTTGTTGTCAAAGTACCAAGGGTCAAAGCCAGGGATGCAGACAAGACAGGTCAAGCCGGGTCAGGACAGGAAATGAAATACTATCAGGAACACAGGAACTCACAGGGCAAGCTGAAGTTCATCCAGCAACTAATGGCTCATGCACGCGCTTTGGCGTACGTATATGCGCACTGGCACATGAATTTTCACACATGAATAATATCAGGATCACAGGAACTCACAGGGGAAGCTGAAGATCATCCAGCAACTAATGGCTTATGCTGCTAGCTTTAAATAGGCCACTGGGCACCAGAAATTGTCACGCATTGTGTGCGCTTTGGCGTACGCACATGCGTACTAGCACATGAAGTTTCTCGGCCGTTCTCGCTCTTCTGCACATTTGCATTGGCAAATATCTATGTGCCAATCTTCTGCAAACCATTCTCTGACAGAGACATCATCTTTTTTTTCCACACCTTTGAAAAAGCCCTTTTGAATTCCTCTGTGCTTTGTTCTTTCTGTGTGATGAAACTAAGGGAATCATGTCACATAGATGGAAAAGGCCTCTGTTGTTCCAGGATGAGTAGACATTGTATCTTGCAAGGTCTGTTGGATGCAGAGCTAAAGATTTTAGCTGGGTGGAATATGGTGGAAGGCAAAAGAGCACTGAAAGCTTGATCTTCCGGTCAATGTTCCATCCATATGGTTTCCTACAAGACCTAAGGGATGAAGAGTAGTGTTTTTCATAGATTAAGGACCCCAAGGCTCACAAAATGGTTAGAGAGTAGTGCCCCGTGTGAGGATCGAACTCACGACCTTCAGATTATGAGACTGACGCGCTACCTGCTGCGCTAACGAGGCCAATTAGTGAAAGTGATATGTGTGTCATAGCTGGCCACCATACTTGGAAGCTGATGGCGGTGGCACATCTTTTTTTCCCTTTGGTTTTCTCAATTTTTTTCAAAACAAAGCAGCTAGTTTTCCCATATGGTCTAGCGGTTAGGATTCCTGGTTTTCACCCAGGCGGCCCGGGTTCGACTCCCGGTATGGGAAATGCAAGTCCTTTTAACGACCCGCACACTCCTAGTGCTGAAACCTCAAAGCTGTTTTTCCATTGTAACCTCCAATCATTCCCTTCTTGTCAAAGTACCAAGGGTCAAAGCCAGGGATGCAGACAAGACAGGTCAAGCCGGGTCAGGACAGGAAATGAAATACTATCAGGAACACAGGAACTCACAGGGCAAGCTGAAGTTCATCCAGCAACTAATGGCTCATGCACGCGCTTTGGCGTACGTATATGCGCACTGGCACATGAATTTTCACACATGAATAATATCAGGATCAATGGAACTCACAGGGGAAGCTGAAGATCATCCAGCAACTAATGGCTTATGCTGCTAGCTTTAAATAGGCCACTGGGCACCAGAAATTGTCACGCATTGTGTGCGCTTTGGCGTACGCACATGCGTACTAGCACATGAAGTTTCTCGGCCGTTCTCGCTCTTCTGCACATTTGCATTGGCAAATATCTATGTGCCAATCTTCTGCAAACCATTCTCTGACAGAGACATCATCTTTTTTTTCCACACCTTTGAAAAAGCCCTTTTGAATTCCTCGGTGCTTTGTTCTTTCTGTGTGATGAAACTAAGGGAAGCATGTCACATAGATGGAAAATGCCTCTGTTGTTCCAGGATGAGTAGACATTGTATCTTGCAAGGTCTGTTGGATGCAGAGCTAAAGATTTTAGCTGGGTGGAATATGGTGGAAGGCAAAAGAGCACTGAAAGCTTGATCTTCCGGTCAATGTTCCATCCATATGGTTTCCTACAAGACCTAAGGGATGAAGAGTAGTGTTTTTCATAGATTAAGGACCCCAAGGCTCACAAAATGGTTAGAGAGTAGTGCCCCGTGTGAGGATCAAACTCACGACCTTCAGATTATGAGACTGACGCGCTACCTGCTGCGCTAACGAGGCCAATTAGTGAAAGTGATATGTGTGTCATAGCTGGCCACCATACTTGGAAG
>NW_027507903.1:567921578-567959078 GCF_037356315.1 Lithobates pipiens
AGCTGGCCACCATACTTGGAAGCTGATGGCGGTGGCACATCTTTTTTTCCCTTTGGTTTTCTCAATTTTTTTCAAAACAAAGCAGCTAGTTTTCCCATATGGTCTAGCGGTTAGGATTTCTGGTTTTCACCCAGGCGGCCCGGGTTCGACTCCCGGTATGGGAAATGCAAGTCCTTTTAACGACCCGCACACTCCTAGTGCTGAAACCTCAAAGCTGTTTTTCCATTGTAACCTCCAATCATTCCCTTCTTGTCAAAGTACCAAGGGTCAAAGCCAGGGATGCAGACAAGACAGGTCAAGCCGGGTCAGGACAGGAAATGAAATACTATCAGGAACACAGGAACTCACAGGGCAAGCTGAAGTTCATCCAGCAACTAATGGCTCGTGCACGCGCTTTGGCGTACGTATATGCGCACTGGCACATGAATTTTCACACATGAATAATATCAGGATCAAAGGAACTCACAGGGGAAGCTGAAGATCATCCAGCAACTAATGGCTTATGCTGCTAGCTTTAAATAGGCCACTGGGCACCAGAAATTGTCACGCATTGTGTGCGCTTTGGCGTACGCACATGCGTACTAGCACATGAAGTTTCTCGGCCGTTCTCGCTCTTCTGCACATTTGCATTGGCAAATATCTATGTGCCAATCTTCTGCAAACCATTCTCTGACAGAGACATCATCTTTTTTTTCCACACCTTTGAAAAAGCCCTTTTGAATTCCTCGGTGCTTTGTTCTTTCTGTGTGATGAAACTAAGGGAAGCATGTCACATAGATGGAAAATGCCTCTGTTGTTCCAGGATGAGTAGACATTGTATCTTGCAAGGTCTGTTGGATGCAGAGCTAAAGATTTTAGCTGGGTGGAATATGGTGGAAGGCAAAAGAGCACTGAAAGCTTGATCTTCCGGTCAATTTTCCATCCATATGGTTTCCTACAAGACCTAAGGGATGAAGAGTAGTGTTTTTCATAGATTAACTACCCCAAGGCTCACAAAATGGTTAGAGAGTAGTGCCCCGTGTGAGGATCGAACTCACGACCTTCAGATTATGAGACTGACGCGCTACCTGCTGCGCTAACGAGGCCAATTAGTGAAAGTGATATGTGTGTCATAGCTGGCCACCATACTTGGAAGCTGATGGCGGTGGCACATCTTTTTTTTCCCTTTGGTTTTCTCTATTTTTCTCAAAACAAGGCAGCTAGTTTTCCCATATGGTCTAGCGGTTAGGATTCCTGGTTTTCACCCAGGCGGCCCGGGTTCGACTCCCGGTATGGGAAATGCAAGTCCTTTTAACGACCCGCACACTCCTAGTGCTGAAACCTCAAAGCTGTTTTTCCATTGTAACCTCCAATCATTCCCTTCTTGTCAAAGTACCAAGGGTCAAAGCCAGGGATGCAGACAAGACAGGTCAAGCCGGGTCAGGACAGGAAATGAAATACTATCAGGAACACAGGAACTCACAGGGCAAGCTGAAGTTCATCCAGCAACTAATGGCTCATGCACGCGCTTTGGCGTACGTATATGCGCACTGGCACATGAATTTTCACACATGAATAATATCAGGATCAAAGGAACTCACAGGGGAAGCTGAAGATCATCCAGCAACTAATGGCTTATGCTGCTAGCTTTAAATAGGCCACTGGGCACCAGAAATTGTCACGCATTGTGTGCGCTTTGGCGTACGCACATGCGTACTAGCACATGAAGTTTCTCGGCCGTTCTCGCTCTTCTGCACATTTGCATTGGCAAATATCTATGTGCCAATCTTCTGCAAACCATTCTCTGACAGAGACATCATCTTTTTTTTCCACACCTTTGAAAAAGCCCTTTTGAATTCCTCGGTGCTTTGTTCTTTCTGTGTGATGAAACTAAGGGAAGCATGTCACATAGATGGAAAATGCCTCTGTTGTTCCAGGATGAGTAGACATTGTATCTTGCAAGGTCTGTTGGATGCAGAGCTAAAGATTTTAGCTGGGTGGAATATGGTGGAAGGCAAAAGAGCACTGAAAGCTTGATCTTCCGGTCAATTTTCCATCCATATGGTTTCCTACAAGACCTAAGGGATGAAGAGTAGTGTTTTTCATAGATTAACTACCCCAAGGCTCACAAAATGGTTAGAGAGTAGTGCCCCGTGTGAGGATCGAACTCACGACCTTCAGATTATGAGATTGCCGCGCTACCTGCTGCGCTAACGAGGCCAATTAGTGAAAGTGATATGTGTGTCATAGCTGGCCACCATACTTGGAAGCTGATGGCGGTGGCACATCTTTTTTTTCCCTTTGGTTTTCTCTATTTTTCTCAAAACAAGGCAGCTAGTTTTCCCATATGGTCTAGCGGTTAGGATTCCTGGTTTTCACCCAGGCGGCCCGGGTTCGACTCCCGGTATGGGAAATGCAAGTCCTTTTAACGACCCGCACACTCCTAGTGCTGAAACCTCAAAGCTGTTTTTCCATTGTAACCTCCAATCATTCCCTTGTTGTCAAAGTACCAAGGGTCAAAGCCAGGGATGCAGACAAGACAGGTCAAGCCGGGTCAGGACAGGAAATGAAATACTATCAGGAACACAGGAACTCACAGGGCAAGCTGAAGTTCATCCAGCAACTAATGGCTCATGCACGCGCTTTGGCATACGTATATGCGCACTGGCACATGAATTTTCACACATGAATAATATCAGGATCACAGGAACTCACAGGGGAAGCTGAAGATCATCCAGCAACTAATGGCTTATGCTGCTAGCTTTAAATAGGCCACTGGGCACCAGAAATTGTCACGCATTGTGTGCGCTTTGGCGTACGCACATGCGTACTAGCACATGAAGTTTCTCGGCCGTTCTCGCTCTTCTGCACATTTGCATTGGCAAATATCTATGTGCCAATCTTCTGAAAACCATTCTCTGACAGAGACATCATCTTTTTTTTCCACACCTTTGAAAAAGCCCTTTTGAATTCCTCGGTGCTTTGTTCTTTCTGTGTGATGAAACTAAGGGAAGCATGTCACATAGATGGAAAATGCCTCTGTTGTTCCAGGATGAGTAGACATTGTATCTTGCAAGGTCTGTTGGATGCAGAGCTAAAGATTTTAGCTGGGTGGAATATGGTGGAAGGCAAAAGAGCACTGAAAGCTTGATCTTGCGGTCAATGTTCCATCCATATGGTTTCCTACAAGACCTAAGGGATGAAGAGTAGTGTTTTTCATAGATTAAGGACCCCAAGGCTCACAAAATGGTTAGAGAGTAGTGCCCCGTGTGAGGATCGAACTCACGACCTTCAGATTATGAGACTGACGCGCTACCTGCTGCGCTAACGAGGCCAATTAGTGAACGTGATATGTGTGTCATAGCTGGCCACCATACTTGGAAGCTGATGGCGGTGGCACATCTTTTTTTCCCTTTGGTTTTCTCTATTTTTCACAAAACAAGGCAGCTAGTTTTCCCATATGGTCTAGCGGTTAGGATTCCTGGTTTTCACCCAGGCGGCCCGGGTTCGACTCCCGGTATGGGAAATGCAAGTCCTTTTAACGACCCGCACACTCCTAGTGCTGAAACCTCAAAGCTGTTTTTCCATTGTAACCTCCAATCATTCCCTTGTTGTCAAAGTACCAAGGGTCAAAGCCAGGGATGCAGATAAGACAGGTCAAGCCGGGTCAGGACAGGAAATGAAATACTATCAGGAACACAGGAACTCACAGGGCAAGCTGAAGTTCATCCAGCAACTAATGGCTCGTGCACGCGCTTTGGCGTACGTATATGCGCACTGGCACATGAATTTTCACACATGAATAATATCAGGATCACAGGAACTCACAGGGGAAGCTGAAGATCATCCAGCAACTAATGGCTTATGCTGCTAGCTTTAAATAGGCCACTGGGCACCAGAAATTGTCACGCATTGTGTGCGCTTTGGCGTACGCACATGCATACTAGCACATGAAGTTTCTCGGCCGTTCTCGCTCTTCTGCACATTTGCATTCGCAAATATCTATGTGCCAATCTTCTGCAAACCATTCTCTGACAGAGACATCATCTTTTTTTTCCACACCTTTGAAAAAGCCCTTTTGAATTCCTCGGTGCTTTGTTCTTTCTGTGTGATGAAACTAAGGGAAGCATGTCACATAGATGGAAAATGCCTCTGTTGTTCCAGGATGAGTAGACATTGTATCTTGCAAGGTCTGTTGGATGCAGAGCTAAAGATTTTAGCTGGGTGGAATATGGTGGAAGGCAAAAGAGCACTGAAAGCTTGATCTTCCGGTCAATTTTCCATCCATATGGTTTCCTACAAGACCTAAGGGATGAAGAGTAGTGTTTTTCATAGATTAAGGACCCCAAGGCTCACAAAATGGTTAGAGAGTAGTGCCCCGTGTGAGGATCGAACTCACGACCTTCAGATTATGAGACTGACGTGCTACCTGCTGCGCTAACGAGGCCAATTAGTGAAAGTGATATGTGTGTCATAGCTGGCCACCATACTTGGAAGCTGATGGCGGTGGCACATCTTTTTTTCCCTTTGGTTTTCTCTATTTTTCTCAAAACAAGGCAGCTAGTTTTCCCATATGGTCTAGCGGTTAGGATTCCTGGTTTTCACCCAGGCGGCCCGGGTTCGACTCCCGGTATGGGAAATGCAAGTCCTTTTAACGACCCGCACACTCCTAGTGCTGAAACCTCAAAGCTGTTTTTCCATTGTAACCTCCAATCATTCCCTTCTTGTCAAAGTACCAAGGGTCAAAGCCAGGGATGCAGACAAGACAGGTCAAGCCGGGTCAGGACAGGAAATGAAATACTATCAGGAACACAGGAACTCACAGGGCAAGCTGAAGTTCATCCAGCAACTAATGGCTCATGCACGCGCTTTGGCGTACGTATATGCGCACTGGCACATGAATTTTCACACATGAATAATATCAGGATCACAGGAACTCACAGGGGAAGCTGAAGATCATCCAGCAACTAATGGCTTATGCTGCTAGCTTTAAATAGGCCACTGGGCACCAGAAATTGTCACGCATTGTGTGCGCTTTGGCGTACGCACATGCGTACTAGCACATGAAGTTTCTCGGCCGTTCTCGCTCTTCTGCACATTTGCATTGGCAAATATCTATGTGCCAATCTTCTGCAAACCATTCTCTGACAGAGACATCATCTTTTTTTTCCACACCTTTGAAAAAGCCCTTTTGAATTCCTCGGTGCTTTGTTCTTTCTGTGTGATGAAACTAAGGGAAGCATGTCACATAGATGGAAAATGCCTCTGTTGTTCCAGGATGAGTAGACATTGTATCTTGCAAGGTCTGTTGGATGCAGAGCTAAAGATTTTAGCTGGGTGGAATATGGTGGAAGGCAAAAGAGCACTGAAAGCTTGATCTTCCGGTCAATGTTCCATCCATATGGTTTCCTACAAGACCTAAGGGATGAAGAGTAGTGTTTTTCATAGATTAAGGACCCCAAGGCTCACAAAATGGTTAGAGAGTAGTGCCCCGTGTGAGGATCGAACTCACGACCTTCAGATTATGAGACTGACGCGCTACCTGCTGTGCTAACGAGGCCAATTAGTGAAAGTGATATGTGTGTCATAGCTGGCCACCATACTTGGAAGCTGATGGCGGTGGCACATCTTTTTTTCCCTTTGGTTTTCTCTATTTTTCACAAAACAAGGCAGCTAGTTTTCCCATATGGTCTAGCGGTTAGGATTCCTGGTTTTCACCCAGGGGGCCCGGGTTCGACTCCCGGTATGGGAAATGCAAGTCCTTTTAACGACCCGCACACTCCTAGTGCTGAAACCTCAAAGCTGTTTTTCCATTGTAACCTCCAATCATTCCCTTGTTGTCAAAGTACCAAGGGTCAAAGCCAGGGATGCAGACAAGACAGGTCAAGCCGGGTCAGGACAGGAAATGAAATACTATCAGGAACACAGGAACTCACAGGGCAAGCTGAAGTTCATCCAGCAACTAATGGCTCGTGCACGCGCTTTGGCGTACGTATATGCGCACTGGCACATGAATTTTCACACATGAATAATATCAGGATCACAGGAACTCACAGGGGAAGCTGAAGATCATCCAGCAACTAATGGCTTATGCTGCTAGCTTTAAATAGGCCACTGGGCACCAGAAATTGTCACGCATTGTGTGCGCTTTGGCGTACGCACATGCATACTAGCACATGAAGTTTCTCGGCCGTTCTCGCTCTTCTGCACATTTGCATTCGCAAATATCTATGTGCCAATCTTCTGCAAACCATTCTCTGACAGAGACATCATCTTTTTTTTCCACACCTTTGAAAAAGCCCTTTTGAATTCCTCGGTGCTTTGTTCTTTCTGTGTGATGAAACTAAGGGAAGCATGTCACATAGATGGAAAATGCCTCTGTTGTTCCAGGATGAGTAGACATTGTATCTTGCAAGGTCTGTTGGATGCAGAGCTAAAGATTTTAGCTGGGTGGAATATGGTGGAAGGCAAAAGAGCACTGAAAGCTTGATCTTCCGGTCAATTTTCCATCCATATGGTTTCCTACAAGACCTAAGGGATGAAGAGTAGTGTTTTTCATAGATTAAGGACCCCAAGGCTCACAAAATGGTTAGAGAGTAGTGCCCCGTGTGAGGATCGAACTCACGACCTTCAGATTATGAGACTGCCGTGCTACCTGCTGCGCTAACGAGGCCAATTAGTGAAAGTGATATGTGTGTCATAGCTGGCCACCATACTTGGAAGCTGATGGCGGTGGCACATCTTTTTTTCCCTTTGGTTTTCTCTATTTTTCTCAAAACAAGGCAGCTAGTTTTCCCATATGGTCTAGCGGTTAGGATTCCTGGTTTTCACCCAGGCGGCCCGGGTTCGACTCCCGGTATGGGAAATGCAAGTCCTTTTAACGACCCGCACACTCCTAGTGCTGAAACCTCAAAGCTGTTTTTCCATTGTAACCTCCAATCATTCCCTTCTTGTCAAAGTACCAAGGGTCAAAGCCAGGGATGCAGACAAGACAGGTCAAGCCGGGTCAGGACAGGAAATGAAATACTATCAGGAACACAGGAACTCACAGGGCAAGCTGAAGTTCATCCAGCAACTAATGGCTCATGCACGCGCTTTGGCGTACGTATATGCGCACTGGCACATGAATTTTCACACATGAATAATATCAGGATCACAGGAACTCACAGGGGAAGCTGAAGATCATCCAGCAACTAATGGCTTATGCTGCTAGCTTTAAATAGGCCACTGGGCACCAGAAATTGTCACGCATTGTGTGCGCTTTGGCGTACGCACATGCGTACTAGCACATGAAGTTTCTCGGCCGTTCTCGCTCTTCTGCACATTTGCATTGGCAAATATCTATGTGCCAATCTTCTGCAAACCATTCTCTGACAGAGACATCATCTTTTTTTTCCACACCTTTGAAAAAGCCCTTTTGAATTCCTCGGTGCTTTGTTCTTTCTGTGTGATGAAACTAAGGGAAGCATGTCACATAGATGGAAAATGCCTCTGTTGTTCCAGGATGAGTAGACATTGTATCTTGCAAGGTCTGTTGGATGCAGAGCTAAAGATTTTAGCTGGGTGGAATATGGTGGAAGGCAAAAGAGCACTGAAAGCTTGATCTTCCGGTCAATGTTCCATCCATATGGTTTCCTACAAGACCTAAGGGATGAAGAGTAGTGTTTTTCATAGATTAAGGACCCCAAGGCTCACAAAATGGTTAGAGAGTAGTGCCCCGTGTGAGGATCGAACTCACGACCTTCAGATTATGAGACTGACGCGCTACCTGCTGTGCTAACGAGGCCAATTAGTGAAAGTGATATGTGTGTCATAGCTGGCCACCATACTTGGAAGCTGATGGCGGTGGCACATCTTTTTTTCCCTTTGGTTTTCTCTATTTTTCACAAAACAAGGCAGCTAGTTTTCCCATATGGTCTAGCGGTTAGGATTCCTGGTTTTCACCCAGGCGGCCCGGGTTCGACTCCCGGTATGGGAAATGCAAGTCCTTTTAACGACCCGCACACTCCTAGTGCTGAAACCTCAAAGCTGTTTTTCCATTGTAACCTCCAATCATTCCCTTGTTGTCAAAGTACCAAGGGTCAAAGCCAGGGATGCAGACAAGACAGGTCAAGCCGGGTCAGGACAGGAAATGAAATACTATCAGGAACACAGGAACTCACAGGGCAAGCTGAAGTTCATCCAGCAACTAATGGCTCGTGCACGCGCTTTGGCGTACGTATATGCGCACTGGCACATGAATTTTCACACATGAATAATATCAGGATCACAGGAACTCACAGGGGAAGCTGAAGATCATCCAGCAACTAATGGCTTATGCTGCTAGCTTTAAATAGGCCACTGGGCACCAGAAATTGTCACGCATTGTGTGCGCTTTGGCGTACGCACATGCATACTAGCACATGAAGTTTCTCGGCCGTTCTCGCTCTTCTGCACATTTGCATTGGCAAATATCTATGTGCCAATCTTCTGCAAACCATTCTCTGACAGAGACATCATCTTTTTTTTCCACACCTTTGAAAAAGCCCTTTTGAATTCCTCGGTGCTTTGTTCTTTCTGTGTGATGAAACTAAGGGAAGCATGTCACATAGATGGAAAATGCCTCTGTTGTTCCAGGATGAGTAGACATTGTATCTTGCAAGGTCTGTTGGATGCAGAGCTAAAGATTTTAGCTGGGTGGAATATGGTGGAAGGCAAAAGAGCACTGAAAGCTTGATCTTCCGGTCAATTTTCCATCCATATGGTTTCCTACAAGACCTAAGGGATGAAGAGTAGTGTTTTTCATAGATTAAGGACCCCAAGGCTCACAAAATGGTTAGAGAGTAGTGCCCCGTGTGAGGATCGAACTCACGACCTTCAGATTATGAGACTGACGCGCTACCTGCTGCGCTAACGAGGCCAATTAGTGAAAGTGATATGTGTGTCATAGCTGGCCACCATACTTGGAAGCTGATGGCGGTGGCACATCTTTTTTTCCCTTTGGTTTTCTCTATTTTTCTCAAAACAAGGCAGCTAGTTTTCCCATATGGTCTAGCGGTTAGGATTCCTGGTTTTCACCCAGGCGGCCCGGGTTCGACTCCCGGTATGGGAAATGCAAGTCCTTTTAACGACCCGCACACTCCTAGTGCTGAAACCTCAAAGCTGTTTTTCCATTGTAACCTCCAATCATTCCCTTCTTGTCAAAGTACCAAGGGTCAAAGCCAGGGATGCAGACAAGACAGGTCAAGCCGGGTCAGGACAGGAAATGAAATACTATCAGGAACACAGGAACTCACAGGGCAAGCTGAAGTTCATCCAGCAACTAATGGCTCATGCACGCGCTTTGGCGTACGTATATGCGCACTGGCACATGAATTTTCACACATGAATAATATCAGGATCACAGGAACTCACAGGGGAAGCTGAAGATCATCCAGCAACTAATGGCTTATGCTGCTAGCTTTAAATAGGCCACTGGGCACCAGAAATTGTCACGCATTGTGTGCGCTTTGGCGTACGCACATGCGTACTAGCACATGAAGTTTCTCGGCCGTTCTCGCTCTTCTGCACATTTGCATTGGCAAATATCTATGTGCCAATCTTCTGCAAACCATTCTCTGACAGAGACATCATCTTTTTTTTCCACACCTTTGAAAAAGCCCTTTTGAATTCCTCGGTGCTTTGTTCTTTCTGTGTGATGAAACTAAGGGAAGCATGTCACATAGATGGAAAATGCCTCTGTTGTTCCAGGATGAGTAGACATTGTATCTTGCAAGGTCTGTTGGATGCAGAGCTAAAGATTTTAGCTGGGTGGAATATGGTGGAAGGCAAAAGAGCACTGAAAGCTTGATCTTCCGGTCAATGTTCCATCCATATGGTTTCCTACAAGACCTAAGGGATGAAGAGTAGTGTTTTTCATAGATTAAGGACCCCAAGGCTCACAAAATGGTTAGAGAGTAGTGCCCCGTGTGAGGATCGAACTCACGACCTTCAGATTATGAGACTGACGCGCTACCTGCTGTGCTAACGAGGCCAATTAGTGAAAGTGATATGTGTGTCATAGCTGGCCACCATACTTGGAAGCTGATGGCGGTGGCACATCTTTTTTTCCCTTTGGTTTTCTCTATTTTTCACAAAACAAGGCAGCTAGTTTTCCCATATGGTCTAGCGGTTAGGATTCCTGGTTTTCACCCAGGCGGCCCGGGTTCGACTCCCGGTATGGGAAATGCAAGTCCTTTTAACGACCCGCACACTCCTAGTGCTGAAACCTCAAAGCTGTTTTTCCATTGTAACCTCCAATCATTCCCTTGTTGTCAAAGTACCAAGGGTCAAAGCCAGGGATGCAGACAAGACAGGTCAAGCCGGGTCAGGACAGGAAATGAAATACTATCAGGAACACAGGAACTCACAGGGCAAGCTGAAGTTCATCCAGCAACTAATGGCTCGTGCACGCGCTTTGGCGTACGTATATGCGCACTGGCACATGAATTTTCACACATGAATAATATCAGGATCACAGGAACTCACAGGGGAAGCTGAAGATCATCCAGCAACTAATGGCTTATGCTGCTAGCTTTAAATAGGCCACTGGGCACCAGAAATTGTCACGCATTGTGTGCGCTTTGGCGTACGCACATGCATACTAGCACATGAAGTTTCTCGGCCGTTCTCGCTCTTCTGCACATTTGCATTGGCAAATATCTATGTGCCAATCTTCTGCAAACCATTCTCTGACAGAGACATCATCTTTTTTTTCCACACCTTTGAAAAAGCCCTTTTGAATTCCTCGGTGCTTTGTTCTTTCTGTGTGATGAAACTAAGGGAAGCATGTCACATAGATGGAAAATGCCTCTGTTGTTCCAGGATGAGTAGACATTGTATCTTGCAAGGTCTGTTGGATGCAGAGCTAAAGATTTTAGCTGGGTGGAATATGGTGGAAGGCAAAAGAGCACTGAAAGCTTGATCTTCCGGTCAATTTTCCATCCATATGGTTTCCTACAAGACCTAAGGGATGAAGAGTAGTGTTTTTCATAGATTAAGGACCCCAAGGCTCACAAAATGGTTAGAGAGTAGTGCCCCGTGTGAGGATCGAACTCACGACCTTCAGATTATGAGACTGACGCGCTACCTGCTGCGCTAACGAGGCCAATTAGTGAAAGTGATATGTGTGTCATAGCTGGCCACCATACTTGGAAGCTGATGGCGGTGGCACATCTTTTTTTCCCTTTGGTTTTCTCTATTTTTCTCAAAACAAGGCAGCTAGTTTTCCCATATGGTCTAGCGGTTAGGATTCCTGGTTTTCACCCAGGCGGCCCGGGTTCGACTCCCGGTATTTGAAATGTAAGTCCTGTTAACGACCCGCACACTCCTAGTGCTGAAACCTCAAAGCTGTTTTTCCATTGTAACCTCCAATCATTCCCTTGTTGTCAAAGTACCAAGGGTCAAAGCCAGGGATGCAGACAAGACAGGTCAAGCCGGGTCAGGACAGGAAATGAAATACTATCAGGAACACAGGAACTCACAGGGCAAGCTGAAGTTCATCCAGCAACTAATGGCTCATGCACGCGCTTTGGCGTACGTATATGCGCACTGGCACATGAATTTTCACACATGAATAATATCAGGATCACAGGAACTCACAGGGGAAGCTGAAGATCATCCAGCAACTAATGGCTTATGCTGCTAGCTTTAAATAGGCCACTGGGCACCAGAAATTGTCACGCATTGTGTGCGCTTTGGCGTACGCACATGCGTACTAGCACATGAAGTTTCTCGGCCGTTCTCGCTCTTCTGCACATTTGCATTGGCAAATATCTATGTGCCAATCTTCTGCAAACCATTCTCTGACAGAGACATCATCTTTTTTTTCCACACCTTTGAAAAAGCCCTTTTGAATTCCTCGGTGCTTTGTTCTTTCTGTGTGATGAAACTAAGGGAAGCATGTCACATAGATGGAAAATGCCTCTGTTGTTCCAGGATGAGTAGACATTGTATCTTGCAAGGTCTGTTGGATGCAGAGCTAAAGATTTTAGGTGGGTGGAATATGGTGGAAGGCAAAAGAGCACTGAAAGCTTGATCTTCCGGTCAATGTTCCATCCATATGGTTTCCTACAAGACCTAAGGGATGAAGAGTAGTGTTTTTCATAGATTAAGGACCCCAAGGCTCACAAAATGGTTAGAGAGTAGTGCCCCGTGTGAGGATCGAACTCACGACCTTCAGATTATGAGACTGACGCGCTACCTGCTGTGCTAACGAGGCCAATTAGTGAAAGTGATATGTGTGTCATAGCTGGCCACCATACTTGGAAGCTGATGGAGGTGGCACATCTTTTTTTCCCTTTGGTTTTCTCTATTTTTCACAAAACAAGGCAGCTAGTTTTCCCATATGGTCTAGCGGTTAGGATTCCTGGTTTTCACCCAGGCGGCCCGGGTTCGACTCCCGGTATGGGAAATGCAAGTCCTTTTAACGACCCGCACACTCCTAGTGCTGAAACCTCAAAGCTGTTTTTCCATTGTAACCTCCAATCATTCCCTTGTTGTCAAAGTACCAAGGGTCAAAGCCAGGGATGCAGACAAGACAGGTCAAGCCGGGTCAGGACAGGAAATGAAATACTATCAGGAACACAGGAACTCACAGGGCAAGCTGAAGTTCATCCAGCAACTAATGGCTCGTGCACGCGCTTTGGCGTACGTATATGCGCACTGGCACATGAATTTTCACACATGAATAATATCAGGATCACAGGAACTCACAGGGGAAGCTGAAGATCATCCAGCAACTAATGGCTTATGCTGCTAGCTTTAAATAGGCCACTGGGCACCAGAAATTGTCACGCATTGTGTACGCTTTGGCGTACGCACATGCATACTAGCACATGAAGTTTCTCGGCCGTTCTCGCTCTTCTGCACATTTGCATTCGCAAATATCTATGTGCCAATCTTCTGCAAACCATTCTCTGACAGAGACATCATATTTTTTTTCCACACCTTTGAAAAAGCCCTTTTGAATTCCTCGGTGCTTTGTTCTTTCTGTGTGATGAAACTAAGGGAAGCATGTCACATAGATGGAAAATGCCTCTGTTGTTCCAGGATGAGTAGACATTGTATCTTGCAAGGTCTGTTGGATGCAGAGCTAAAGATTTTAGCTGGGTGGAATATGGTGGAAGGCAAAAGAGCACTGAAAGCTTGATCTTCCGGTCAATTTTCCATCCATATGGTTTCCTACAAGACCTAAGGGATGAAGAGTAGTGTTTTTCATAGATTAAGGACCCCAAGGCTCACAAAATGGTTAGAGAGTAGTGCCCCGTGTGAGGATCGAACTCACGACCTTCAGATTATGAGACTGACGCGCTACCTGCTGCGCTAACGAGGCCAATTAGTGAAAGTGATATGTGTGTCATAGCTGGCCACCATACTTGGAAGCTGATGGCGGTGGCACATCTTTTTTTCCCTTTGGTTTTCTCTATTTTTCACAAAACAAGGCAGCTAGTTTTCCCATATGGTCTAGCGGTTAGGATTCCTGGTTTTCACCCAGGCGGCCCGGGTTCGACTCCCGGTATGGGAAATGCAAGTCCTTTTAACGACCCGCACACTCCTAGTGCTGAAACCTCAAAGCTGTTTTTCCATTGTAACCTCCAATCATTCCCTTGTTGTCAAAGTACCAAGGGTCAAAGCCAGGGATGCAGACAAGACAGGTCAAGCCGGGTCAGGACAGGAAATGAAATACTATCAGGAACACAGGAACTCACAGGGCAAGCTGAAGTTCATCCAGCAACTAATGGCTCGTGCACGCGCTTTGGCGTACGTATATGCGCACTGGCACATGAATAATATCAGGATCACAGGAACTCACAGGGGAAGCTGAAGATCATCCAGCAACTAATGGCTTATGCTGCTAGCTTTAAATAGGCCACTGGGCACCAGAAATTGTCACGCATTGTGTGCGCTTTGGCGTACGCACATGCGTACTAGCACATGAAGTTTCTCGGCCGTTCTCGCTCTTCTGCACATTTGCATTGGCAAATATCTATGTGCCAATCTTCTGCAAACCATTCTCTGACAGAGACATCATCTTTTTTTTCCACACCTTTGAAAAAGCCCTTTTGAATTCCTCGGTGCTTTGTTCTTTCTGTGTGATGAAACTAAGGGAAGCATGTCACATAGATGGAAAATGCCTCTGTTGTTCCAGGATGAGTAGACATTGTATCTTGCAAGGTCTGTTGGATGCAGAGCTAAAGATTTTAGGTGGGTGGAATATGGTGGAAGGCAAAAGAGCACTGAAAGCTTGATCTTCCGGTCAATGTTCCATCCATATGGTTTCCTACAAGACCTAAGGGATGAAGAGTAGTGTTTTTCATAGATTAAGGACCCCAAGGCTCACAAAATGGTTAGAGAGTAGTGCCCCGTGTGAGGATCGAACTCACGACCTTCAGATTATGAGACTGACGCGCTACCTGCTGTGCTAACGAGGCCAATTAGTGAAAGTGATATGTGTGTCATAGCTGGCCACCATACTTGGAAGCTGATGGCGGTGGCACATCTTTTTTTCCCTTTGGTTTTCTCTATTTTTCACAAAACAAGGCAGCTAGTTTTCCCATATGGTCTAGCGGTTAGGATTCCTGGTTTTCACCCAGGCGGCCCGGGTTCGACTCCCGGTATGGGAAATGCAAGTCCTTTTAACGACCCGCACACTCCTAGTGCTGAAACCTCAAAGCTGTTTTTCCATTGTAACCTCCAATCATTCCCTTGTTGTCAAAGTACCAAGGGTCAAAGCCAGGGATGCAGACAAGACAGGTCAAGCCGGGTCAGGACAGGAAATGAAATACTATCAGGAACACAGGAACTCACAGGGCAAGCTGAAGTTCATCCAGCAACTAATGGCTCGTGCACGCGCTTTGGCGTACGTATATGCGCACTGGCACATGAATTTTCACACATGAATAATATCAGGATCACAGGAACTCACAGGGGAAGCTGAAGATCATCCAGCAACTAATGGCTTATGCTGCTAGCTTTAAATAGGCCACTGGGCACCAGAAATTGTCACGCATTGTGTACGCTTTGGCGTACGCACATGCATACTAGCACATGAAGTTTCTCGGCCGTTCTCGCTCTTCTGCACATTTGCATTCTCAAATATCTATGTGCCAATCTTCTGCAAACCATTCTCTGACAGAGACATCATATTTTTTTTCCACACCTTTGAAAAAGCCCTTTTGAATTCCTCGGTGCTTTGTTCTTTCTGTGTGATGAAACTAAGGGAAGCATGTCACATAGATGGAAAATGCCTCTGTTGTTCCAGGATGAGTAGACATTGTATCTTGCAAGGTCTGTTGGATGCAGAGCTAAAGATTTTAGCTGGGTGGAATATGGTGGAAGGCAAAAGAGCACTGAAAGCTTGATCTTCCGGTCAATTTTCCATCCATATGGTTTCCTACAAGACCTAAGGGATGAAGAGTAGTGTTTTTCATAGATTAAGGACCCCAAGGCTCACAAAATGGTTAGAGAGTAGTGCCCCGTGTGAGGATCGAACTCACGACCTTCAGATTATGAGACTGACGCGCTACCTGCTGCGCTAACGAGGCCAATTAGTGAAAGTGATATGTGTGTCATAGCTGGCCACCATACTTGGAAGCTGATGGCGGTGGCACATCTTTTTTTCCCTTTGGTTTTCTCTATTTTTCTCAAAACAAGGCAGCTAGTTTTCCCATATGGTCTAGCGGTTAGGATTCCTGGTTTTCACCCAGGCGGCCCGGGTTCGACTCCCGGTATTTGAAATGTAAGTCCTTTTAACGACCCGCACACTCCTAGTGCTGAAACCTCAAAGCTGTTTTTCCATTGTAACCTCCAATCATTCCCTTGTTGTCAAAGTACCAAGGGTCAAAGCCAGGGATGCAGACAAGACAGGTCAAGCCGGGTCAGGACAGGAAATGAAATACTATCAGGAACACAGGAACTCACAGGGCAAGCTGAAGTTCATCCAGCAACTAATGGCTCATGCACGCGCTTTGGCGTACGTATATGCGCACTGGCACATGAATTTTCACACATGAATAATATCAGGATCACAGGAACTCACAGGGGAAGCTGAAGATCATCCAGCAACTAATGGCTTATGCTGCTAGCTTTAAATAGGCCACTGGGCACCAGAAATTGTCACGCATTGTGTGCGCTTTGGCGTACGCACATGCGTACTAGCACATGAAGTTTCTCGGCCGTTCTCGCTCTTCTGCACATTTGCATTGGCAAATATCTATGTGCCAATCTTCTGCAAACCATTCTCTGACAGAGACATCATCTTTTTTTTCCACACCTTTGAAAAAGCCCTTTTGAATTCCTCGGTGCTTTGTTCTTTCTGTGTGATGAAACTAAGGGAAGCATGTCACATAGATGGAAAATGCCTCTGTTGTTCCAGGATGAGTAGACATTGTATCTTGCAAGGTCTGTTGGATGCAGAGCTAAAGATTTTAGCTGGGTGGAATATGGTGGAAGGCAAAAGAGCACTGAAAGCTTGATCTTCCGGTCAATGTTCCATCCATATGGTTTCCTACAAGACCTAAGGGATGAAGAGTAGTGTTTTTCATAGATTAAGGACCCCAAGGCTCACAAAATGGTTAGAGAGTAGTGCCCCGTGTGAGGATCGAACTCACGACCTTCAGATTATGAGACTGACGCGCTACCTGCTGTGCTAACGAGGCCAATTAGTGAAAGTGATATGTGTGTCATAGCTGGCCACCATACTTGGAAGCTGATGGCGGTGGCACATCTTTTTTTCCCTTTGGTTTTCTCTATTTTTCACAAAACAAGGCAGCTAGTTTTCCCATATGGTCTAGCGGTTAGGATTCCTGGTTTTCACCCAGGCGGCCCGGGTTCGACTCCCGGTATGGGAAATGCAAGTCCTTTTAACGACCCGCACACTCCTAGTGCTGAAACCTCAAAGCTGTTTTTCCATTGTAACCTCCAATCATTCCCTTGTTGTCAAAGTACCAAGGGTCAAAGCCAGGGATGCAGACAAGACAGGTCAAGCCGGGTCAGGACAGGAAATGAAATACTATCAGGAACACAGGAACTCACAGGGCAAGCTGAAGTTCATCCAGCAACTAATGGCTCGTGCACGCGCTTTGGCGTACGTATATGCGCACTGGCACATGAATTTTCACACATGAATAATATCAGGATCACAGGAACTCACAGGGGAAGCTGAAGATCATCCAGCAACTAATGGCTTATGCTGCTAGCTTTAAATAGGCCACTGGGCACCAGAAATTGTCACGCATTGTGTACGCTTTGGCGTACGCACATGCATACTAGCACATGAAGTTTCTCGGCCGTTCTCGCTCTTCTGCACATTTGCATTCGCAAATATCTATGTGCCAATCTTCTGCAAACCATTCTCTGACAGAGACATCATATTTTTTTTCCACACCTTTGAAAAAGCCCTTTTGAATTCCTCGGTGCTTTGTTCTTTCTGTGTGATGAAACTAAGGGAAGCATGTCACATAGATGGAAAATGCCTCTGTTGTTCCAGGATGAGTAGACATTGTATCTTGCAAGGTCTGTTGGATGCAGAGCTAAAGATTTTAGCTGGGTGGAATATGGTGGAAGGCAAAAGAGCACTGAAAGCTTGATCTTCCGGTCAATTTTCCATCCATATGGTTTCCTACAAGACCTAAGGGATGAAGAGTAGTGTTTTTCATAGATTAAGGACCCCAAGGCTCACAAAATGGTTAGAGAGTAGTGCCCCGTGTGAGGATCGAACTCACGACCTTCAGATTATGAGACTGACGCGCTACCTGCTGCGCTAACGAGGCCAATTAGTGAAAGTGATATGTGTGTCATAGCTGGCCACCATACTTGGAAGCTGATGGCGGTGGCACATCTTTTTTTCCCTTTGGTTTTCTCTATTTTTCTCAAAACAAGGCAGCTAGTTTTCCCATATGGTCTAGCGGTTAGGATTCCTGGTTTTCACCCAGGCGGCCCGGGTTCGACTCCCGGTATGGGAAATGCAAGTCCTTTTAACGACCCGCACACTCCTAGTGCTGAAACCTCAAAGCTGTTTTTCCATTGTAACCTCCAATCATTCCCTTGTTGTCAAAGTACCAAGGGTCAAAGCCAGGGATGCAGACAAGACAGGTCAAGCCGGGTCAGGACAGGAAATGAAATACTATCAGGAACACAGGAACTCACAGGGCAAGCTGAAGTTCATCCAGCAACTAATGGCTCATGCACGCGCTTTGGCGTACGTATATGCGCACTGGCACATGAATTTTCACACATGAATAATATCAGGATCACAGGAACTCACAGGGGAAGCTGAAGATCATCCAGCAACTAATGGCTTATGCTGCTAGCTTTAAATAGGCCACTGGGCACCAGAAATTGTCACGCATTGTGTGCGCTTTGGCGTACGCACATGCGTACTAGCACATGAAGTTTCTCGGCCGTTCTCGCTCTTCTGCACATTTGCATTGGCAAATATCTATGTGCCAATCTTCTGCAAACCATTCTCTGACAGAGACATCATCTTTTTTTTCCACACCTTTGAAAAAGCCCTTTTGAATTCCTCGGTGCTTTGTTCTTTCTGTGTGATGAAACTAAGGGAAGCATGTCACATAGATGGAAAATGCCTCTGTTGTTCCAGGATGAGTAGACATTGTATCTTGCAAGGTCTGTTGGATGCAGAGCTAAAGATTTTAGCTGGGTGGAATATGGTGGAAGGCAAAAGAGCACTGAAAGCTTGATCTTCCGGTCAATTTTCCATCCATATGGTTTCCTACAAGACCTAAGGGATGAAGAGTAGTGTTTTTCATAGATTAAGGACCCCAAGGCTCACAAAATGGTTAGAGAGTAGTGCCCCGTGTGAGGATCGAACTCACGACCTTCAGATTATGAGACTGACGCACTACCTGCTGCGCTAACGAGGCCAATTAGTGAAAGTGATATGTGTGTCATAGCTGGCCACCATACTTGGAAGCTGATGGCGGTGGCACATCTTTTTTTCCCTTTGGTTTTCTCTATTTTTCTCAAAACAAGGCAGCTAGTTTTCCCATATGGTCTAGCGGTTAGGATTCCTGGTTTTCACCCAGGCGGCCCGGGTTCGACTCCCGGTATTTGAAATGTAAGTCCTTTTAACGACCCGCACACTCCTAGTGCTGAAACCTCAAAGCTGTTTTTCCATTGTAACCTCCAATCATTCCCTTGTTGTCAAAGTACCAAGGGTCAAAGCCAGGGATGCAGACAAGACAGGTCAAGCCGGGTCAGGACAGGAAATGAAATACTATCAGGAACACAGGAACTCACAGGGCAAGCTGAAGTTCATCCAGCAACTAATGGCTCATGCACGCGCTTTGGCGTACGTATATGCGCACTGGCACATGAATTTTCACACATGAATAATATCAGGATCACAGGAACTCACAGGGGAAGCTGAAGATCATCCAGCAACTAATGGCTTATGCTGCTAGCTTTAAATAGGCCACTGGGCACCAGAAATTGTCACGCATTGTGTGCGCTTTGGCGTACGCACATGCGTACTAGCACATGAAGTTTCTCGGCCGTTCTCGCTCTTCTGCACATTTGCATTGGCAAATATCTATGTGCCAATCTTCTGCAAACCATTCTCTGACAGAGACATCATCTTTTTTTTCCACACCTTTGAAAAAGCCCTTTTGAATTCCTCGGTGCTTTGTTCTTTCTGTGTGATGAAACTAAGGGAAGCATGTCACATAGATGGAAAATGCCTCTGTTGTTCCAGGATGAGTAGACATTGTATCTTGCAAGGTCTGTTGGATGCAGAGCTAAAGATTTTAGCTGGGTGGAATATGGTGGAAGGCAAAAGAGCACTGAAAGCTTGATCTTCCGGTCAATGTTCCATCCATATGGTTTCCTACAAGACCTAAGGGATGAAGAGTAGTGTTTTTCATAGATTAAGGACCCCAAGGCTCACAAAATGGTTAGAGAGTAGTGCCCCGTGTGAGGATCGAACTCACGACCTTCAGATTATGAGACTGACGCGCTATCTGCTGTGCTAACGAGGCCAATTAGTGAAAGTGATATGTGTATCATAGCTGGCCACCATACTTGGAAGCTGATGGCGGTGGCACATCTTTTTTTCCCTTTGGTTTTCTCTATTTTTCTCAAAACAAGGCAGCTAGTTTTCCCACATGGTCTAGCGGTTAGGATTCCTGGTTTTCACCCAGGCGGCCCGGGTTCGACTCCCGGTATGGGAAATGCAAGTCCTTTTAACGACCCGCACACTCCTAGTGCTGAAACCTCAAAGCTGTTTTTCCATTGTAACCTCCAATCATTCCCTTGTTGTCAAAGTACCAAGGGTCAAAGCCAGGGATGCAGACAAGACAGGTCAAGCCGGGTCAGGACAGGAAATGAAATACTATCAGGAACACAGGAACTCACAGGGCAAGCTGAAGTTCATCCAGCAACTAATGGCTCATGCACGCGCTTTGGCGTACGTATATGCGCACTGGCACATGAATTTTCACACATGAATAATATCAGGATCACAGGAACTCACAGGGGAAGCTGAAGATCATCCAGCAACTAATGGCTTATGCTGCTAGCTTTAAATAGGCCACTGGGCACCAGAAATTGTCACGCATTGTGTGCGCTTTGGCGTACGCACATGCGTACTAGCACATGAAGTTTCTCGGCCGTTCTCGCTCTTCTGCACATTTGCATTGGCAAATATCTATGTGCCAATCTTCTGCAAACCATTCTCTGACAGAGACATCATCTTTTTTTTCCACACCTTTGAAAAAGCCCTTTTGAATTCCTCGGTGCTTTGTTCTTTCTGTGTGATGAAACTAAGGGAAGCATGTCACATAGATGGAAAATGCCTCTGTTGTTCCAGGATGAGTAGACATTGTATCTTGCAAGGTCTGTTGGATGCAGAGCTAAAGATTTTAGCTGGGTGGAATATGGTGGAAGGCAAAAGAGCACTGAAAGCTTGATCTTCCGGTCAATGTTCCATCCATATGGTTTCCTACAAGACCTAAGGGATGAAGAGTAGTGTTTTTCATAGATTAAGGACCCCAAGGCTCACAAAATGGTTAGAGAGTAGTGCCCCGTGTGAGGATCGAACTCACGACCTTCAGATTATGAGACTGACGCGCTACCTGCTGTGCTAACGAGGCCAATTAGTGAAAGTGATATGTGTGTCATAGCTGGCCACCATACTTGGAAGCTGATGGCGGTGGCACATCTTTTTTTCCCTTTGGTTTTCTCTATTTTTCACAAAACAAGGCAGCTAGTTTTCCCATATGGTCTAGCGGTTAGGATTCCTGGTTTTCACCCAGGCGGCCCGGGTTCGACTCCCGGTATGGGAAATGCAAGTCCTTTTAACGACCCGCACACTCCTAGTGCTGAAACCTCAAAGCTGTTTTTCCATTGTAACCTCCAATCATTCCCTTGTTGTCAAAGTACCAAGGGTCAAAGCCAGGGATGCAGACAAGACAGGTCAAGCCGGGTCAGGACAGGAAATGAAATACTATCAGGAACACAGGAACTCACAGGGCAAGCTGAAGTTCATCCAGCAACTAATGGCTCGTGCACGCGCTTTGGCGTACGTATATGCGCACTGGCACATGAATTTTCACACATGAATAATATCAGGATCACAGGAACTCACAGGGGAAGCTGAAGATCATCCAGCAACTAATGGCTTATGCTGCTAGCTTTAAATAGGCCACTGGGCACCAGAAATTGTCACGCATTGTGTACGCTTTGGCGTACGCACATGCATACTAGCACATGAAGTTTCTCGGCCGTTCTCGCTCTTCTGCACATTTGCATTCTCAAATATCTATGTGCCAATCTTCTGAAAACCATTCTCTGACAGAGACATCATATTTTTTTTCCACACCTTTGAAAAAGCCCTTTTGAATTCCTCGGTGCTTTGTTCTTTCTGTGTGATGAAACTAAGGGAAGCATGTCACATAGATGGAAAATGCCTCTGTTGTTCCAGGATGAGTAGACATTGTATCTTGCAAGGTCTGTTGGATGCAGAGCTAAAGATTTTAGCTGGGTGGAATATGGTGGAAGGCAAAAGAGCACTGAAAGCTTGATCTTCCGGTCAATTTTCCATCCATATGGTTTCCTACAAGACCTAAGGGATGAAGAGTAGTGTTTTTCATAGATTAAGGACCCCAAGGCTCACAAAATGGTTAGAGAGTAGTGCCCCGTGTGAGGATCGAACTCACGACCTTCAGATTATGAGACTGACGCGCTACCTGCTGCGCTAACAAGGCCAATTAGTGAAAGTGATATGTGTGTCATAGCTGGCCACCATACTTGGAAGCTGATGGCGGTGGCACATCTTTTTTTCCCTTTGGTTTTCTCTATTTTTCTCAAAACAAGGCAGCTAGTTTTCCCATATGGTCTAGCGGTTAGGATTCCTGGTTTTCACCCAGGCGGCCCGGGTTCGACTCCCGGTATTTGAAATGTAAGTCCTTTTAACGACCCGCACACTCCTAGTGCTGAAACCTCAAAGCTGTTTTTCCATTGTAACCTCCAATCATTCCCTTGTTGTCAAAGTACCAAGGGTCAAAGCCAGGGATGCAGACAAGACAGGTCAAGCCGGGTCAGGACAGGAAATGAAATACTATCAGGAACACAGGAACTCACAGGGCAAGCTGAAGTTCATCCAGCAACTAATGGCTCATGCACGCGCTTTGGCGTACGTATATGCGCACTGGCACATGAATTTTCACACATGAATAATATCAGGATCACAGGAACTCACAGGGGAAGCTGAAGATCATCCAGCAACTAATGGCTTATGCTGCTAGCTTTAAATAGGCCACTGGGCACCAGAAATTGTCACGCATTGTGTGCGCTTTGGCGTACGCACATGCGTACTAGCACATGAAGTTTCTCGGCCGTTCTCGCTCTTCTGCACATTTGCATTGGCAAATATCTATGTGCCAATCTTCTGCAAACCATTCTCTGACAGAGACATCATCTTTTTTTTCCACACCTTTGAAAAAGCCCTTTTGAATTCCTCGGTGCTTTGTTCTTTCTGTGTGATGAAACTAAGGGAAGCATGTCACATAGATGGAAAATGCCTCTGTTGTTCCAGGATGAGTAGACATTGTATCTTGCAAGGTCTGTTGGATGCAGAGCTAAAGATTTTAGCTGGGTGGAATATGGTGGAAGGCAAAAGAGCACTGAAAGCTTGATCTTCCGGTCAATGTTCCATCCATATGGTTTCCTACAAGACCTAAGGGATGAAGAGTAGTGTTTTTCATAGATTAAGGACCCCAAGGCTCACAAAATGGTTAGAGAGTAGTGCCCCGTGTGAGGATCGAACTCACGACCTTCAGATTATGAGACTGACGCGCTATCTGCTGTGCTAACGAGGCCAATTAGTGAAAGTGATATGTGTATCATAGCTGGCCACCATACTTGGAAGCTGATGGCGGTGGCACATCTTTTTTTCCCTTTGGTTTTCTCTATTTTTCTCAAAACAAGGCAGCTAGTTTTCCCACATGGTCTAGCGGTTAGGATTCCTGGTTTTCACCCAGGCGGCCCGGGTTCGACTCCCGGTATGGGAAATGCAAGTCCTTTTAACGACCCGCACACTCCTAGTGCTGAAACCTCAAAGCTGTTTTTCCATTGTAACCTCCAATCATTCCCTTGTTGTCAAAGTACCAAGGGTCAAAGCCAGGGATGCAGACAAGACAGGTCAAGCCGGGTCAGGACAGGAAATGAAATACTATCAGGAACACAGGAACTCACAGGGCAAGCTGAAGTTCATCCAGCAACTAATGGCTCATGCACGCGCTTTGGCGTACGTATATGCGCACTGGCACATGAATTTTCACACATGAATAATATCAGGATCACAGGAACTCACAGGGGAAGCTGAAGATCATCCAGCAACTAATGGCTTATGCTGCTAGCTTTAAATAGGCCACTGGGCACCAGAAATTGTCACGCATTGTGTGCGCTTTGGCGTACGCACATGCGTACTAGCACATGAAGTTTCTCGGCCGTTCTCGCTCTTCTGCACATTTGCATTGGCAAATATCTATGTGCCAATCTTCTGCAAACCATTCTCTGACAGAGACATCATCTTTTTTTTCCACACCTTTGAAAAAGCCCTTTTGAATTCCTCGGTGCTTTGTTCTTTCTGTGTGATGAAACTAAGGGAAGCATGTCACATAGATGGAAAATGCCTCTGTTGTTCCAGGATGAGTAGACATTGTATCTTGCAAGGTCTGTTGGATGCAGAGCTAAAGATTTTAGCTGGGTGGAATATGGTGGAAGGCAAAAGAGCACTGAAAGCTTGATCTTCCGGTCAATGTTCCATCCATATGGTTTCCTACAAGACCTAAGGGATGAAGAGTAGTGTTTTTCATAGATTAAGGACCCCAAGGCTCACAAAATGGTTAGAGAGTAGTGCCCCGTGTGAGGATCGAACTCACGACCTTCAGATTATGAGACTGACGCGCTACCTGCTGTGCTAACGAGGCCAATTAGTGAAAGTGATATGTGTGTCATAGCTGGCCACCATACTTGGAAGCTGATGGCGGTGGCACATCTTTTTTTCCCTTTGGTTTTCTCTATTTTTCACAAAACAAGGCAGCTAGTTTTCCCATATGGTCTAGCGGTTAGGATTCCTGGTTTTCACCCAGGCGGCCCGGGTTCGACTCCCGGTATGGGAAATGCAAGTCCTTTTAACGACCCGCACACTCCTAGTGCTGAAACCTCAAAGCTGTTTTTCCATTGTAACCTCCAATCATTCCCTTGTTGTCAAAGTACCAAGGGTCAAAGCCAGGGATGCAGACAAGACAGGTCAAGCCGGGTCAGGACAGGAAATGAAATACTATCAGGAACACAGGAACTCACAGGGCAAGCTGAAGTTCATCCAGCAACTAATGGCTCGTGCACGCGCTTTGGCGTACGTATATGCGCACTGGCACATGAATTTTCACACATGAATAATATCAGGATCACAGGAACTCACAGGGGAAGCTGAAGATCATCCAGCAACTAATGGCTTATGCTGCTAGCTTTAAATAGGCCACTGGGCACCAGAAATTGTCACGCATTGTGTACGCTTTGGCGTACGCACATGCATACTAGCACATGAAGTTTCTCGGCCGTTCTCGCTCTTCTGCACATTTGCATTCTCAAATATCTATGTGCCAATCTTCTGAAAACCATTCTCTGACAGAGACATCATATTTTTTTTCCACACCTTTGAAAAAGCCCTTTTGAATTCCTCGGTGCTTTGTTCTTTCTGTGTGATGAAACTAAGGGAAGCATGTCACATAGATGGAAAATGCCTCTGTTGTTCCAGGATGAGTAGACATTGTATCTTGCAAGGTCTGTTGGATGCAGAGCTAAAGATTTTAGCTGGGTGGAATATGGTGGAAGGCAAAAGAGCACTGAAAGCTTGATCTTCCGGTCAATTTTCCATCCATATGGTTTCCTACAAGACCTAAGGGATGAAGAGTAGTGTTTTTCATAGATTAAGGACCCCAAGGCTCACAAAATGGTTAGAGAGTAGTGCCCCGTGTGAGGATCGAACTCACGACCTTCAGATTATGAGACTGACGCGCTACCTGCTGCGCTAACAAGGCCAATTAGTGAAAGTGATATGTGTGTCATAGCTGGCCACCATACTTGGAAGCTGATGGCGGTGGCACATCTTTTTTTCCCTTTGGTTTTCTCTATTTTTCTCAAAACAAGGCAGCTAGTTTTCCCATATGGTCTAGCGGTTAGGATTCCTGGTTTTCACCCAGGCGGCCCGGGTTCGACTCCCGGTATTTGAAATGTAAGTCCTTTTAACGACCCGCACACTCCTAGTGCTGAAACCTCAAAGCTGTTTTTCCATTGTAACCTCCAATCATTCCCTTGTTGTCAAAGTACCAAGGGTCAAAGCCAGGGATGCAGACAAGACAGGTCAAGCCGGGTCAGGACAGGAAATGAAATACTATCAGGAACACAGGAACTCACAGGGCAAGCTGAAGTTCATCCAGCAACTAATGGCTCATGCACGCGCTTTGGCGTACGTATATGCGCACTGGCACATGAATTTTCACACATGAATAATATCAGGATCACAGGAACTCACAGGGGAAGCTGAAGATCATCCAGCAACTAATGGCTTATGCTGCTAGCTTTAAATAGGCCACTGGGCACCAGAAATTGTCACGCATTGTGTGCGCTTTGGCGTACGCACATGCGTACTAGCACATGAAGTTTCTCGGCCGTTCTCGCTCTTCTGCACATTTGCATTGGCAAATATCTATGTGCCAATCTTCTGCAAACCATTCTCTGACAGAGACATCATCTTTTTTTTCCACACCTTTGAAAAAGCCCTTTTGAATTCCTCGGTGCTTTGTTCTTTCTGTGTGATGAAACTAAGGGAAGCATGTCACATAGATGGAAAATGCCTCTGTTGTTCCAGGATGAGTAGACATTGTATCTTGCAAGGTCTGTTGGATGCAGAGCTAAAGATTTTAGCTGGGTGGAATATGGTGGAAGGCAAAAGAGCACTGAAAGCTTGATCTTCCGGTCAATGTTCCATCCATATGGTTTCCTACAAGACCTAAGGGATGAAGAGTAGTGTTTTTCATAGATTAAGGACCCCAAGGCTCACAAAATGGTTAGAGAGTAGTGCCCCGTGTGAGGATCGAACTCACGACCTTCAGATTATGAGACTGACGCGCTATCTGCTGCGCTAACGAGGCCAATTAGTGAAAGTGATATGTGTATCATAGCTGGCCACCATACTTGGAAGCTGATGGCGGTGGCACATCTTTTTTTCCCTTTGGTTTTCTCTATTTTTCTCAAAACAAGGCAGCTAGTTTTCCCACATGGTCTAGCGGTTAGGATTCCTGGTTTTCACCCAGGCGGCCCGGGTTCGACTCCCGGTATGGGAAATGCAAGTCCTTTTAACGACCCGCACACTCCTAGTGCTGAAACCTCAAAGCTGTTTTTCCATTGTAACCTCCAATCATTCCCTTGTTGTCAAAGTACCAAGGGTCAAAGCCAGGGATGCAGACAAGACAGGTCAAGCCGGGTCAGGACAGGAAATGAAATACTATCAGGAACACAGGAACTCACAGGGCAAGCTGAAGTTCATCCAGCAACTAATGGCTCATGCACGCGCTTTGGCGTACGTATATGCGCACTGGCACATGAATTTTCACACATGAATAATATCAGGATCACAGGAACTCACAGGGGAAGCTGAAGATCATCCAGCAACTAATGGCTTATGCTGCTAGCTTTAAATAGGCCACTGGGCACCAGAAATTGTCACGCATTGTGTGCGCTTTGGCGTACGCACATGCGTACTAGCACATGAAGTTTCTCGGCCGTTCTCGCTCTTCTGCACATTTGCATTGGCAAATATCTATGTGCCAATCTTCTGCAAACCATTCTCTGACAGAGACATCATCTTTTTTTTCCACACCTTTGAAAAAGCCCTTTTGAATTCCTCGGTGCTTTGTTCTTTCTGTGTGATGAAACTAAGGGAAGCATGTCACATAGATGGAAAATGCCTCTGTTGTTCCAGGATGAGTAGACATTGTATCTTGCAAGGTCTGTTGGATGCAGAGCTAAAGATTTTAGGTGGGTGGAATATGGTGGAAGGCAAAAGAGCACTGAAAGCTTGATCTTCCGGTCAATGTTCCATCCATATGGTTTCCTACAAGACCTAAGGGATGAAGAGTAGTGTTTTTCATAGATTAAGGACCCCAAGGCTCACAAAATGGTTAGAGAGTAGTGCCCCGTGTGAGGATCGAACTCACGACCTTCAGATTATGAGACTGACGCGCTACCTGCTGTGCTAACGAGGCCAATTAGTGAAAGTGATATGTGTGTCATAGCTGGCCACCATACTTGGAAGCTGATGGCGGTGGCACATCTTTTTTTCCCTTTGGTTTTCTCTATTTTTCACAAAACAAGGCAGCTAGTTTTCCCATATGGTCTAGCGGTTAGGATTCCTGGTTTTCACCCAGGCGGCCCGGGTTCGACTCCCGGTATGGGAAATGCAAGTCCTTTTAACGACCCGCACACTCCTAGTGCTGAAACCTCAAAGCTGTTTTTCCATTGTAACCTCCAATCATTCCCTTGTTGTCAAAGTACCAAGGGTCAAAGCCAGGGATGCAGACAAGACAGGTCAAGCCGGGTCAGGACAGGAAATGAAATACTATCAGGAACACAGGAACTCACAGGGCAAGCTGAAGTTCATCCAGCAACTAATGGCTCGTGCACGCGCTTTGGCGTACGTATATGCGCACTGGCACATGAATTTTCACACATGAATAATATCAGGATCACAGGAACTCACAGGGGAAGCTGAAGATCATCCAGCAACTAATGGCTTATGCTGCTAGCTTTAAATAGGCCACTGGGCACCAGAAATTGTCACGCATTGTGTACGCTTTGGCGTACGCACATGCATACTAGCACATGAAGTTTCTCGGCCGTTCTCGCTCTTCTGCACATTTGCATTCTCAAATATCTATGTGCCAATCTTCTGCAAACCATTCTCTGACAGAGACATCATATTTTTTTTCCACACCTTTGAAAAAGCCCTTTTGAATTCCTCGGTGCTTTGTTCTTTCTGTGTGATGAAACTAAGGGAAGCATGTCACATAGATGGAAAATGCCTCTGTTGTTCCAGGATGAGTAGACATTGTATCTTGCAAGGTCTGTTGGATGCAGAGCTAAAGATTTTAGCTGGGTGGAATATGGTGGAAGGCAAAAGAGCACTGAAAGCTTGATCTTCCGGTCAATTTTCCATCCATATGGTTTCCTACAAGACCTAAGGGATGAAGAGTAGTGTTTTTCATAGATTAAGGACCCCAAGGCTCACAAAATGGTTAGAGAGTAGTGCCCCGTGTGAGGATCGAACTCACGACCTTCAGATTATGAGACTGACGCGCTACCTGCTGCGCTAACGAGGCCAATTAGTGAAAGTGATATGTGTGTCATAGCTGGCCACCATACTTGGAAGCTGATGGCGGTGGCACATCTTTTTTTCCCTTTGGTTTTCTCTATTTTTCTCAAAACAAGGCAGCTAGTTTTCCCATATGGTCTAGCGGTTAGGATTCCTGGTTTTCACCCAGGCGGCCCGGGTTCGACTCCCGGTATTTGAAATGTAAGTCCTTTTAACGACCCGCACACTCCTAGTGCTGAAACCTCAAAGCTGTTTTTCCATTGTAACCTCCAATCATTCCCTTGTTGTCAAAGTACCAAGGGTCAAAGCCAGGGATGCAGACAAGACAGGTCAAGCCGGGTCAGGACAGGAAATGAAATACTATCAGGAACACAGGAACTCACAGGGCAAGCTGAAGTTCATCCAGCAACTAATGGCTCATGCACGCGCTTTGGCGTACGTATATGCGCACTGGCACATGAATTTTCACACATGAATAATATCAGGATCACAGGAACTCACAGGGGAAGCTGAAGATCATCCAGCAACTAATGGCTTATGCTGCTAGCTTTAAATAGGCCACTGGGCACCAGAAATTGTCACGCATTGTGTGCGCTTTGGCGTACGCACATGCGTACTAGCACATGAAGTTTCTCGGCCGTTCTCGCTCTTCTGCACATTTGCATTGGCAAATATCTATGTGCCAATCTTCTGCAAACCATTCTCTGACAGAGACATCATCTTTTTTTTCCACACCTTTGAAAAAGCCCTTTTGAATTCCTCGGTGCTTTGTTCTTTCTGTGTGATGAAACTAAGGGAAGCATGTCACATAGATGGAAAATGCCTCTGTTGTTCCAGGATGAGTAGACATTGTATCTTGCAAGGTCTGTTGGATGCAGAGCTAAAGATTTTAGCTGGGTGGAATATGGTGGAAGGCAAAAGAGCACTGAAAGCTTGATCTTCCGGTCAATGTTCCATCCATATGGTTTCCTACAAGACCTAAGGGATGAAGAGTAGTGTTTTTCATAGATTAAGGACCCCAAGGCTCACAAAATGGTTAGAGAGTAGTGCCCCGTGTGAGGATCGAACTCACGACCTTCAGATTATGAGACTGACGCGCTATCTGCTGCGCTAACGAGGCCAATTAGTGAAAGTGATATGTGTATCATAGCTGGCCACCATACTTGGAAGCTGATGGCGGTGGCACATCTTTTTTTCCCTTTGGTTTTCTCTATTTTTCTCAAAACAAGGCAGCTAGTTTTCCCACATGGTCTAGCGGTTAGGATTCCTGGTTTTCACCCAGGCGGCCCGGGTTCGACTCCCGGTATGGGAAATGCAAGTCCTTTTAACGACCCGCACACTCCTAGTGCTGAAACCTCAAAGCTGTTTTTCCATTGTAACCTCCAATCATTCCCTTCTTGTCAAAGTACCAAGGGTCAAAGCCAGGGATGCAGACAAGACAGGTCAAGCCGGGTCAGGACAGGAAATGAAATACTATCAGGAACACAGGAACTCACAGGGCAAGCTGAAGTTCATCCAGCAACTAATGGCTCGTGCACGCGCTTTGGCGTACGTATATGCGCACTGGCACATGAATTTTCACACATGAATAATATCAGGATCACAGGAACTCACAGGGGAAGCTGAAGATCATCCAGCAACTAATGGCTTATGCTGCTAGCTTTAAATAGGCCACTGGGCACCAGAAATTGTCACGCATTGTGTGCGCTTTGGCGTACGCACATGCGTACTAGCACATGAAGTTTCTCGGCCGTTCTCGCTCTTCTGCACATTTGCATTGGCAAATATCTATGTGCCAATCTTCTGCAAACCATTCTCTGACAGAGACATCATCTTTTTTTTCCACACCTTTGAAAAAGCCCTTTTGAATTCCTCGGTGCTTTGTTCTTTCTGTGTGATGAAACTAAGGGAAGCATGTCACATAGATGGAAAATGCCTCTGTTGTTCCAGGATGAGTAGACATTGTATCTTGCAAGGTCTGTTGGATGCAGAGCTAAAGATTTTAGGTGGGTGGAATATGGTGGAAGGCAAAAGAGCACTGAAAGCTTGATCTTCCGGTCAATGTTCCATCCATATGGTTTCCTACAAGACCTAAGGGATGAAGAGTAGTGTTTTTCATAGATTAAGGACCCCAAGGCTCACAAAATGGTTAGAGAGTAGTGCCCCGTGTGAGGATCGAACTCACGACCTTCAGATTATGAGACTGACGCGCTACCTGCTGTGCTAACGAGGCCAATTAGTGAAAGTGATATGTGTGTCATAGCTGGCCACCATACTTGGAAGCTGATGGCGGTGGCACATCTTTTTTTCCCTTTGGTTTTCTCTATTTTTCACAAAACAAGGCAGCTAGTTTTCCCATATGGTCTAGCGGTTAGGATTCCTGGTTTTCACCCAGGCGGCCCGGGTTCGACTTCCGGTATGGGAAATGCAAGTCCTTTTAACGACCCGCACACTCCTAGTGCTGAAACCTCAAAGCTGTTTTTCCATTGTAACCTCCAATCATTCCCTTGTTGTCAAAGTACCAAGGGTCAAAGCCAGGGATGCAGACAAGACAGGTCAAGCCGGGTCAGGACAGGAAATGAAATACTATCAGGAACACAGGAACTCACAGGGCAAGCTGAAGTTCATCCAGCAACTAATGGCTCGTGCACGCGCTTTGGCGTACGTATATGCGCACTGGCACATGAATTTTCACACATGAATAATATCAGGATCACAGGAACTCACAGGGGAAGCTGAAGATCATCCAGCAACTAATGGCTTATGCTGCTAGCTTTAAATAGGCCACTGGGCACCAGAAATTGTCACGCATTGTGTACGCTTTGGCGTACGCACATGCATACTAGCACATGAAGTTTCTCGGCCGTTCTCGCTCTTCTGCACATTTGCATTCGCAAATATCTATGTGCCAATCTTCTGCAAACCATTCTCTGACAGAGACATCATATTTTTTTTCCACACCTTTGAAAAAGCCCTTTTGAATTCCTCTGTGCTTTGTTCTTTCTGTGTGATGAAACTAAGGGAAGCATGTCACATAGATGGAAAATGCCTCTGTTGTTCCAGGATGAGTAGACATTGTATCTTGCAAGGTCTGTTGGATGCAGAGCTAAAGATTTTAGCTGGGTGGAATATGGTGGAAGGCAAAAGAGCACTGAAAGCTTGATCTTCCGGTCAATTTTCCATCCATATGGTTTCCTACAAGACCTAAGGGATGAAGAGTAGTGTTTTTCATAGATTAAGGACCCCAAGGCTCACAAAATGGTTAGAGAGTAGTGCCCCGTGTGAGGATCGAACTCACGACCTTCAGATTATGAGACTGACGCGCTACCTGCTGCGCTAACGAGGCCAATTAGTGAAAGTGATATGTGTGTCATAGCTGGCCACCATACTTGGAAGCTGATGGCGGTGGCACATCTTTTTTTCCCTTTGGTTTTCTCTATTTTTCTCAAAACAAGGCAGCTAGTTTTCCCATATGGTCTAGCGGTTAGGATTCCTGGTTTTCACCCAGGCGGCCCGGGTTCGACTTCCGGTATGGGAAATGCAAGTCCTTTTAACGACCCGCACACTCCTAGTGCTGAAACCTCAAAGCTGTTTTTCCATTGTAACCTCCAATCATTCCCTTGTTGTCAAAGTACCAAGGGTCAAAGCCAGGGATGCAGACAAGACAGGTCAAGCCGGGTCAGGACAGGAAATGAAATACTATCAGGAACACAGGAACTCACAGGGCAAGCTGAAGTTCATCCAGCAACTAATGGCTCGTGCACGCGCTTTGGCGTACGTATATGCGCACTGGCACATGAATTTTCACACATGAATAATATCAGGATCACAGGAACTCACAGGGGAAGCTGAAGATCATCCAGCAACTAATGGCTTATGCTGCTAGCTTTAAATAGGCCACTGGGCACCAGAAATTGTCACGCATTGTGTACGCTTTGGCGTACGCACATGCATACTAGCACATGAAGTTTCTCGGCCGTTCTCGCTCTTCTGCACATTTGCATTCGCAAATATCTATGTGCCAATCTTCTGCAAACCATTCTCTGACAGAGACATCATATTTTTTTTCCACACCTTTGAAAAAGCCCTTTTGAATTCCTCTGTGCTTTGTTCTTTCTGTGTGATGAAACTAAGGGAAGCATGTCACATAGATGGAAAATGCCTCTGTTGTTCCAGGATGAGTAGACATTGTATCTTGCAAGGTCTGTTGGATGCAGAGCTAAAGATTTTAGCTGGGTGGAATATGGTGGAAGGCAAAAGAGCACTGAAAGCTTGATCTTCCGGTCAATTTTCCATCCATATGGTTTCCTACAAGACCTAAGGGATGAAGAGTAGTGTTTTTCATAGATTAAGGACCCCAAGGCTCACAAAATGGTTAGAGAGTAGTGCCCCGTGTGAGGATCGAACTCACGACCTTCAGATTATGAGACTGACGCGCTACCTGCTGCGCTAACGAGGCCAATTAGTGAAAGTGATATGTGTGTCATAGCTGGCCACCATACTTGGAAGCTGATGGCGGTGGCACATCTTTTTTTCCCTTTGGTTTTCTCTATTTTTCTCAAAACAAGGCAGCTAGTTTTCCCATATGGTCTAGCGGTTAGGATTCCTGGTTTTCACCCAGGCGGCCCGGGTTCGACTCCCGGTATGGGAAATGCAAGTCCTTTTAACGACCCGCACACTCCTAGTGCTGAAACCTCAAAGCTGTTTTTCCATTGTAACCTCCAATCATTCCCTTGTTGTCAAAGTACCAAGGGTCAAAGCCAGGGATGCAGACAAGACAGGTCAAGCCGGGTCAGGACAGGAAATGAAATACTATCAGGAACACAGGAACTCACAGGGCAAGCTGAAGTTCATCCAGCAACTAATGGCTCATGCACGCGCTTTGGCGTACGTATATGCGCACTGGCACATGAATTTTCACACATGAATAATATCAGGATCACAGGAACTCACAGGGGAAGCTGAAGATCATCCAGCAACTAATGGCTTATGCTGCTAGCTTTAAATAGGCCACTGGGCACCAGAAATTGTCACGCATTGTGTGCGCTTTGGCGTACGCACATGCGTACTAGCACATGAAGTTTCTCGGCCGTTCTCGCTCTTCTGCACATTTGCATTGGCAAATATCTATGTGCCAATCTTCTGCAAACCATTCTCTGACAGAGACATCATCTTTTTTTTCCACACCTTTGAAAAAGCCCTTTTGAATTCCTCGGTGCTTTGTTCTTTCTGTGTGATGAAACTAAGGGAAGCATGTCACATAGATGGAAAATGCCTCTGTTGTTCCTGGATGAGTAGACATTGTATCTTGCAAGGTCTGTTGGATGCAGAGCTAAAGATTTTAGCTGGGTGGAATATGGTGGAAGGCAAAAGAGCACTGAAAGCTTGATCTTCCGGTCAATTTTCCATCCATATGGTTTCCTACAAGACCTAAGGGATGAAGAGTAGTGTTTTTCATAGATTAAGGACCCCAAGGCTCACAAAATGGTTAGAGAGTAGTGCCCCGTGTGAGGATCGAACTCACGACCTTCAGATTATGAGACTGACGCGCTACCTGCTGCGCTAACGAGGCCAATTAGTGAAAGTGATATGTGTGTCATAGCTGGCCACCATACTTGGAAGCTGATGGCCGTGGCACATCTTTTTTTCCCTTTGGTTTTCCCTATTTTTCTCAAAACAAGGCAGCTAGTTTTCCCACATGGTCTAGCGGTTAGGATTCCTGGTTTTCACCCAGGCGGCCCGGGTTCGACTCCCGGTATGGGAAATGCAAGTCCTTTTAACGACCCGCACACTCCTAGTGCTGAAACCTCAAAGCTGTTTTTCCATTGTAACCTCCAATCATTCCCTTGTTGTCAAAGTACCAAGGGTCAAAGCCAGGGATGCAGACAAGACAGGTCAAGCCGGGTCAGGACAGGAAATGAAATACTATCAGGAACACAGGAACTCACAGGGCAAGCTGAAGTTCATCCAGCAACTAATGGCTCATGCACGCGCTTTGCCGTACGTATATGCGCACTGGCACATGAATTTTCACACATGAATAATATCAGGATCACAGGAACTCACAGGGGAAGCTGAAGATCATCCAGCAACAAATGGCTTATGCTGCTAGCTTTAAATAGGCCACTGGGCACCAGAAATTGTCACGCATTGTGTACGCTTTGGCGTACGCACATGCATACTAGCACATGAAGTTTCTCGGCCGTTCTCGCTCTTCTGCACATTTGCATTCGCAAATATCTATGTGCCAATCTTCTGCAAACCATTCTCTGACAGAGACATCATCTTTTTTTTCCACACCTTTGAAAAAGCCCTTTTGAATTCCTCGGTGCTTTGTTCTTTCTGTGTGATGAAACTAAGGGAAGCATGTCACATAGATGGAAAATGCCTCTGTTGTTCCAGGATGAGTAGACATTGTATCTTGCAAGGTCTGTTGGATGCAGAGCTAAAGATTTTAGCTGGGTGGAATATGGTGGAAGGCAAAAGAGCACTGAAAGCTTGATCTTCCGGTCAATTTTCCATCCATATGGTTTCCTACAAGACCTAAGGGATGAAGAGTAGTGTTTTTCATAGATTAAGGACCCCAAGGCTCACAAAATGGTTAGAGAGTAGTGCCCCGTGTGAGGATCGAACTCACGACCTTCAGATTATGAGACTGACGCGCTACCTGCTGCGCTAACGAGGCCAATTAGTGAAAGTGATATGTGTGTCATAGCTGGCCACCATACTTGGAAGCTGATGGCGGTGGCACATCTTTTTTTCCCTTTGGTTTTCTCTATTTTTCTCAAAACAAGGCAGCTAGTTTTCCCATATGGTCTAGCGGTTAGGATTCCTGGTTTTCACCCAGGCGGCCCGGGTTCGACTCCTGGTATGGGAAATGCAAGTCCTTTTAACGACCCGCACACTCCTAGTGCTGAAACCTCAAAGCTGTTTTTCCATTGTAACCTCCAATCATTCCCTTGTTGTCAAAGTACCAAGGGTCAAAGCCAGGGATGCAGACAAGACAGGTCAAGCCGGGTCAGGACAGGAAATGAAATACTATCAGGAACACAGGAACTCACAGGGCAAGCTGAAGTTCATCCAGCAACTAATGGCTCATGCACGCGCTTTGGCGTACGTATATGCGCACTGGCACATGAATTTTCACACATGAATAATATCAGGATCACAGGAACTCACAGGGGAAGCTGAAGATCATCCAGCAACTAATGGCTTATGCTGCTAGCTTTAAATAGGCCACTGGGCACCAGAAATTGTCACGCATTGTGTGCGCTTTGGCGTACGCACATGCGTACTAGCACATGAAGTTTCTCGGCCGTTCTCGCTCTTCTGCACATTTGCATTGGCAAATATCTATGTGCCAATCTTCTGCAAACCATTCTCTGACAGAGACATCATCTTTTTTTTCCACACCTTTGAAAAAGCCCTTTTGAATTCCTCGGTGCTTTGTTCTTTCTGTGTGATGAAACTAAGGGAAGCATGTCACATAGATGGAAAATGCCTCTGTTGTTCCAGGATGAGTAGACATTGTATCTTGCAAGGTCTGTTGGATGCAGAGCTAAAGATTTTAGCTGGGTGGAATATGGTGGAAGGCAAAAGAGCACTGAAAGCTTGATCTTCCGGTCAATTTTCCATCCATATGGTTTCCTACAAGACCTAAGGGATGAAGAGTAGTGTTTTTCATAGATTAAGGACCCCAAGGCTCACAAAATGGTTAGAGAGTAGTGCCCCGTGTGAGGATCGAACTCACGACCTTCAGATTATGAGACTGACGCGCTATCTGCTGCGCTAACGAGGCCAATTAGTGAAAGTGATATGTGTGTCATAGCTGGCCACCATACTTGGAAGCTGATGGCCGTGGCACATCTTTTTTTCCCTTTGGTTTTCCCTATTTTTCTCAAAACAAGGCAGCTAGTTTTCCCACATGGTCTAGCGGTTAGGATTCCTGGTTTTCACCCAGGCGGCCCGGGTTCGACTCCCGGTATGGGAAATGCAAGTCCTTTTAACGACCCGCACACTCCTAGTGCTGAAACCTCAAAGCTGTTTTTCCATTGTAACCTCCAATCATTCCCTTGTTGTCAAAGTACCAAGGGTCAAAGCCAGGGATGCAGACAAGACAGGTCAAGCCGGGTCAGGACAGGAAATGAAATACTATCAGGAACACAGGAACTCACAGGGCAAGCTGAAGTTCATCCAGCAACTAATGGCTCATGCACGCGCTTTGCCGTACGTATATGCGCACTGGCACATGAATTTTCACACATGAATAATATCAGGATCACAGGAACTCACAGGGGAAGCTGAAGATCATCCAGCAACTAATGGCTTATGCTGCTAGCTTTAAATAGGCCACTGGGCACCAGAAATTGTCACGCATTGTGTACGCTTTGGCGTACGCACATGCATACTAGCACATGAAGTTTCTCGGCCGTTCTCGCTCTTCTGCACATTTGCATTCGCAAATATCTATGTGCCAATCTTCTGCAAACCATTCTCTGACAGAGACATCATCTTTTTTTTCCACACCTTTGAAAAAGCCCTTTTGAATTCCTCGGTGCTTTGTTCTTTCTGTGTGATGAAACTAAGGGAAGCATGTCACATAGATGGAA
>NW_027507903.1:567969078-567976578 GCF_037356315.1 Lithobates pipiens
ATGTCACATAGATGGAAAATGCCTCTGTTGTTCCAGGATGAGTAGACATTGTATCTTGCAAGGTCTGTTGGATGCAGAGCTAAAGATTTTAGCTGGGTGGAATATGGTGGAAGGCAAAAGAGCACTGAAAGCTTGATCTTCCGGTCAATTTTCCATCCATATGGTTTCCTACAAGACCTAAGGGATGAAGAGTAGTGTTTTTCATAGATTAAGGACCCCAAGGCTCACAAAATGGTTAGAGAGTAGTGCCCCGTGTGAGGATCGAACTCACGACCTTCAGATTATGAGACTGACACGCTACCTGCTGCGCTAACGAGGCCAATTAGTGAAAGTGATATGTGTGTCATAGCTGGCCACCATACTTGGAAGCTGATGGCCGTGGCACATCTTTTTTTCCCTTTGGTTTTCCCTATTTTTCTCAAAACAAGGCAGCTAGTTTTCCCACATGGTCTAGCGGTTAGGATTCCTGGTTTTCACCCAGGCGGCCCGGGTTCGACTCCCGGTATGGGAAATGCAAGTCCTTTTAACGACCCGCACACTCCTAGTGCTGAAACCTCAAAGCTGTTTTTCCATTGTAACCTCCAATCATTCCCTTGTTGTCAAAGTACCAAGGGTCAAAGCCAGGGATGCAGACAAGACAGGTCAAGCCGGGTCAGGACAGGAAATGAAATACTATCAGGAACACAGGAACTCACAGGGCAAGCTGAAGTTCATCCAGCAACTAATGGCTCATGCACGCGCTTTGCCGTACGTATATGCGCACTGGCACATGAATTTTCACACATGAATAATATCAGGATCACAGGAACTCACAGGGGAAGCTGAAGATCATCCAGCAACTAATGGCTTATGCTGCTAGCTTTAAATAGGCCACTGGGCACCAGAAATTGTCACGCATTGTGTACGCTTTGGCGTACGCACATGCATACTAGCACATGAAGTTTCTCGGCCGTTCTTGCTCTTCTGCACATTTGCATTCGCAAATATCTATGTGCCAATCTTCTGCAAACCATTCTCTGACAGAGACATCATCTTTTTTTTCCACACCTTTGAAAAAGCCCTTTTGAATTCCTCGGTGCTTTGTTCTTTCTGTGTGATGAAACTAAGGGAAGCATGTCACATAGATGGAAAATGCCTCTGTTGTTCCAGGATGAGTAGACATTGTATCTTGCAAGGTCTGTTGGATGCAGAGCTAAAGATTTTAGCTGGGTGGAATATGGTGGAAGGCAAAAGAGCACTGAAAGCTTGATCTTCCGGTCAATTTTCCATCCATATGGTTTCCTACAAGACCTAAGGGATGAAGAGTAGTGTTTTTCATAGATTAAGGACCCCAAGGCTCACAAAATGGTTAGAGAGTAGTGCCCCGTGTGAGGATCGAACTCACGACCTTCAGATTATGAGACTGACGTGCTACCTGCTGCGCTAACGAGGCCAATTAGTGAAAGTGATATGTGTGTCATAGCTGGCCACCATACTTGGAAGCTGATGGCGGTGGCACATCTTTTTTTCCCTTTGGTTTTCTCTATTTTTCTCAAAACAAGGCAGCTAGTTTTCCCACATGGTCTAGCGGTTAGGATTCCTGGTTTTCACCCAGGCGGCCCGGGTTCGACTCCCGGTATGGGAAATGCAAGTCCTTTTAACGACCCGCACACTCCTAGTGCTGAAACCTCAAAGCTGTTTTTCCATTGTAACCTCCAATCATTCCCTTGTTGTCAAAGTACCAAGGGTCAAAGCCAGGGATGCAGACAAGACAGGTCAAGCCGGGTCAGGACAGGAAATGAAATACTATCAGGAACACAGGAACTCACAGGGCAAGCTGAAGTTCATCCAGCAACTAATGGCTCATGCACGCGCTTTGGCGTACGTATATGCGCACTGGCACATGAATTTTCACACATGAATAATATCAGGATCACAGGAACTCACAGGGGAAGCTGAAGATCATCCAGCAACTAATGGCTTATGCTGCTAGCTTTAAATAGGCCACTGGGCACCAGAAATTGTCACGCATTGTGTGCGCTTTGGCGTACGCACATGCGTACTAGCACATGAAGTTTCTCGGCCGTTCTCGCTCTTCTGCACATTTGCATTGGCAAATATCTATGTGCCAATCTTCTGCAAACCATTCTCTGACAGAGACATCATCTTTTTTTTCCACACCTTTGAAAAAGCCCTTTTGAATTCCTCGGTGCTTTGTTCTTTCTGTGTGATGAAACTAAGGGAAGCATGTCACATAGATGGAAAATGCCTCTGTTGTTCCAGGATGAGTAGACATTGTATCTTGCAAGGTCTGTTGGATGCAGAGCTAAAGATTTTAGCTGGGTGGAATATGGTGGAAGGCAAAAGAGCACTGAAAGCTTGATCTTCCGGTCAATGTTCCATCCATATGGTTTCCTACAAGACCTAAGGGATGAAGAGTAGTGTTTTTCATAGATTAAGGACCCCAAGGCTCACAAAACAGTTAGAGAGTAGTGCCCCGTGTGAGGATCGAACTTACGACCTTCAGATTATGAGACTGACGTGCTACCTGCTGCGCTAACGAGGCCAATTAGTGAAAATGATATGTGTGTCATAGCTGGCCACCATACTTGGAAGCTGATGGCGGTGGCACATCTTTTTTTCCCTTTGGTTTTCTCTATTTTTCTCAAATCAATGCAGCTAGTTTTCCCATATGGTCTAGCGGTTAGGATTCCTGGTTTTCACCCAGGCGGCCCGGGTTCGACTCCCGGTATGAGAAATGCAAGTCCTTTTAACGACCCGCACACTCCTAGTGCTGAAACCTCAAAGCTGTTTTTCCATTGTAACCTCCAATCATTCCCTTGTTGTCAAAGTACCAAGGGTCAAAGCCAGGGATGCAGACAAGACAGGTCAAGCCGGGTCAGGACAGGAAATGAAATACTATCAGGAACACAGGAACTCACAGGGCAAGCTGAAGTTCATCCAGCAACTAATGGCTCATGCACGCGCTTTGGCGTACGTATATGCGCACTGGCACATGAATTTTCACACATGAATAATATCAGGATCACAGGAACTCACAGGGGAAGCTGAAGATCATCCAGCAACTAATGGCTTATGCTGCTAGCTTTAAATAGGCCACTGGGCACCAGAAATTGTCACGCATTGTGTGCGCTTTGGCGTACGCACATGCGTACTAGCACATGAAGTTTCTCGGCCGTTCTCGCTCTTCTGCACATTTGCATTGGCAAATATCTATGTGCCAATCTTCTGCAAACCATTCTCTGACAGAGACATCATCTTTTTTTTCCACACCTTTGAAAAAGCCCTTTTGAATTCCTCGGTGCTTTGTTCTTTCTGTGTGATGAAACTAAGGGAAGCATGTCACATAGATGGAAAATGCCTCTGTTGTTCCAGGATGAGTAGACATTGTATCTTGCAAGGTCTGTTGGATGCAGAGCTAAAGATTTTAGCTGGGTGGAATATGGTGGAAGGCAAAAGAGCACTGAAAGCTTGATCTTCCGGTCAATGTTCCATCCATATGGTTTCCTACAAGACCTAAGGGATGAAGAGTAGTGTTTTTCATAGATTAAGGACCCCAAGGCTCACAAAATGGTTAGAGAGTAGTGCCCCGTGTGAGGATCGAACTCACGACCTTCAGATTATGAGACTGACGCGCTACCTGCTGTGCTAACGAGGCCAATTAGTGAAAGTGATATGTGTGTCATAGCTGGCCACCATACTTGGAAGCTGATGGCGGTGGCACATCTTTTTTTCCCTTTGGTTTTCTCTATTTTTCACAAAACAAGGCAGCTAGTTTTCCCATATGGTCTAGCGGTTAGGATTCCTGGTTTTCACCCAGGCGGCCCGGGTTCGACTCCCGGTATGGGAAATGCAAGTCCTTTTAACGACCCGCACACTCCTAGTGCTGAAACCTCAAAGCTGTTTTTCCATTGTAACCTCCAATCATTCCCTTGTTGTCAAAGTACCAAGGGTCAAAGCCAGGGATGCAGACAAGACAGGTCAAGCCGGGTCAGGACAGGAAATGAAATACTATCAGGAACACAGGAACTCACAGGGCAAGCTGAAGTTCATCCAGCAACTAATGGCTCGTGCACGCGCTTTGGCGTACGTATATGCGCACTGGCACATGAATTTTCACACATGAATAATATCAGGATCACAGGAACTCACAGGGGAAGCTGAAGATCATCCAGCAACTAATGGCTTATGCTGCTAGCTTTAAATAGGCCACTGGGCACCAGAAATTGTCACGCATTGTGTGCGCTTTGGCGTACGCACATGCATACTAGCACATGAAGTTTCTCGGCCGTTCTCGCTCTTCTGCACATTTGCATTGGCAAATATCTATGTGCCAATCTTCTGCAAACCATTCTCTGACAGAGACATCATCTTTTTTTTCCACACCTTTGAAAAAGCCCTTTTGAATTCCTCGGTGCTTTGTTCTTTCTGTGTGATGAAACTAAGGGAAGCATGTCACATAGATGGAAAATGCCTCTGTTGTTCCAGGATGAGTAGACATTGTATCTTGCAAGGTCTGTTGGATGCAGAGCTAAAGATTTTAGCTGGGTGGAATATGGTGGAAGGCAAAAGAGCACTGAAAGCTTGATCTTCCGGTCAATTTTCCATCCATATGGTTTCCTACAAGACCTAAGGGATGAAGAGTAGTGTTTTTCATAGATTAAGGACCCCAAGGCTCACAAAATGGTTAGAGAGTAGTGCCCCGTGTGAGGATCGAACTCACGACCTTCAGATTATGAGACTGACGCGCTACCTGCTGCGCTAACGAGGCCAATTAGTGAAAGGGATATGTGTGTCATAGCTGGCCACCATACTTGGAAGCTGATGGCGGTGGCACATCTTTTTTTCCCTTTGGTTTTCTCTATTTTTCTCAAAACAAGGCAGCTAGTTTTCCCATATGGTCTAGCGGTTAGGATTCCTGGTTTTCACCCAGGCGGCCCGGGTTCGACTCCCGGTATGGGAAATGCAAGTCCTTTTAACGACCCGCACACTCCTAGTGCTGAAACCTCAAAGCTGTTTTTCCATTGTAACCTCCAATCATTCCCTTGTTGTCAAAGTACCAAGGGTCAAAGCCAGGGATGCAGACAAGACAGGTCAAGCCGGGTCAGGACAGGAAATGAAATACTATCAGGAACACAGGAACTCACAGGGCAAGCTGAAGTTCATCCAGCAACTAATGGCTCATGCACGCGCTTTGGCGTACGTATATGCGCACTGGCACATGAATTTTCACACATGAATAATATCAGGATCACAGGAACTCACAGGGGAAGCTGAAGATCATCCAGCAACTAATGGCTTATGCTGCTAGCTTTAAATAGGCCACTGGGCACCAGAAATTGTCACGCATTGTGTGCGCTTTGGCGTACGCACATGCGTACTAGCACATGAAGTTTCTCGGCCGTTCTCGCTCTTCTGCACATTTGCATTGGCAAATATCTATGTGCCAATCTTCTGCAAACCATTCTCTGACAGAGACATCATCTTTTTTTTCCACACCTTTGAAAAAGCCCTTTTGAATTCCTCGGTGCTTTGTTCTTTCTGTGTGATGAAACTAAGGGAAGCATGTCACATAGATGGAAAATGCCTCTGTTGTTCCAGGATGAGTAGACATTGTATCTTGCAAGGTCTGTTGGATGCAGAGCTAAAGATTTTAGCTGGGTGGAATATGGTGGAAGGCAAAAGAGCACTGAAAGCTTGATCTTCCGGTCAATGTTCCATCCATATGGTTTCCTACAAGACCTAAGGGATGAAGAGTAGTGTTTTTCATAGATTAAGGACCCCAAGGCTCACAAAATGGTTAGAGAGTAGTGCCCCGTGTGAGGATCGAACTCACGACCTTCAGATTATGAGACTGACGCGCTATCTGCTGCGCTAACGAGGCCAATTAGTGAAAGTGATATGTCTATCATAGCTGGCCACCATACTTGGAAGCTGATGGCGGTGGCACATCTTTTTTTCCCTTTGGTTTTCTCTATTTTTCTCAAAACAAGGCAGCTAGTTTTCCCACATGGTCTAGCGGTTAGGATTCCTGGTTTTCACCCAGGCGGCCCGGGTTCGACTCCCGGTATGGGAAATGCAAGTCCTTTTAACGACCCGCACACTCCTAGTGCTGAAACCTCAAAGCTGTTTTTCCATTGTAACCTCCAATCATTCCCTTGTTGTCAAAGTACCAAGGGTCAAAGCCAGGGATGCAGACAAGACAGGTCAAGCCGGGTCAGGACAGGAAATGAAATACTATCAGGAACACAGGAACTCACAGGGCAAGCTGAAGTTCATCCAGCAACTAATGGCTCATGCACGCGCTTTGGCGTACGTATATGCGCACTGGCACATGAATTTTCACACATGAATAATATCAGGATCACAGGAACTCACAGGGGAAGCTGAAGATCATCCAGCAACTAATGGCTTATGCTGCTAGCTTTAAATAGGCCACTGGGCACCAGAAATTGTCACGCATTGTGTGCGCTTTGGCGTACGCACATGCGTACTAGCACATGAAGTTTCTCGGCCGTTCTCGCTCTTCTGCACATTTGCATTGGCAAATATCTATGTGCCAATCTTCTGCAAACCATTCTCTGACAGAGACATCATCTTTTTTTTCCACACCTTTGAAAAAGCCCTTTTGAATTCCTCGGTGCTTTGTTCTTTCTGTGTGATGAAACTAAGGGAAGCATGTCACATAGATGGAAAATGCCTCTGTTGTTCCAGGATGAGTAGACATTGTATCTTGCAAGGTCTGTTGGATGCAGAGCTAAAGATTTTAGGTGGGTGGAATATGGTGGAAGGCAAAAGAGCACTGAAAGCTTGATCTTCCGGTCAATGTTCCATCCATATGGTTTCCTACAAGACCTAAGGGATGAAGAGTAGTGTTTTTCATAGATTAAGGACCCCAAGGCTCACAAAATGGTTAGAGAGTAGTGCCCCGTGTGAGGATCGAACTCACGACCTTCAGATTATGAGACTGACGCGCTACCTGCTGTGCTAACGAGGCCACTTAGTGAAAGTGATATGTGTGTCATAGCTGGCCACCATACTTGGAAGCTGATGGCGGTGGCACATCTTTTTTTCCCTTTGGTTTTCTCTATTTTTCACAAAACAAGGCAGCTAGTTTTCCCATATGGTCTAGCGGTTAGGATTCCTGGTTTTCACCCAGGCGGCCCGGGTTCGACTCCCGGTATGGGAAATGCAAGTCCTTTTAACGACCCGCACACTCCTAGTGCTGAAACCTCAAAGCTGTTTTTCCATTGTAACCTCCAATCATTCCCTTGTTGTCAAAGTACCAAGGGTCAAAGCCAGGGATGCAGACAAGACAGGTCAAGCCGGGTCAGGACAGGAAATGAAATACTATCAGGAACACAGGAACTCACAGGGCAAGCTGAAGTTCATCCAGCAACTAATGGCTCATGCACGCGCTTTGGCGTACGTATATGCGCACTGGCACATGAATTTTCACACATGAATAATATCAGGATCACAGGAACTCACAGGGGAAGC
>NW_027507903.1:567981578-567984078 GCF_037356315.1 Lithobates pipiens
AGGATCGAACTCACGACCTTCAGATTATGAGACTGACGCGCTAGCTGCTGCGCTAACGAGGCCAATTAGTGAAAGTGATATGTGTGTCATAGCTGGCCACCATACTTGGAAGCTGATGGCGGTGGCACATCTTTTTTTCCCTTTGGTTTTCTCTATTTTTCACAAAACAAGGCAGCTAGCTTTCCCATATGGTCTAGCGGTTAGGATTCCTGGTTTTCACCCAGACGGCCCGGGTTCGACTCCCGGTATGGGAAATGTAAGTCCTTTTAACGACCCGCACACTCCTAGTGCTGAAACCTCAAAGCTGTTTTTCCATTGTAACCTCCAATCATTCCCTTGTTGTCAAAGTACCAAGGGTCAAAGCCAGGGATGCAGACAAGACAGGTCAAGCCGGGTCAGGACAGGAAATGAAATACTATCAGGAACACAGGAACTCACAGGGCAAGCTGAAGTTCATCCAGCAACTAATGGCTCGTGCACGCGCTTTGGCGTACGTATATGCGCACTGGCACATGAATTTTCACACATGAATAATATCAGGATCACAGGAACTCACAGGGGAAGCTGAAGATCATCCAGCAACTAATGGCTTATGCTGCTAGCTTTAAATAGGCCACTGGGCACCAGAAATTGTCACGCATTGTGTGCGCTTTGGCGTACGCACATGCATACTAGCACATGAAGTTTCTCGGCCGTTCTCGCTCTTCTGCACATTTGCATTGGCAAATATCTATGTGCCAATCTTCTGCAAACCATTCTCTGACAGAGACATCATCTTTTTTTTCCACACCTTTGAAAAAGCCCTTTTGAATTCCTCGGTGCTTTGTTCTTTCTGTGTGATGAAACTAAGGGAAGCATGTCACATAGATGGAAAATGCCTCTGTTGTTCCAGGATGAGTAGACATTGTATCTTGCAAGGTCTGTTGGATGCAGAGCTAAAGATTTTAGCTGGGTGGAATATGGTGGAAGGCAAAAGAGCACTGAAAGCTTGATCTTCCGGTCAATTTTCCATCCATATGGTTTCCTACAAGACCTAAGGGATGAAGAGTAGTGTTTTTCATAGATTAAGGACCCCAAGGCTCACAAAATGGTTAGAGAGTAGTGCCCCGTGTGAGGATCGAACTCACGACCTTCAGATTATGAGACTGACACGCTACCTGCTGCGCTAACGAGGCCAATTAGTGAAAGTGATATGTGTGTCATAGCTGGCCACCATACTTGGAAGCTGATGGCGGTGGCACATCTTTTTTTCCCTTTGGTTTTCTCTATTTTTCTCAAAACAAGGCAGCTAGTTTTCCCACATGGTCTAGCGGTTAGGATTCCTGGTTTTCACCCAGGCGGCCCGGGTTCGACTCCCGGTATGGGAAATGCAAGTCCTTTTAACGACCCGCACACTCCTAGTGCTGAAACCTCAAAGCTGTTTTTCCATTGTAACCTCCAATCATTCCCTTGTTGTCAAAGTACCAAGGGTCAAAGCCAGGGATGCAGACAAGACAGGTCAAGCCGGGTCAGGACAGGAAATGAAATACTATCAGGAACACAGGAACTCACAGGGCAAGCTGAAGTTCATCCAGCAACTAATGGCTCATGCACGCGCTTTGGCGTACGTATATGCGCACTGGCACATGAATTTTCACACATGAATAATATCAGGATCACAGGAACTCACAGGGGAAGCTGAAGATCATCCAGCAACTAATGGCTTATGCTGCTAGCTTTAAATAGGCCACTGGGCACCAGAAATTGTCACGCATTGTGTGCGCTTTGGCGTACGCACATGCGTACTAGCACATGAAGTTTCTCGGCCGTTCTCGCTCTTCTGCACATTTGCATTGGCAAATATCTATGTGCCAATCTTCTGCAAACCATTCTCTGACAGAGACATCATCTTTTTTTTCCACACCTTTGAAAAAGCCCTTTTGAATTCCTCTGTGCTTTGTTCTTTCTGTGTGATGAAACTAAGGGAAGCATATCACATAGATGGAAAAGGCCTCTGTTGTTCCAGGATGAGTAGACATTGTATCTTGCAAGGTCTGTTGGATGCAGAGCTAAAGATTTTAGCTGGGTGGAATATGGTGGAAGGCAAAAGAGCACTGAAAGCTTGATCTTCCGGTCAATGTTCCATCCATATGGTTTCCTACAAGACCTAAGGGATGAAGAGTAGTGTTTTTCATAGATTAAGGACCCCAAGGCTCACAAAATGGTTAGAGAGTAGTGCCCCGTGTGAGGATCGAACTCACGACCTTCAGATTATGAGACTGACGCGCTACCTGCTGCGCTAACGAGGCCAATTAGTGAAAGTGATATGTGTGTCATAGCTGGCCACCATACTTGGAAGCTGATGGCGGTGGCACATCTTTTTTTCCCTTTGGTTTTCTCAATTTTTTTCAAAACAAAGCAGCTAGTTTTCCCATATGGTCTAGCGGTTAGGATTCCTGGTTTTCACCCAGGCGGCCCGGGTTCGACTCCCGGTATGGGAAATGCAAGTCCTTTTAACGAC
>NW_027507903.1:567986578-567991578 GCF_037356315.1 Lithobates pipiens
GAACTCACAGGGGAAGCTGAAGATCATCCAGCAACTAATGGCTTATGCTGCTAGCTTTAAATAGGCCACTGGGCACCAGAAATTGTCACGCATTGTGTGCGCTTTGGCGTACGCACATGCGTACTAGCACATGAAGTTTCTCGGCCGTTCTCGCTCTTCTGCACATTTGCATTGGCAAATATCTATGTGCCAATCTTCTGCAAACCATTCTCTGACAGAGACATCATCTTTTTTTTCCACACCTTTGAAAAAGCCCTTTTGAATTCCTCGGTGCTTTGTTCTTTCTGTGTGATGAAACTAAGGGAAGCATGTCACATAGATGGAAAATGCCTCTGTTGTTCCAGGATGAGTAGACATTGTATCTTGCAAGGTCTGTTGGATGCAGAGCTAAAGATTTTAGCTGGGTGGAATATGGTGGAAGGCAAAAGAGCACTGAAAGCTTGATCTTCCGGTCAATGTTCCATCCATATGGTTTCCTACAAGACCTAAGGGATGAAGAGTAGTGTTTTTCATAGATTAAGGACCCCAAGGCTCACAAAATGGTTAGAGAGTAGTGCCCCGTGTGAGGATCGAACTCACGACCTTCAGATTATGAGACTGACGCGCTACCTTCTGCGCTAACGAGGCCAATTAGTGAAAGTGATATGTGTGTCATAGCTGGCCACCATACTTGGAAGCCGATGGCGGTGGCACATCTTTTTTTCCCTTTGGTTTTCTCTATTTTTCTCAAAACAAGGCAGCTAGTTTTCCCATATGGTCTAGCGGTTAGGACTCCTGGTTTTCACCCAGGCGGCCCGGGTTCCACTCCCGGTATGGGAAATGCAAGTCCTTTTAACGACCCGCACACTCCTAGTGCTGAAACCTCAAAGCTGTTTTTCCATTGTAACCTCCAATCATTCCCTTGTTGTCAAAGTACCAAGGGTCAAAGCCAGGGATGCAGACAAGACAGGTCAAGCCGGGTCAGGACAGGAAATGAAATACTATCAGGAACACAGGAACTCACAGGGCAAGCTGAAGTTCATCCAGCAACTAATGGCTCGTGCACGCGCTTTGGCGTACGTATATGCGCACTGGCACATGAATTTTCACACATGAATAATATCAGGATCACAGGAACTCACAGGGGAAGCTGAAGATCATCCAGCAACTAATGGCTTATGCTGCTAGCTTTAAATAGGCCACTGGGCACCAGAAATTGTCACGCATTGTGTGCGCTTTGGCGTACGCACATGCGTACTAGCACATGAAGTTTCTCGGCCGTTCTCGCTCTTCTGCACATTGCATTGGCAAATATCTATGTGCCAATCTTCTGCAAACCATTCTCTGACAGAGACATCATCTTTTTTTTCCACACCTTTGAAAAAGCCCTTTTGAATTCCTCGGTGCTTTGTTCTTTCTGTGTGATGAAACTAAGGGAAGCATGTCACATAGATGGAAAATGCCTCTGTAGTTCCAGGATGAGTAGACATTGTATCTTGCAAGGTCTGTTGGATGCAGAGCTAAAGATTTTAGCTGGGTGGAATATGGTGGAAGGCAAAAGAGCACTGAAAGCTTGATCTTCCGGTCAATTTTCCATCCATATGGTTTCCTACAAGACCTAAGGGATGAAGAGTAGTGTTTTTCATAGATTAAGGACCCCAAGGCTCACAAAATGGTTAGAGAGTAGTGCCCCGTGTGAGGATCAAACTCACGACCTTCAGATTATGAGACTGACGCGCTACCTGCTGCGCTAACGAGGCCAATTAGTGAAAGTGATATGTGTGTCATAGCTGGCCACCATACTTGGAAGCTGATAGCGGTGGCACATCTTTTTTTCCCTTTGGTTTTCTCTATTTTTCTCAAAACGAGGCAGCTAGTTTTCCCATATGGTCTAGCGGTTAGGATTCCTGGTTTTCACCCAGGCGGCCCGGGTTTGACTCCCGGTATGGGAAATGTAAGTCCTTTTAACGACCCGCACACTCCTAGTGCTGAAACATCAAAGCTGTTTTTCCATTGTAACCTCCAATCATTCCCTTGTTGTCAAAGTACCAAGGGTCAAAGCCAGGGATGCAGACAAGACAGGTCAAGCCGGGTCAGGACAGGAAATGAAATACTATCAGGAACACAGGAACTCACAGGGCAAGCTGAAGTTCATCCAGCAACTAATGGCTCATGCACGCGCTTTGGCGTACGTATATGCGCACTGGCACATGAATTTTCACACATGAATAATATCAGGATCACAGGAACTCACAGGGGAAGCTGAAGATCATCCAGCAACTAATGGCTTATGCTGCTAGCTTTAAATAGGCCACTGGGCACCAGAAATTGTCACGCATTGTGTGCGCTTTGGCGTACGCACATGCGTACTAGCACATGAAGTTTCTCGGCCGTTCTCGCTCTTCTGCACATTTGCATTGGCAAATATCTATGTGCCAATCTTCTGCAAACCATTCTCTGACAGAGACATCATCTTTTTTTTCCACACCTTTGAAAAAGCCCTTTTGAATTCCTCGGTGCTTTGTTCTTTCTGTGTGATGAAACTAAGGGAAGCATGTCACATAGATGGAAAATGCCTCTGTTGTTCCAGGATGAGTAGACATTGTATCTTGCAAGGTCTGTTGGATGCAGAGCTAAAGATTTTAGCTGGGTGGAATATGGTGGAAGGCAAAAGAGCACTGAAAGCTTGATCTTCCGGTCAATTTTCCATCCATATGGTTTCCTACAAGACCTAAGGGATGAAGAGTAGTGTTTTTCATAGATTAAGGACCCCAAGGCTCACAAAATGGTTAGAGAGTAGTGCCCCGTGTGAGGATCAAACTCACGACCTTCAGATTATGAGACTGACGCGCTACCTGCTGCGCTAACGAGGCCAATTAGTGAAAGTGATATGTGTGTCATAGCTGGCCACCATACTTGGAAGCTGATGGCGGTGGCACATCTTTTTTTCCCTTTGGTTTTCTCTATTTTTCTCAAACCAAGGCAGCTAGTTTTCCCATATGGTCTAGCGGTTAGGATTCCTGGTTTTCACCCAGGCGGCCCGGGTTCGACTCCCGGTATGGGAAATGCAAGTCCTTTTAACGACCCGCACACTCCTAGTGCTGAAACCTCAAAGCTGTTTTTCCATTGTAACCTCCAATCATTCCCTTGTTGTCAAAGTACCAAGGGTCAAAGCCAGGGATGCAGACAAGACAGGTCAAGCCGGGTCAGGACAGGAAATGAAATACTATCAGGAACACAGGAACTCACAGGGCAAGCTGAAGTTCATCCAGCAACTAATGGCTCATGCACGCGCTTTGGCGTACGTATATGCGCACTGGCACATGAATTTTCACACATGAATAATTTCAGGATCACAGGAACTCACAGGGGAAGCTGAAGATCATCCAGCAACTAATGGCTTATGCTGCTAGCTTTAAATAGGCCACTGGTCACCAGAAATTGTCACGCATTGTGTGCGCTTTGGCGTACGCACATGCGTACTAGCACATGAAGTTTCTCGGCCGTTCTCGCTCTTCTGCACATTTGCATTGGCAAATATCTATGTGCCAATCTTCTGCAAACCATTCTCTGACAGAGACATCATCTTTTTTTTCCACACCTTTGAAAAAGCCCTTTTGAATTCCTCGGTGCTTTGTTCTTTCTGTGTGATGAAACTAAGGGAAGCATGTCACATAGATGGAAAATGCCTCTGTTGTTCCAGGATGAGTAGACATTGTATCTTGCAAGGTCTATTGGATGCAGAGCTAAAGATTTTAGCTGGGTGGAATATGGTGGAAGGCAAAAGAGCACTGAAAGCTTGATCTTCCGGTCAATTTTCCATCCATATGGTTTCCTACAAGACCTAAGGGATGAAGAGTAGTGTTTTTCATAGATTAAGGACCCCAAGGCTCACAAAATGGTTAGAGAGTAGTGCCCCGTGTGAGGATCGAACTCATGACCTTCAAATTATGAGACTGACGCGCTACCTGCTGCGCTAACGAGGCCAATTAGTGAAGGTGATATGTGTGTCATAGCTGGTCACCATACTTGGAAGCTGATGGCGGTGGCACATCTTTTTTTCCCTTTGGTTTTCTCTATTTTTCTCAAAACAAGGCAGCTAGTTTTCCCATATGGTCTAGCGGTTAGGATTCCTGGTTTTCACCCAGGCGTCCCGGGTTCCACTCCCGGCATGGGAAATGCAAATCCTTTTAACGACCCGCACACTCCTAGTGCTGAAACCTCAAAGCTGTTTTTCCATTGTAACCTCCAATCATTCCCTTGTTGTCAAAGTACCAAGGGTCAAAGCCAGGGATGCAGACAAGACAGGTCAAGCCGGGTCAGGACAGGAAATGAAATACTATCAGGAACACAGGAACTCACAGGGCAAGCTGAAGTTCATCCAGCAACTAATGGCTCATGCACGCGCTTTGGCGTACGTATATCCGCACTGGCACATGAATTTTCACACATGAATAATATCAGGATCACAGGAACTCACAGGGGAAGCTGAAGATCATCCAGCAACTAATGGCTTATGCTGCTAGCTTTAAATAGGCCACTGGGCACCAGAAATTGTCACGCATTGTGTGCGCTTTGGCGTACGCACATGCGTACTAGCACATGAAGTTTCTCGGCCGTTCTCGCTCTTCTGCACATTTGCATTGGCAAATATCTATGTGCCAATCTTCTGCAAACCATTCTCTGACAGAGACATCATCTTTTTTTTCCACACCTTTGAAAAAGCCCTTTTGAATTCTTCGGTGCTTTGTTCTTTCTGTGTGATGAAACTAAGGGAAGCATGTCACATAGATGGAAAATGCCTCTGTAGTTCCAGGATGAGTAGACATTGTATCTTGCAAGGTCTGTTGGATGCAGAGCTAAAGATTTTAGCTGGGTGGAATATGGTGGAAGGCAAAAGAGCACTGAAAGGTTGATCTTCCGGTCAATTTTCCATCCATATGGTTTCCTACAAGACCTAAGGGATGAAGAGTAGTGTTTTTCATAGATTAAGGACCCCAAGGCTCACAAAATGGTTAGAG
>NW_027507903.1:567996578-568026578 GCF_037356315.1 Lithobates pipiens
ATATCAGGATCACAGGAACTCACAGGGGAAGCTGAAGATCATCCAGCAACTAATGGCTTATGCTGCTAGCTTTAAATAGGCCACTGGGCACCAGAAATTGTCACGCATTGTGTGCGCTTTGGCGTACGCACATGCGTACTAGCACATGAAGTTTCTCGGCCGTTCTCGCTCTTCTGCACATTTGCATTGGCAAATATCTATGTGCCAATCTTCTGCAAACCATTCTCTGACAGAGACATCATCTTTTTTTTCCACACCTTTGAAAAAGCCCTTTTGAATTCCTCGGTGCTTTGTTCTTTCTGTGTGATGAAACTAAGGGAAGCATGTCACATAGATGGAAAATGCCTCTGTTGTTCCAGGATGAGTAGACATTGTATCTTGCAAGGTCTGTTGGATGCAGAGCTAAAGATTTTAGCTGGGTGGAATATGGTGGAAGGCAAAAGAGCACTGAAAGCTTGATCTTCCGGTCAATTTTCCATCCATATGGTTTCCTACAAGACCCAAGGGATGAAGAGTAGTGTTTTTCATAGATTAAGGACCCCAAGGCTCACAAAATGGTTAGAGAGTAGTGCCCCGTGTGAGGATCGAACTCACAACCTTCAGATTATGAGACTGACGCGCTACCTGCTGTGCTAACGAGGCCAATTAGTGAAAGTGATATGTGTGTCATAGCTGGACACCATACTTGGAAGCTGATGGCGGTGGCACATCTTTTTTTTCCCTTTGGTTTTCTCTATTTTTCTCAAAACAAGGCAGCCAGTTTTCCCATATGGTCTAGCGGTTAGGATTCCTGGTTTTCACACAGGCGGCCCGGGTTCGACTCCCGGTATGGGAAATTCAAGTCCTTTTAACGACCCGCACACTCCTAGTGCTGAAACCTCAAAGCTGTTTTTCCATTGTAACCTCCAATCATTCCCTTGTTGTCAAAGTACCAAGGGTCAAAGCCAGGGATGCAGACAAGACAGGTCAAGCCGGGTCAGGACAGGAAATGAAATACTATCAGGAACACAGGAACTCACAGGGCAAGCTGAAGTTCATCCAGCAACTAATGGCTCATGCACGCGCTTTGCCGTACGTATATGCGCACTGGCACATGAATTTTCACACATGAATAATATCAGGATCACAGGAACTCACAGGGGAAGCTGAAGATCATCCAGCAACTAATGGCTTATGCTGCTAGCTTTAAATAGGCCACTGGGCACCAGAAATTGTCACGCATTGTGTACGCTTTGGCGTACGCACATGCGTACTAGCACATGAAGTTTCTCGGCCGTTCTCGCTCCTCTGCACATTTGCATTGGCAAATATCTATGTGCCAATCTTCTGCAAACCATTCTCTGACAGAGACATCATCTTTTTTTTCCACACCTTTGAACAAGCCCTTTTGAATTCCTCGGTGCTTTGTTCTTTCTGTGTGATGAAACTAAGGGAAGCATGTCACATAGATGGAAAATGCCTCTGTTGTTCCAGGATGAGTAGACATTGTATCTTGCAAGGTCTGTTGGATGCAGAGCTAAAGATTTTAGCTGGGTGGAATATGGTGGAAGGCAAAAGAGCACTGAAAGCTTGATCTTCCGGTCAATTTTCCATCCATATGGTTTCCTACAAGACCTAAGGGATGAAGAGTAGTGTTTTTCATAGATTAAGGACCCCAAGGCTCACAAAATGGTTAGAGAGTAGTGCCCCGTGTGAGGATCGAACTCACGACCTTCAGATTATGAGACTGACGCGCTACCTGCTGCGCTAACGAGGCCAATTAGTGAAAGTGATATGTGTGTCATAGCTGGCCACCATACTTGGAAGCTGATGGCGGTGGCACATCTTTTTTTCCCTTTGGTTTTCTCTATTTTTCTCAAAACAAGGCAGCTAGTTTTCCCATATGGTCTAGCAGTTAGGATTCCTGGTTTTCACCCAGGCGGCCCGGGTTCGACTCCCGGTATGGGAAATGCAAGTCCTTTTAACGACCCGCACACTCCTAGTGCTGAAACCTCAAAGCTGTTTTTCCATTGTAACCTCCAATCATTCCCTTGTTGTCAAAGTACCAAGGGTCAAAGCCAGGGATGCAGACAAGACAGGTCAAGCCGGGTCAGGACAGGAAATGAAATACTATCAGGAACACAGGAACTCACAGGGCAAGCTGAAGTTCATCCAGCAACTAATGGCTCATGCACGCGCTTTGGCGTACGTATATGCGCACTGGCACATGAATTTTCACACATGAATAATATCAGGATCACAGGAACTCACAGGGGAAGCTGAAGATCATCCAGCAACTAATGGCTTATGCTGCTAGCTTTAAATAGGCCACTGGGCACCAGAAATTGTCACGCATTGTGTGCGCTTTGGCGTACGCACATGCGTACTAGCACATGAAGTTTCTCGGCCGTTCTCGCTCTTCTGCACATTTGCATTGGCAAATATCTATGTGCCAATCTTCTGCAAACCATTCTCTGACAGAGACATCATCTTTTTTTTCCACACCTTTGAAAAAGCCCTTTTGAATTCCTCTGTGCTTTGTTCTTTCTGTGTGATGAAACTAAGGGAAGCATGTCACATAGATGGAAAATGCCTCTGTTGTTCCAGGATGAGTAGACATTGTATCTTGCAAGGTCTGTTGGATGCAGAGCTAAAGATTTTAGCTGGGTGGAATATGGTGGAAGGCAAAAGAGCTCTGAAAGCTTGATCTTCCGGTCAATTTTCCATCCATATGGTTTCCTACAAGACCCAAGGGATGAAGAGTAGTGTTTTTCATAGATTAAGGACCCCAAGGCTCACAAAATGGTTAGAGAGTAGTGCCCCGTGTGAGGATCGAACTCACGACCTTCAGTTTATGAGACTGACGCGCTACTTGCTGTGCTAACGAGGCCAATTAGTGAAAGTGATATGTGTGTCATAGCTGGCCACCATACTTGGAAGCTGATGGCGGTGGCACATCTTTTTTTCCCTTTGGTTTTCTCTATTTTTCTCAAAACAAGGCGGCTAGTTTTCCCATATGGTCTAGCGGTTAGGATTCCTGGTTTTCACACAGGCGGCCCGGGTTCCACTCCCGGTATGGGAAATGCAAGTCCTTTTAACGACCCGCACACTCCTAGTGCTGAAACCTCAAAGCTGTTTTTCCATTGTAACCTCCAATCATTCCCTTGTTGTCAAAGTACCAAGGGTCAAAGCCAGGGATGCAGACAAGACAGGTCAAGCCGGGTCAGGACAGGAAATGAAATACTATCAGGAACACAGGAACTCACAGGGCAAGCTGAAGTTCATCCAGCAACTAATGGCTCATGCACGCGCTTTGGCGTACGTATATGCGCACTGGCACATGAATTTTCACACATGAATAATATCAGGATCACAAGAACTCACAGGGGAAGCTGAAGATCATCCAGCAACTAATGGCTTATGCTGCTAGCTTTAAATAGGCCACTGGGCACCAAAAATTGTCACGCATTGTGTGCGCTTTGGCGTACGCACATGCGTACTAGCACATGAAGTTTCTCGGCCGTTCTCGCTCTTCTGCACATTTGCATTGGCAAATATCTATGTGCCAATCTTCTGCAAACCATTCTCTGACAGAGACATCATCTTTTTTTTCCACACCTTTGAAAAAGTCCTTTTGAATTCCTCGGTGCTTTGTTCTTTCTGTGTGATGAAACTAAGGGAAGCATGTCACATAGATGGAAAATGCCTCTGTTGTTCCAGGATGAGTAGACATTGTATCTTGCCAGTTCTGTTGGATGCAGAGCTAAAGATTTTAGCTGGGTGGAATATGGTGGAAGGCAAAAGAGCACTGAAAGCTTGATCTTCCGGTCAATTTTCCATCCATATGGTTTCCTACAAGACCTAAGGGATGAAGAGTAGTGTTTTTCATAGATTAAGGACCCCAAGGCTCACAAAATGGTTAGAGAGTAGTGCCCCGTGTGAGGATCGAACTCACGACCTTCAGATTATGAGACTGACGCGCTACCTGCTGCGCTAACGAGGCCAATTAGTGAAAGTGATATGTGTGTCATAGCTGGCCACCATACTTGGAAGCTGATGGCGGTGGCACATCTTTTTTTCCCTTTGGTTTTCTCTATTTTTCTCAAAACAAGGCAGCTAGTTTTCCCATATGGTCTAGTGGTTAGGATTCCTGGTTTTCACCCAGGCGGCCCGGGTTCCACTCCCGGCATGGGAAATGCAAGTCCTTTTAACGACCCGCACACTCCTAGTGCTGAAACCTCAAAGCTGTTTTTCCATTGTAACCTCCAATCATTCCCTTGTTGTCAAAGTACCAAGGGTCAAAGCCAGGGATGCAGACAAGACAGGTCAAGCCGGGTCAGGACAGGAAATGAAATACTATCAGGAACACAGGAACTCACAGGGCAAGCTGAAGTTCATCCAGCAACTAATGGCTCATGCACGTGCTTTGGCGTACGTATATGCGCACTGGCACATGAATTTTCACACATGAATAATATCAGGATCACAGGAACTCACAGGGGAAGCTGAAGATCATCCAGCAACTAATGGCTTATGCTGCTAGCTTTAAATAGGCCACTGGGCACCAGAAATTGTCACGCATTGTGTGCGCTTTGGCGTACGCACATGAGTACTAGCACATGAAGTTTCTCGGCCGTTCTCGCTCTTCTGCACATTTGCATTGGCAAATATCTATGTGCCAATCTTCTGCAAACCATTCTCTGACAGAGACATCATCTTTTTTTCCACACCTTTGAAAAAGCCCTTTTGAATTCCTCGGTGCTTTGTTCTTTCTGTGTGATGAAACTAAGGGAAGCATGTCACATAGATGGAAAATGCCTCTGTTGTTCCAGGATGAGTAGACATTGTATCTTGCAAGGTCTGTTGGATGCAGAGCTAAAGATTTTAGCTGGGTGGAATATGGTGGAAGGCAAAAGAGCACTGAAAGCTTGATCTTCCGGTCAATTTTCCATCCATATGGTTTCCTACAAGACCTAAGGGATGAAGAGTAGTGTTTTTCATAGATTAAGGACCCCAAGGCTCACAAAATGGTTAGAGAGTAGTGCCCCGTGTGAGGATCGAACTAACGACCTTCAGATTATGAGACTGACGCGCTACCTGCTGCGCTAACGAGGCCAATTAGTGAAAGTGATATGTGTGTCATAGCTGGCCACCATACTTGGAAGCTGATGGCGGTGGCACATCTTTTTTTCCCTTTGGTTTTCTCTATTTTTCTCAAAACAAGGCAGCTAGTTTTCCCATATGGTCTAGCGGTTAGGATTCCTGGTTTTCACCCAGGCGGCCCGGTTTCGACTCCCGGTATGGGAAATGCAAGTCCTTTTAACGACCCGCACACTCCTAGTGCTGAAACCTCAAAGCTGTTTTTCCATTGTAACCTCCAATCATTCCCTTGTTGTCAAAGTACCAAGGGTCAAAGCCAGGGATGCAGACAAGACAGGTCAAGCCGGGTCAGGACAGGAAATGAAATACTATCAGGAACACAGGAACTCACAGGGCAAGCTGAAGTTCATCCAGCAACTAATGGCTCATGCACGCGCTTTGGCGTACGTATATGCGCACTGGCACATGAATTTTCACACATGAATAATATCAGGATCACAGGAACTCACAGGGGAAGCTGAAGATCATCCAGCAACTAATGGCTTATGCTGCTAGCTTTAAATAGGCCACTGGGCACCAGAAATTGTCACGCATTGTGTGCGCTTTGGCGTACGCACATGCGTACTAGCACATGAAGTTTCTCGGCCGTTCTCGCTCTTCTGCACATTTGCATTGGCAAATATCTATGTGCCAATCTTCTGCAAACCATTCTCTGACAGAGACATCATCTTTTTTTTCCACACCTTTGAAAAAGCCCTTTTGAATTCCTCGGTGCTTTGTTCTTTCTGTGTGATGAAACTAAGGGAAGCATGTCACATAGATGGAAAATGCCTCTGTTGTTCCAGGATGAGTAGACATTGTATCTTGCAAGGTCTGTTGGATGCAGAGCTAAAGATTTTAGCTGGGTGGAATATGGTGGAAGGCAAAAGAGCACTGAAAGCTTGATCTTCCGGTCAATTTTCCATCCATATGGTTTCCTACAAGACCCAAGGGATGAAGAGTAGTGTTTTTCATAGATTAAGGACCCCAAGGCTCACAAAATGGTTAGAGAGTAGTGCCCCGTGTGAGGATCGAACTCACAACCTTCAGATTATGAGACTGACGCGCTACCTGCTGTGCTAACGAGGCCAATTAGTGAAAGTGATATGTGTGTCATAGCTGGACACCATACTTGGAAGCTGATGGCGGTGGCACATCTTTTTTTTCCCTTTGGTTTTCTCTATTTTTCTCAAAACAAGGCAGCCAGTTTTCCCATATGGTCTAGCGGTTAGGATTCCTGGTTTTCACACAGGCGGCCCGGGTTCGACTCCCGGTATGGGAAATTCAAGTCCTTTTAACGACCCGCACACTCCTAGTGCTGAAACCTCAAAGCTGTTTTTCCATTGTAACCTCCAATCATTCCCTTGTTGTCAAAGTACCAAGGGTCAAAGCCAGGGATGCAGACAAGACAGGTCAAGCCGGGTCAGGACAGGAAATGAAATACTATCAGGAACACAGGAACTCACAGGGCAAGCTGAAGTTCATCCAGCAACTAATGGCTCATGCACGCGCTTTGCCGTACGTATATGCGCACTGGCACATGAATTTTCACACATGAATAATATCAGGATCACAGGAACTCACAGGGGAAGCTGAAGATCATCCAGCAACTAATGGCTTATGCTGCTAGCTTTAAATAGGCCACTGGGCACCAGAAATTGTCACGCATTGTGTACGCTTTGGCGTACGCACATGCGTACTAGCACATGAAGTTTCTCGGCCGTTCTCGCTCCTCTGCACATTTGCATTGGCAAATATCTATGTGCCAATCTTCTGCAAACCATTCTCTGACAGAGACATCATCTTTTTTTTCCACACCTTTGAACAAGCCCTTTTGAATTCCTCGGTGCTTTGTTCTTTCTGTGTGATGAAACTAAGGGAAGCATGTCACATAGATGGAAAATGCCTCTGTTGTTCCAGGATGAGTAGACATTGTATCTTGCAAGGTCTGTTGGATGCAGAGCTAAAGATTTTAGCTGGGTGGAATATGGTGGAAGGCAAAAGAGCACTGAAAGCTTGATCTTCCGGTCAATTTTCCATCCATATGGTTTCCTACAAGACCTAAGGGATGAAGAGTAGTGTTTTTCATAGATTAAGGACCCCAAGGCTCACAAAATGGTTAGAGAGTAGTGCCCCGTGTGAGGATCGAACTCACGACCTTCAGATTATGAGACTGACGCGCTACCTGCTGCGCTAACGAGGCCAATTAGTGAAAGTGATATGTGTGTCATAGCTGGCCACCATACTTGGAAGCTGATGGCGGTGGCACATCTTTTTTTCCCTTTGGTTTTCTCTATTTTTCTCAAAACAAGGCAGCTAGTTTTCCCATATGGTCTAGCAGTTAGGATTCCTGGTTTTCACCCAGGCGGCCCGGGTTCGACTCCCGGTATGGGAAATGCAAGTCCTTTTAACGACCCGCACACTCCTAGTGCTGAAACCTCAAAGCTGTTTTTCCATTGTAACCTCCAATCATTCCCTTGTTGTCAAAGTACCAAGGGTCAAAGCCAGGGATGCAGACAAGACAGGTCAAGCCGGGTCAGGACAGGAAATGAAATACTATCAGGAACACAGGAACTCACAGGGCAAGCTGAAGTTCATCCAGCAACTAATGGCTCATGCACGCGCTTTGGCGTACGTATATGCGCACTGGCACATGAATTTTCACACATGAATAATATCAGGATCACAGGAACTCACAGGGGAAGCTGAAGATCATCCAGCAACTAATGGCTTATGCTGCTAGCTTTAAATAGGCCACTGGGCACCAGAAATTGTCACGCATTGTGTGCGCTTTGGCGTACGCACATGCGTACTAGCACATGAAGTTTCTCGGCCGTTCTCGCTCTTCTGCACATTTGCATTGGCAAATATCTATGTGCCAATCTTCTGCAAACCATTCTCTGACAGAGACATCATCTTTTTTTTCCACACCTTTGAAAAAGCCCTTTTGAATTCCTCTGTGCTTTGTTCTTTCTGTGTGATGAAACTAAGGGAAGCATGTCACATAGATGGAAAATGCCTCTGTTGTTCCAGGATGAGTAGACATTGTATCTTGCAAGGTCTGTTGGATGCAGAGCTAAAGATTTTAGCTGGGTGGAATATGGTGGAAGGCAAAAGAGCTCTGAAAGCTTGATCTTCCGGTCAATTTTCCATCCATATGGTTTCCTACAAGACCCAAGGGATGAAGAGTAGTGTTTTTCATAGATTAAGGACCCCAAGGCTCACAAAATGGTTAGAGAGTAGTGCCCCGTGTGAGGATCGAACTCACGACCTTCAGTTTATGAGACTGACGCGCTACTTGCTGTGCTAACGAGGCCAATTAGTGAAAGTGATATGTGTGTCATAGCTGGCCACCATACTTGGAAGCTGATGGCGGTGGCACATCTTTTTTTCCCTTTGGTTTTCTCTATTTTTCTCAAAACAAGGCGGCTAGTTTTCCCATATGGTCTAGCGGTTAGGATTCCTGGTTTTCACACAGGCGGCCCGGGTTCGACTCCCGGTATGGGAAATGCAAGTCCTTTTAACGACCCGCACACTCCTAGTGCTGAAACCTCAAAGCTGTTTTTCCATTGTAACCTCCAATCATTCCCTTGTTGTCAAAGTACCAAGGGTCAAAGCCAGGGATGCAGACAAGACAGGTCAAGCCGGGTCAGGACAGGAAATGAAATACTATCAGGAACACAGGAACTCACAGGGCAAGCTGAAGTTCATCCAGCAACTAATGGCTCATGCACGCGCTTTGCCGTACGTATATGCGCACTGGCACATGAATTTTCACACATGAATAATATCAGGATCACAGGAACTCACAGGGGAAGCTGAAGATCATCCAGCAACTAATGGCTTATGCTGCTAGCTTTAAATAGGCCACTGGGCACCAGAAATTGTCACGCATTGTGTGCGCTTTGGCGTACGCACATGCGTACTAGCACATGAAGTTTCTCGGCCGTTCTCGCTCTTCTGCACATTTGCATTGGCAAATATCTATGTGCCAATCTTCTGCAAACCATTCTCTGACAGAGACATCATCTTTTTTTTCCACACCTTTGAAAAAGCCCTTTTGAATTCCTCTGTGCTTTGTTCTTTCTGTGTGATGAAACTAAGGGAAGCATGTCACATAGATGGAAAATGCCTCTGTTGTTCCAGGATGAGTAGACATTGTATCTTGCAAGGTCTATTGGATGCAGAGCTAAAGATTTTAGCTGGGTGGAATATGGTGGAAGGCAAAAGAGCTCTGAAAGCTTGATCTTCCGGTCAATTTTCCATCCATATGGTTTCCTACAAGACCCAAGGGATGAAGAGTAGTGTTTTTCATAGATTAAGGACCCCAAGGCTCACAAAATGGTTAGAGAGTAGTGCCCCGTGTGAGGATCGAACTCACGACCTTCAGATTATGAGACTGACGCGCTACTTGCTGTGCTAACGAGGCCAATTAGTGAAAGTGATATGTGTGTCATAGCTGGCCACCATACTTGGAAGCTGATGGCGGTGGCACATCTTTTTTTCCCTTTGGTTTTCTCTATTTTTCTCAAAACAAGGCAGCTAGTTTTCCCATATGGTCTAGCGGTTAGGATTCCTGGTTTTCACCCAGGCGGCCCGGGTTCGACTCCCGGTATGGGAAATGCAAGTCCTTTTAACGACCCGCACACTCCTAGTGCTGAAACCTCAAAGCTGTTTTTCCATTGTAACCTCCAATCATTCCCTTGTTGTCAAAGTACCAAGGGTCAAAGCCAGGGATGCAGACAAGACAGGTCAAGCCGGGTCAGGACAGGAAATGAAATACTATCAGGAACACAGGAACTCACAGGGCAAGCTGAAGTTCATCCAGCAACTAATGGCTCATGCACGCGCTTTGCCGTACGTATATGCGCACTGGCACATGAATTTTCACACATGAATAATATCAGGATCACAGGAACTCACAGGGGAAGCTGAAGATCATCCAGCAACTAATGGCTTATGCTGCTAGCTTTAAATAGGCCACTGGGCACCAGAAATTGTCACGCATTGTGTACGCTTTGGCGTACGCACATGCGTACTAGCACATGAAGTTTCTCGGCCGTTCTCGCTCTTCTGCACATTTGCATTGGCAAATATCTATGTGCCAATCTTCTGCAAACCATTCTCTGACAGAGACATCATCTTTTTTTTCCACACCTTTGAACAAGCCCTTTTGAATTCCTCGGTGCTTTGTTCTTTCTTTGTGATGAAACTAAGGGAAGCATGTCACATAGATGGAAAATGCCTCTGTTGTTCCAGGATGAGTAGACATTGTATCTTGCAAGGTCTGTTGGATGCAGAGCTAAAGATTTTAGCTGGGTGGAATATGGTGGAAGGCAAAAGAGCACTGAAAGCTTGATCTTCCGGTCAATTTTCCATCCATATGGTTTCCTACAAGACCTAAGGGATGAAGAGTAGTGTTTTTCATAGATTAAGGACCCCAAGGCTCACAAAATGGTTAGAGAGTAGTGCCCCGTGTGAGGATCAAACTCACGACCTTCAGATTATGAGACTGACGCGCTACCAGCTGCGCTAACGAGGCCAATTAGTGAAAGTGATATGTGTGTCATAGCTGGCCACCATACTTGTAAGCTGATGGCGGTGGCACATCTTTTTTTCCCTTTGGTTTTCTCTATTTTTCTCAAAACAAGGCAGCTAGTTTTCCCATATGGTCTAGCAATTAGGATTCCTGGTTTTCACCCAGGCGGCCCGGGTTCGACTCCCGGTATGGGAAATGCAAGTCCTTTTAACGACCCGCACACTCCTAGTGCTGAAACCTCAAAGCTGTTTTTCCATTGTAACCTCCAATCATTCCCTTGTTGTCAAAGTACCAAGGGTCAAAGCCAGGGATGCAGACAAGACAGGTCAAGCCGGGTCAGGACAGGAAATGAAATACTATCAGGAACACAGGAACTCACAGGGCAAGCTGAAGTTCATCCAGCAACTAATGGCTCATGCACGCGCTTTGCCGTACGTATATGCGCACTGGCACATGAATTTTCACACATGAATAATATCAGGATCACAGGAACTCACAGGGGAAGCTGAAGATCATCCAGCAACTAATGGCTTATGCTGCTAGCTTTAAATAGGCCACTGGGCACCAGAAATTGTCACGCATTGTGTGCGCTTTGGCGTACGCACATGCGTACTAGCACATGAAGTTTCTCGGCCGTTCTCGCTCTTCTGCACATTTGCATTGGCAAATATCTATGTGCCAATCTTCTGCAAACCATTCTCTGACAGAGACATCATCTTTTTTTTCCACACCTTTGAAAAAGCCCTTTTGAATTCCTCGGTGCTTTGTTCTTTCTGTGTGATGAAACTAAGGGAAGCATGTCACATAGATGGAAAATGCCTCTGTTGTTCCAGGATGAGTAGACATTGTATCTTGCAAGGTCTGTTGGATGCAGAGCTAAAGATTTTAGCTGGGTGGAATATGGTGGAAGGCAAAAGAGCTCTGAAAGCTTGATCTTCCGGTCAATTTTCCATCCATATGGTTTCCTACAAGACCCAAGGGATGAAGAGTAGTGTTTTTCATAGATTAAGGACCCCAAGGCTCACAAAATGGTTAGAGAGTAGTGCCCCGTGTGAGGATCGAACTCACGACCTTCAGATTATGAGACTGACGCGCTACCTGCTGTGCTAACGAGGCCAATTAGTGAAAGTGATATGTGTGTCATAGCTGGCCACCATACTTGGAAGCTGATGGCGGTGGCACATCTTTTTTTCCCTTTGGTTTTCTCTATTTTTTTCAAAACAAGGCAGCCAGTTTTCCCATATGGTCTAGCGGTTAGGATTCCTGGTTTTCACACAGGCGGCCCGGGTTCGACTCCCGGTATGGGAAATGCAAGTCCTTTTAACGACCCGCACACTCCTAGTGCTGAAACCTCAAAGCTGTTTTTCCATTGTAACCTCCAATCATTCCCTTGTTGTCAAAGTACCAAGGGTCAAAGCCAGGGATGCAGACAAGACAGGTCAAGCCGGGTCAGGACAGGAAATGAAATACTATCAGGAACACAGGAACTCACAGGGCAAGCTGAAGTTCATCCAGCAACTAATGGCTCATGCACGCGCTTTGCCGTACGTATATGCGCACTGGCACATGAATTTTCACACATGAATAATATCAGGATCACAGGAACTCACAGGGGAAGCTGAAGATCATCCAGCAACTAATGGCTTATGCTGCTAGCTTTAAATAGGCCACTGGGCACCAGAAATTGTCACGCATTGTGTACGCTTTGGCGTACGCACATGCGTACTAGCACATGAAGTTTCTCGGCCGTTCTCGCTCTTCTGCACATTTGCATTGGCAAATATCTATGTGCCAATCTTCTGCAAACCATTCTCTGACAGAGACATCATCTTTTTTTTCCACACCTTTGAACAAGCCCTTTTGAATTCCTCGGTGCTTTGTTCTTTCTGTGTGATGAAACTAAGGGAAGCATGTCACATAGATGGAAAATGCCTCTGTTGTTCCAGGATGAGTAGACATTGTATCTTGCAAGGTCTGTTGGATGCAGAGCTAAAGATTTTAGCTGGGTGGAATATGGTGGAAGGCAAAAGAGCTCTGAAAGCTTGATCTTCCGGTCAATTTTCCATCCATATGGTTTCCTACAAGACCCAAGGGATGAAGAGTAGTGTTTTTCATAGATTAAGGACCCCAAGGCTCACAAAATGGTTAGAGAGTAGTGCCCCGTGTGAGGATCGAACTCACGACCTTCAGATTATGAGACTGACGCGCTACTTGCTGTGCTAACGAGGCCAATTAGTGAAAGTGATATGTGTGTCATAGCTGGCCACCATACTTGGAAGCTGATGGCGGTGGCACATCTTTTTTTCCCTTTGGTTTTCTCTATTTTTCTCAAAACAAGGCAGCTAGATTTCCCATATGGTCTAGCGGTTAGGATTCCTGGTTTTCACACAGGCGGCCCGGGTTCGACTCCCGGTATGGGAAATGCAAGTCCTTTTAACGACCCGCACACTCCTAGTGCTGAAACCTCAAAGCTGTTTTTCCATTGTAACCTCCAATCATTCCCTTGTTGTCAAAGTACCAAGGGTCAAAGCCAGGGATGCAGACAAGACAGGTCAAGCCGGGTCAGGACAGGAAATGAAATACTATCAGGAACACAGGAACTCACAGGGCAAGCTGAAGTTCATCCAGCAACTAATGGCTCATGCACGCGCTTTGCCGTACGTATATGCGCACTGGCACATGAATTTTCACACATGAATAATATCAGGATCACAGGAACTCACAGGGGAAGCTGAAGATCATCCAGCAACTAATGGCTTATGCTGCTAGCTTTAAATAGGCCACTGGGCACCAGAAATTGTCACGCATTGTGTGCGCTTTGGCGTACGCACATGCGTACTAGCACATGAAGTTTCTCGGCCGTTCTCGCTCTTCTGCACATTTGCATTGGCAAATATCTATGTGCCAATCTTCTGCAAACCATTCTCTGACAGAGACATCATCTTTTTTTTCCACACCTTTGAACAAGCCCTTTTGAATTCCTCGGTGCTTTGTTCTTTCTTTGTGATGAAACTAAGGGAAGCATGTCACATAGATGGAAAATGCCTCTGTTGTTCCAGGATGAGTAGACATTGTATCTTGCAAGGTCTGTTGGATGCAGAGCTAAAGATTTTAGCTGGGTGGAATATGGTGGAAGGCAAAAGAGCACTGAAAGCTTGATCTTCCGGTCAATTTTCCATCCATATGGTTTCCTACAAGACCTAAGGGATGAAGAGTAGTGTTTTTCATAGATTAAGGACCCCAAGGCTCACAAAATGGTTAGAGAGTAGTGCCCCGTGTGAGGATCAAACTCACGACCTTCAGATTATGAGACTGACGCGCTACCAGCTGCGCTAACGAGGCCAATTAGTGAAAGTGATATGTGTGTCATAGCTGGCCACCATACTTGGAAGCTGATGGCGGTGGCACATCTTTTTTTCCCTTTGGTTTTCTCTATTTTTCTCAAAACAAGGCAGCTAGTTTTCCCATATGGTCTAGCAGTTAGGATTCCTGGTTTTCACCCAGGCGGCCCGGGTTCGACTCCCGGTATGGGAAATGCAAGTCCTTTTAACGACCCGCACACTCCTAGTGCTGAAACCTCAAAGCTGTTTTTCCATTGTAACCTCCAATCATTCCCTTGTTGTCAAAGTACCAAGGGTCAAAGCCAGGGATGCAGACAAGACAGGTCAAGCCGGGTCAGGACAGGAAATGAAATACTATCAGGAACACAGGAACTCACAGGGCAAGCTGAAGTTCATCCAGCAACTAATGGCTCATGCACGCGCTTTGCCGTACGTATATGCGCACTGGCACATGAATTTTCACACATGAATAATATCAGGATCACAGGAACTCACAGGGGAAGCTGAAGATCATCCAGCAACTAATGGCTTATGCTGCTAGCTTTAAATAGGCCACTGGGCACCAGAAATTGTCACGCATTGTGTGCGCTTTGGCGTACGCACATGCGTACTAGCACATGAAGTTTCTCGGCCGTTCTCGCTCTTCTGCACATTTGCATTGGCAAATATCTATGTGCCAATCTTCTGCAAACCATTCTCTGACAGAGACATCATCTTTTTTTTCCACACCTTTGAAAAAGCCCTTTTGAATTCCTCTGTGCTTTGTTCTTTCTGTGTGATGAAACTAAGGGAAGCATGTCACATAGATGGAAAATGCCTCTGTTGTTCCAGGATGAGTAGACATTGTATCTTGCAAGGTCTGTTGGATGCAGAGCTAAAGATTTTAGCTGGGTGGAATATGGTGGAAGGCAAAAGAGCTCTGAAAGCTTGATCTTCCGGTCAATTTTCCATCCATATGGTTTCCTACAAGACCCAAGGGATGAAGAGTAGTGTTTTTCATAGATTAAGGACCCCAAGGCTCACAAAATGGTTAGAGAGTAGTGCCCCGTGTGAGGATCGAACTCACGACCTTCAGATTATGAGACTGACGCGCTACCTGCTGTGCTAACGAGGCCAATTAGTGAAAGTGATATGTGTGTCATAGCTGGCCACCATACTTGGAAGCTGATGGCGGTGGCACATCTTTTTTTCCCTTTGGTTTTCTCTATTTTTTTCAAAACAAGGCAGCCAGTTTTCCCATATGGTCTAGCGATTAGGATTCCTGGTTTTCACACAGGCGGCCCGGGTTCGACTCCCGGTATGGGAAATGCAAGTCCTTTTAACGACCCGCACACTCCTAGTGCTGAAACCTCAAAGCTGTTTTTCCATTGTAACCTCCAATCATTCCCTTGTTGTCAAAGTACCAAGGGTCAAAGCCAGGGATGCAGACAAGACAGGTCAAGCCGGGTCAGGACAGGAAATGAAATACTATCAGGAACACAGGAACTCACAGGGCAAGCTGAAGTTCATCCAGCAACTAATGGCTCATGCACGCGCTTTGCCGTACGTATATGCGCACTGGCACATGAATTTTCACACATGAATAATATCAGGATCACAGGAACTCACAGGGGAAGCTGAAGATCATCCAGCAACTAATGGCTTATGCTGCTAGCTTTAAATAGGCCACTGGGCACCAGAAATTGTCACGCATTGTGTACGCTTTGGCGTACGCACATGCGTACTAGCACATGAAGTTTCTCGGCCGTTCTCGCTCTTCTGCACATTTGCATTGGCAAATATCTATGTGCCAATCTTCTGCAAACCATTCTCTGACAGAGACATCATCTTTTTTTTCCACACCTTTGAACAAGCCCTTTTGAATTCCTCGGTGCTTTGTTCTTTCTGTGTGATGAAACTAAGGGAAGCATGTCACATAGATGGAAAATGCCTCTGTTGTTCCAGGATGAGTAGACATTGTATCTTGCAAGGTCTGTTGGATGCAGAGCTAAAGATTTTAGCTGGGTGGAATATGGTGGAAGGCAAAAGAGCACTGAAAGCTTGATCTTGCGGTCAATTTTCCATCCATATGGTTTCCTACAAGACCTAAGGGATGAAGAGTAGTGTTTTTCATAGATTAAGGACCCCAAGGCTCACAAAATGGTTAGAGAGTAGTGCCCCGTGTGAGGATCGATCTCACGACCTTCAGATTATGAGACTGACGCGCTACCTGCTGCGCTAACGAGGCCAATTAGTGAAAGTGATATGTGTGTCATAGCTGGCCACCATACTTGGAAGCTGATGGCGGTGGCACATCTTTTTTTCCCTTTGGTTTTCTCTATTTTTCTCAAAACAAGGCAGCTAGTTTTCCCATATGGTCTAGCAGTTAGGATTCCTGGTTTTCACCCAGGCGGCCCGGGTTCGACTCCCGGTATGGGAAATGCAAGTCCTTTTAACGACCCGCACACTCCTAGTGCTGAAACCTCAAAGCTGTTTTTCCATTGTAACCTCCAATCATTCCCTTGTTGTCAAAGTACCAAGGGTCAAAGCCAGGGATGCAGACAAGACAGGTCAAGCCGGGTCAGGACAGGAAATGAAATACTATCAGGAACACAGGAACTCACAGGGCAAGCTGAAGTTCATCCAGCAACTAATGGCTCATGCACGCGCTTTGCCGTACGTATATGCGCACTGGCACATGAATTTTCACACATGAATAATATCAGGATCACAGGAACTCACAGGGGAAGCTGAAGATCATCCAGCAACTAATGGCTTATGCTGCTAGCTTTAAATAGGCCACTGGGCACCAGAAATTGTCACGCATTGTGTGCGCTTTGGCGTACGCACATGCGTACTAGCACATGAAGTTTCTCGGCCGTTCTCGCTCTTCTGCACATTTGCATTGGCAAATATCTATGTGCCAATCTTCTGCAAACCATTCTCTGACAGAGACATCATCTTTTTTTTCCACACCTTTGAAAAAGCCCTTTTGAATTCCTCTGTGCTTTGTTCTTTCTGTGTGATGAAACTAAGGGAAGCATGTCACATAGATGGAAAATGCCTCTGTTGTTCCAGGATGAGTAGACATTGTATCTTGCAAGGTCTGTTGGATGCAGAGCTAAAGATTTTAGCTGGGTGGAATATGGTGGAAGGCAAAAGAGCTCTGAAAGCTTGATCTTCCGGTCAATTTTCCATCCATATGGTTTCCTACAAGACCCAAGGGATGAAGAGTAGTGTTTTTCATAGATTAAGGACCCCAAGGCTCACAAAATGGTTAGAGAGTAGTGCCCCGTGTGAGGATCGAACTCACGACCTTCAGATTATGAGACTGACGCGCTACCTGCTGTGCTAACGAGGCCAATTAGTGAAAGTGATATGTGTGTCATAGCTGGCCACCATACTTGGAAGCTGATGGCGGTGGCACATCTTTTTTTCCCTTTGGTTTTCTCTATTTTTCTCAAAACAAGGCAGCCAGTTTTCCCATATGGTCTAGCGGTTAGGATTCCTGGTTTTCACACAGGCGGCCCGGGTTCGACTCCCGGTATGGGAAATGCAAGTCCTTTTAACGACCCGCACACTCCTAGTGCTGAAACCTCAAAGCTGTTTTTCCATTGTAACCTCCAATCATTCCCTTGTTGTCAAAGTACCAAGGGTCAAAGCCAGGGATGCAGACAAGACAGGTCAAGCCGGGTCAGGACAGGAAATGAAATACTATCAGGAACACAGGAACTCACAGGGCAAGCTGAAGTTCATCCAGCAACTAATGGCTCATGCACGCGCTTTGGCGTACGTATATGCGCACTGGCACATGAATTTTCACACATGAATAATATCAGGATCACAGGAACTCACAGGGGAAGCTGAAGATCATCCAGCAACTAATGGCTTATGCTTCTAGCTTTAAATAGGCCACTGGGCACCAGAAATTGTCACGCATTGTGTGCGCTTTGGCGTACGCACATGCGTACTAGCACATGAAGTTTCTCGGCCGTTCTCGCTCTTCTGCACATTTGCATTGGCAAATATCTATGTGCCAATCTTCTGCAAACCATTCTCTGACAGAGACATCATCTTTTTTTTTTTTCCACACCTTTGAAAAAGCCCTTTTGGGGGGCGTGGCCTGGACATGCTGGGATAGAGACGTGCTTGCCTTGAGCTCCCGGCCGTCTCCCGCTATCACCGACCGCTCCGCTTTTTCAGCGACGAAGCATGCACACCGCTAGACGAAAGAAGGCACTGCGGAAGCTCCGGGCGTCAGAATCAGCCTCTCAGACCCCCGCAACGGGCGATATTGAGCGATTGTTCCGCCGCTCTCACCAGCTCACCCCGGAATCCAAGATGGCGGCCGCACGTGTGATGGGTGAGGAGTCCCTGAGCGCTTCCCCGTGGCTACCGACGGGAGCTGGGATGTCGGATCTCTTAGAGGACACCCCTCCAGAGCTGCAAGCTGAACCCAGCTGTCCCTCGTACCAGCTCACGCATTCCTACCTGCCTGACCCGGAGCTCAGGTCCCTCCTGCAGGCGCTGCCCACGAGAGCAGACATAGTAGCTCTTATAGGCACTGTGGAAGCAGCTCACAAGAAGGAGATCTCTGTGATTAGAGCAGAAGTACAGGAGCTGACAGTTAAGGTGTCTGCGGGGGAGTCTTCCACCGCAGCATTAGACTTACGGGTGGGATCCCTGGAGGAGCGCCTTGTGCAGCACATGGAGGCGATTACGGACCAACAGCTGCAACAAGAAGAAATGGAGGACTGCAGCCGGAGGAACAACGTCCGAATCCGGGGTCTCCCGGAGGCCACGGGCGCAGAGGACCTGGCGGACACGGCACTGGCCATCTTCCGCCACGTTGCAGGAGGTGAGCTACCTGAACGGGTGACCCTGGACCGCATCCATAGGGCCCTGGGCCCTAGACCAACAGACCCGGAGAGGCCCAGAGACGTAATCTGTAGATTTCATCACTACACACACAAAGATCTGGTTATCCGCAAGGCATGGGAGTCGGGTGACATGGAATTTGATGGCGCTAATGTTAAAATTCTCCCGGACCTCTCCCGGGCAACGCTGCGACGTAGAGCAATGCTCAAACCCCTGCTGGACCTGGCCCGGCGACGCGGCGTTACCTACAGATGGGGTTACCCTCTCTCAGTGACTTTCCGCAGAGATCAAGGTTACTTCACCCTCAGGAGACCGGCATCGCTCCCGGCATTGTTTGAATTCCTTGGAGTGGAGCCAATCACCCTCCCCAATTGGTTGGAGTTCCTGCCCCGCTACACGGCACGCCCAGACCATCAACCGATGCGTAGGGAGAGATCCCTACCCAGACGCAGGGGGAGCCGTCGCCTTGGCAGAGCACCCTTGGAGGAGGCGCCCAGAGAGATCTAATGCCCTGGAGTGTGAGTACATCCCTTAATGTGTTTTTGCCATTGACCCCACTTGCCTCACCTTGTTGCCCGGATTTTGAACTTCACCTGGCCCCCACCCATTCTGTGTCCCGGAGAGACGTTACTGTCCCTGTCCCACCTGGTGAATGCAGTATATTTTACCCTTGGGGACTTACACTTTGAGGGCTCTGGGGGGTGGTGTTGACATCCCCTGAGGCTGGCCGTTTCTGCTGGGGTGTCGGAGACGAGTTTTTCTGGAACTGAGTGAGGGGACGCCAATCAGACATTATCGCACAATGCTGAGCTGGAACTGGGAGTCCTGAATGCCTTTATCCTGCCTCCCGGTAGGGCCAGGGGGTACCATCCCAGGGGATTCTGGGGTTGTTTGGTTACTGGGTCCCATGCCCTCCCGGAACAGCACCTATACTCTACATTTCTCTAGCCGACAGGAGTGCTGTGGCTGCCCCGTATGGATCTTTGGACCCTGGCCCATTTACCTTTCTCTCACAGACTGGGGGTCAGAGGGGTGGAGGTGGAGTGCAATTCATAGAGACATGCTATGTGGTGCTGGGGCTCCCCACCTGGAGCTCGGTGTGGATGAGGCTTTACGCCACCAGAAGGTAGTGGGTGAGGGGAGGGATACTATAGGTGGCTCCAATGTGGGGATGTATAGATTATGTATTCCTAGCCGGTGTTAACCTTACAAGTTATGTTTCCTATGTGGTTCAATGCTTCGCTTATTGACAGTTATATGTTGTTTTGAGCGGTTGGGGGGGGGGGGGGGTGGCCGGGAGCTCGCCTATCGGGCAGTGTCCTTCCATCTCCCCCACTTAGGCCTGCATATTCGTCTGGGGGGTGTTTCACCCCTCCGGCGTACTATATGCGTATACCGTGTAATTACACGGATCACGGTCTTTTGACCGTGCATTAGTATTGTGGTTTGCTTTAAACGCTTTCTATTTGTTTGATTTATTTGTTTTTCTCTAATCTCTTCTTCTTCTTCTGCTTCTCTCTTATCTCTCCTATTTCTACTATCTACTGTCTTATTGTTTCACCTACTCTCAATACCCTAACCCGCCCGTCCCCACCCTACCCCCTTTACCCCCCCCCCCCCTCCTCCTGAATAAACGGAACATGACACTAGACAATCTAAGGGTGTTCTCTTTGAACGCCAAGGGGCTTAATACACCAGAGAAACGGCGGATGCTACTGCATGACCTTAAAAAAGCCTCTGCGGATATTGCTTTCATCCAGGAGACCCACTTCAGAAGCGACAAGCTACCCTACTTACGGAACAAACATTTCCCCATAGCTGTTCATTCCACCAACCCGACGGCGAAATCCAGAGGGACTTCCATTCTAATCTCTAACGCAATCCCCTGGCAAACGCAGGATTCCCTCCTAGACTCCGCGGGACGATTTGTATTCCTCAAAGGCCATGTGGGTGACATCCAGCTGACGTTAGCGACTGTCTATGCCCCTAATGAGAATCAGGTAGGGTTTTTGGAGCGAGTTTTGGGTAGACTTCAGAGCTTCTCCCAGGGTCACCTGATTCTGGGGGGGGACTTTAATATCCCCCCGACCCCGTCATGTGATACCTCGACTGGCAGATCGTCCATTCCCCAGGGTCATTTGCAACGCATAGCTAAAACTTTCCACAAGGCCCAGTTGATCGACGTTTGGAGGCTCCAACACTCAGGTGAAACTGACTATACGTTTTACTCTACCCCCCATAAGGTCTACTCCAGAATTGACTTCTTTCTGATACCACATGGCCAACTGCATAATGTCCGAGAGACGTCAATTGGCAATATTACTTGGTCAGATCACGCACCCATTTTTCTGAGCTATACTATTTCTGATCACACAACGCCTAGGCAACGGTTCTGGCGACTTAATGAAAGCCTACTTCAGGTTCCTGAAGTCCTTGCAGATGTGCTTCGGGAACTGGAACTATACTTTCAAACCAATGATGGGGGGGATTGTGACCAGGGAATTGTCTGGGAGGCGCATAAGCCGGTCATTAGAGGCATCCTGATCAAACATGGAGCCCGGATCAAAAGGGAGAGACAACGACAGCTCACCCTCCTACTACAAAAACTGGCGTCTCTAGAGTCCGCGCATAAGCTTGCCCCTTCTCGTGCCTCAGAAATGGATTTGGCGACAGTACGACGACAGGTCACGGACCTGCTGGCGTATAAAGCCAAAGCAGCTCTGCAATTTTGCCGCAGAGTGAGTTATGAGTCGGGGAGCAAATGTGGGAAGCTATTGGCGAAGCAAGTTAGGGAACACAGACTTTCCTCCTACATCCCCAAGGTGATCAGTAATGGTGGACAACCTGCGACTCTACCCATACAGATCGCTCAGGAATTCAGGGATTTCTATGCGCGACTTTATAATTTACCAAACCCCTCTACCTCACCGGCAGACATGGTGTCCTATATTAATGACTCTCGCATGAAGTCGCTCTCCCCAGACGATTGTGCTGAGTTAGAAACCCTGATTACCCTCTTGGAAATACAGACAGCCTTGAGTGCCATAAAACCTGGGAAAGCTCCAGGTCCGGATGGGCTCACTCTTCAGTATTACAAGACACTATTCCCAATCATAGGCCCCCGCTTACTTAAATTATTCCACGCCTTGGACGCAGGGACACCTCTAGCTAACGAGACCCTTAAGGCCCATATTACGGTATTGCATAAAGAAGGAAAGGATCCGACCGCCTGTAGTAGCTACAGACCGATATCACTGCTGAATACAGACCTGAAAATCTATACGAAGATCTTGGCTACCCGTTTATCTCGACATATTCAGAATGTGGTCCACCTGGACCAGGTGGGATTTGTTCCCACGAGGGAAGCCAGGGACAGCACGTCTAAGGTCCTGAACCTACTACACGTAGTAAATTCCGGAGGCATACCATGCGTTTTCTTGAACACCGACGCAGAAAAGGCGTTCGACCGCGTAAATTGGGAATTTATGTTCTCAGTCCTCAGACACATAGGCCTAGGGGAAGTGATGATCAACAGAGTAGCTCACATATACTCGAGCCCAACTGCGCAGGTGAAGGCGAACGGAGTGCTCTCCGACCCCTTCCCCATTAGGAATGGCACTAGACAGGGCTGCCCCTTATCCCCCCTGTTATTTGCACTTTCCATTGAGCCCTTACTGGCGACTATTAGACTCAACCAGGACATCCAGGGTATACAGGTCGGGAAGGCACAACATAAGATCTCCGCATATGCGGATGATCTCCTCTTTTCTCTGGTAAATCCATCGGTTTCTCTCCCTAATCTACTTAAACAATTCGAGATATTTGGCCGCCTTTCTAACATGAAGATTAATTTTCAGAAGTCAGAAGCAATGGGAATAGCCCTCCCATCTAACATGATACAGATGCTCCGAACGAACTTCCGCTTTAGGTGGACATCAGTAGCGTTAACCTATTTGGGCACTAAACTATCACCTGATTTATCCCATCTCTACGAATTAAATTTCCCCCCTCTACTTGCGGAAACTAAGATCTTGTTGAGCAAATGGCAAACGAACTTGCACTCCTGGTTTGGGAGGTGCAACTTGTTAAAGATGTGCATCCTCCCGAAATATCTCTACTTATTCCAGGCGCTGCCGGTCAATATACCGACGGTATTTTTTCAGCGGGTACAGGCACTGTTCATGCGCTTTGTCTGGGCCGGCAAGAAAACCCGTATACCACGGTCACAGTTAACGTTACCGAAGCACTACGGCGGGCTTGCGATCCCAGATGTGAGGAGGTATTACCTAGCAGTACATTTGGGAAGAGTCATTGACTGGCAGCGTCATGGTAATCTAAAACTGTGGGCGCAGATCGAACAGGAACAATCCCCTGTCCCCTTGAATAGAGCACTATGGTGTTGGGAAGACTTGCCACAATCCTTAAAATCACACCCTTTAATAGGAAATTCACTGAGAAAAAGTAGACAGGCTGTGTTAAGTGTACGGCAGACGTCCACGACCTCGCCCCTAACGCCTATTCTAGGCAACCCCAAATTCCCTCCGGGCATGTCATCCATACACTTCCGGACCCTACGGGAGTCCGACATCACAGCCGCATTTAATTTTGTCCTAGGAAATAGATGGCCATCTATTACAGAGTTGACAGATTCTGCAGGTCCCTTCCGTGTGCCCTTCTGGCCGGCGGCACAACTGCATCACTTCCTACACTCTTTACATGACCCACATCAATACTGTAGACCCCTTACTACATTTGAGGATTACTGCTCGGGCAGGGAACCACTTCCCCGGATCCTATCTGGGGCATATACCCTTCTTAATACACCCCCGGTCCAACCTGAACTGACTTGCATTGAGAAATGGGGCGTGGACCTCCAACGTACTTTTGACGCAGGGCAGGTCCACAGGATGATACACCTGTCTCTCAAGTCTTCCATTTGTTCAAAGACGCAAGAAACGAATTATAAGGTTTTGATGAGATGGTACTTGACTCCCAGCAGACTCCGTGCCATGTTCCCGGAGACCTCAGATCGGTGCTGGCGATGTGGCACGGATAAGGGGACATTGCTCCATATTTTTTGGACCTGCCCCAAACTGCTAACATTTTGGCACTCGGTACGCACTATATCTCAGGACTTCACGGAATTCGTGATACCTGATGATCCCGCCTTCTTCCTGCTACATGTCTCTACCATGTCGCTCAAGACCTATAAAAAATCGATTCTACGACATTTGGTGAACGCGGCCAAGGCCTGCGTTCCCCTCATGTGGAAACAGCAAAACCCACCTACGGTGGCACTATGGCTGAGAAAGGTTGAAGAAATCAATAAAAATGGAGGACTTGATTTTGACAGCAGCAGATAAACGTGAGACGTATCTTCAGATATGGACCCGTTGGAACCTATTCAAGTACTCAGATGCAGGGAGACCCTTATTTGACGCCTGACATGTTAAATAGTGTATGGTACCCGGGGGCTCTACTATTAAGCCTAGAGACCCTGCGACCTGCCTCTACAGATTTGTCTACCCGTTACCCCTTCCTCCCTTCCCTCGCCCTCTTCCCCCCTCCTTCCCCCAATCCCTGTCTCTACTTATTGCTTCTCCTTCTTTATTTTCAGACTATCCATACTCTCTGTTTTCTCTGGTGATTCCAGTTCACGTTATTTACATTGCGCAGTGGGGATATATGGTTGTGGTCAATTATATATGTATGGAGGATGGTTATCAAAGTGGCTACTTTCAATATATGTCTGTGCATTTCACCGTGCCCTCGGGCAACCATTGATATTCGATCTGAGCTGGATTTTGTCTTCCACCGGTGCTGCGCACCTGTTTTCACCAATCTCTGTTACCTATATGATATGGTCACCAGACTGTTTGTTTTTTTCTTCTTTGTTCTATGTACCGATAAAATTAATAAAACTATATTTGGAAAAAAAAAAGAAAAAGCCCTTTTGAATTCCTCGGTGCTTTGTTCTTTCTGTGTGATGAAACTAAGGGAAGCATGTCACATAGATGGAAAATGCCTCTGTTGTTCCAGGATGAGTAGACATTGTATCTTGCAAGGTCTGTTGGATGCAGAGCTAAAGATTTTAGCTGGGTGGAATATGGTGGAAGGCAAAAGAGCACTGAAAGCTTGATCTTCCGGTCAATTTTCCATCCATATGGTTTCCTACAAGACCTAAGGGATGAAGAGTAGTGTTTTTCATAGATTAAGGACCCCAAGGCTCACAAAACGGTTAGAGAGTAGTGCCCCGTGTGAGGATCGAACTCACGACCTTCAGACTATGAGACTGACGTGCTACCTGCTGCGCTAACGAGGCCAATTAGTGAAAATGATATGTGTGTCATAGCTGGCCACCATACTTGGAAGCTGATGGCGGTGGCACATCTTTTTTTCCCTTTGGTTTTCTCTATTTTTCTCAAAACAAGGCAGCTAGTTTTCCCATATGGTCTAGCGGTTAGGATTCCTGGTTTTCACCCAGCCGGCCCGCGTTCGACTCCCGGTATGAGAAATGCAAGTCCTTTTAACGACCCGCACACTCCTAGTGCTGAAACCTCAAAGCTGTTTTTCCATTGTAACCTCCAATCATTCCCTTGTTGTCAAAGTACCAAGGGTCAAAGCCAGGGATGCAGACAAGACAGGTCAGGACAGGAAATGAAATACTATCAGGAACACAGGAACTCACAGGGCAAGCTGAAGTTCATCCAGCAACTAATGGCTCATGCACGCGCTTTGGCGTACGTATATGCGCACTGGCACATGAATTTTCACACATGAATAATATCAGGATCACAGGAACTCACAGGGGAAGCTGAAGATCATCCAGCAACTAATGGCTTATGCTGCTAGCTTTAAATAGGCCACTGGGCACCAGAAATTGTCACGCATTGTGTGCGCTTTGGCGTACGCACATGCGTACTAGCACATGAGGTTTCTCGGCCGTTCTCGCTCTTCTGCACATTTGCATTGGCAAATATCTATGTGCCAATCTTCTGCAAACCATTCTCTGACAGAGACATCATCTTTTTTTTCCACACCTTTGAAAAAGCCCTTTTGAATTCCTCTGTGCTTTGTTCTTTCTGTGTGATGAAACAAAGGGAAGCATGTCACATAGATGGAAAATGCCTCTGTTGTTCCAGGATGAGTAGACATTGTATCTTGCAAGGTCTGTTGGATGCAGAGCTAAAGATTTTAGCTGGGTGAAATATGGTGGAAGGCAAAAAGCACTGAAAGCTTGATCTTCCGGTCAATGTTCCATCCATATGGTTTCCTACAAGACCTAAGGGATGAAGAGTAGTGTTTTTCATAGATTAAGGACCCCAAGGCTCACAAAATGGTTAGAGAGTAGTGCCCCGTGTGAGGATCAAACTCACGACCTTCAGATTATGAGACTGACGCGCTACCTGCTGCGCTAACGAGGCCAATTAGTGAAATTGATATGTGTGTCATAGCTGGCCACCATACTTGGAAGCTGATGGCGGTGGCACATCTTTTTTTCCCTTTGGTTTTCTCTATTTTTCTCAAAACAGGGCAGCTAGTTTTCCCATATGGTCTAGCGGTTAGGATTCCTGGTTTTCACCCAGGCGGCCCGGGTTCGACTCCCGGTATGGGAAATGCAAGTCATTTTAACTACCCGCACACTCCTAGTGCTGAAACCTCAAAGCTGTTTTTCCATTGTAACCTCCAATCATTCCCTTGTTGTCAAAGTACCAAGGGTCAAAGCCAGGGATGCAGACAAGACAGGTCAAGCCGGGTCAGGACAGGAAATGAAATACTATCAGGAACACAGGAACTCACAGGGCAAGCTGAAGTTCATCCAGCAACTAATGGCTCATGCACGCGCTTTGGCGTACGTATATGCGCACTGGCACATGAATTTTCACACCTGAATAATATCAGGATCACAGGAACTCACAGGGGAAGCTGAAGATCATCCAGCAACTAATGGCTTATGCTGCTAGCTTTAAATAGGCCACTGGGCACCAGACATTGTCACGCATTGTGTGCGCTTTGGCGTACGCACATGCGTACTAGCACATGAAGTTTCTCGGCCGTTCTCGCTCTTCTGCACATTTGCATTGGCAAATATCTATGTGCCAATCTTCTGCAAACCATTCTCTGACAGAGACATCATCTTTTTTTTCCACACCTTTGAAAAAGCCCTTTTGAATTCCTCGGTGCTTTGTTCTTTCTGTGTGATGAAACTAAGGGAAGCATGTCACATAGATGGAAAATGCCTCTGTTGTTCCAGGATGAGTAGACATTGTATCTTGCAAGATCTGTTGGATGCAGAGCTAAAGATTTTAGCTGGGTGGAATATGGTGGAAGGCAAAAGAGCACTGAAAGCTTGATCTTCCGGTCAATTTTCCGGTCAATTTTCCATCCATATGGTTTCCTACAAGACCTAAGGGATGAAGAGTAGTGTTTTTCATAGATTAAGGACCCCAAGGCTCACAAAATGGTTAGAGAGTAGTGCCCCGTGTGAGGATCGAACTCACGACCTTCAGATTATGAGACTGACGCGCTACCTGCTGCGCTAACGAGGCCAATTAGTGAAAGTGATATGTGTGTCATAGCTGGCCACCATACTTGGAAGCTGATGGCGGTGGCACATCTTTTTTTCCCTTTGGTTTTCTCTATTTTTCTCAAAACAAGGCAGCTAGTGTTCCCATATGGTCTAGCGGTTAGGATTCCTGGTTTTCACCCAGGCGGCCCGGGTTCGACTCCCGGTATGGGAAATGCAAGTCCTTTTAACGACCCGCACACTCCTAGTGCTGAAACCTCAAAGCTGTTTTTCCATTGTAACCTCCAATCATTCCCTTGTTGTCAAAGTACCAAGGGTCAAAGCCAGGGATGCAGACAAGACAGGTCAAGCCGGGTCAGGACAGGAAATGAAATACTATCAGGAACACAGGAACTCACAGGGCAAGCTGAAGTTAATCCAGCAACTAATGGCTCATGCACGCGCTTTGGCGTACGTATATGCGCACTGGCACATGAATTTTCACACATGAATAATATCAGGATCACAGGAACTCACAGGGGAAGCTGAAGATCATCCAGCAACTAATGGCTTATGCTGCTAGCTTTAAATAGGCCACTGGGCACCAGAAATTGTCACGCATTGTGTGCGCTTTGGCGTACGCACATGCGTACTAGCACATGAAGTTTCTCGGCCGTTCTCGCTCTTCTGCACATTTGCATTGGCAAATATCTATGTGCCAATCTTCTGCAAACCATTCTCTGACAGAGACATCATCTTTTTTTTCCACACCTTTGAAAAAGCCCTTTTGAATTCCTCGGTGCTTTGTTCTTTCTGTGTGATGAAACTAAGGGAAGCATGTCACATAGATGGAAAATGCCTCTGTTGTTCCAGGATGAGTAGACATTGTATCTTGCAAGGTCTGTTGGATGCAGAGCTAAAGATTTTAGCTGGGTGGAATATGGTGGAAGGCAAAAGAGCACTGAAAGCTTGATCTTCCGGTCAATTTTCCATCCATATGGTTTCCTACAAGACCTAAGGGATGAAGAGTAGTGTTTTTCATAGATTAAGGACCCCAAGGCTCACAGAACAGTTGGAGAGTAGTGCCCCGTGTGAGGATCGAACTTACGACCTTCAGATTATGAGACTGACGTGCTACCTGCTGCGCTAATGAGGCCAATTAGTGAAAATGATATGTGTGTCATAGCTGGCCACCATACTTGGAAGCTGATGGCGGTGGCACATCTTTTTTTCCCTTTGGTTTTCTCTATTTTTCTCAAAACAAGGCAGCTAGTTTTCCCATATGGTCTAGCGGTTAGGATTCCTGGTTTTCACCCAGGCGGCCCGGGTTCGACTCCCGGTATGAGAAATGCAAGTCCTTTTAACGACCCGCACACTCCTAGTGCTGAAACCTCAAAGCTGTTTTTCCATTGTAACCTCCAATCATTCCCTTGTTGTCAAAGTACCAAGGGTCAAAGCCAGGGATGCAGACAAGACAGGTCAAGCCGGGTCAGGACAGGAAATGAAATACTATCAGGAACACAGGAACTCACAGGGCAAGCTGAAGTTCATCCAGCAACTAATGGCTCATGCACGCGCTTTGGCGTACGTATATGCGCACTGGCACATGAATTTTCACACATGAATAATATCAGGATCACAGGAACTCACAGGGGAAGCTGAAGATCATCCAGCAACTAATGGCTTATGCTGCTAGCTTTAAATAGGCCACTGGGCACCAGAAATTGTCACGCATTGTGTGCGCTTTGGCGTACGCACATGCGTACTAGCACATGAAGTTTCTCGGCCGTTCTCGCTCTTCTGCACATTTGCATTGGCAAATATCTATGTGCCAATCTTCTGCAAACCATTCTCTGACAGAGACATCATCTTTTTTTTCCACACCTTTGAAAAAGCCCTTTTGAATTCCTCGGTGCTTTGTTCTTTCTGTGTGATGAAACTAAGGGAAGCATGTCACATAGATGGAAAATGCCTCTGTTGTTCCAGGATGAGTAGACATTGTATCTTGCAAGGTCTGTTGGATGCAGAGCTAAAGATTTTAGCTGGGTGGAATATGGTGGAAGGCAAAAGAGCACTGAAAGCTTGATCTTCCGGTCAATTTTCCATCCATATGGTTTCCTACAAGACCTAAGGGATGAAGAGTAGTGTTTTTCATAGATTAAGGACCCCAAGGCTCACAAAATGGTTAGAGAGTAGTGCCCCATGTGAGGTTCGAACTCACGACCTTCAGATTATGAGACTGACGTGCTACCTGCTGCGCTAACGAGGCCAATTAGTGAAAGTGATATGTGTGTCATAGCTGGCCACCATACTTGGAAGCTGATGGCGGTGGCGCATCTTTTTTTCCCTTTGGTTTTCTCTATTTTTCTCAAAACAAGGCAGCTAGTTTTCCCATATGGTCTAGCGGTTAGGATTCCTGGTTTTCACCCAGGCGGCCCGGGTTCGACTCCCGGTATGGGAAATGCAAGTCCTTTTAACGACCCGCACACTCCTAGTGCTGAAACCTCCAAGCTGTTTTTCCATTGTAACCTCCAATCATTCCCTTGTTGTCAAAGTACCAAGGGTCAAAGCCAGGGATGCAGACAAGACAGGTCAAGCCGGGTCAGGACAGGAAATGAAATACTATCAGGAACACAGGA
>NW_027507903.1:568031578-568181578 GCF_037356315.1 Lithobates pipiens
TGAAAGCTTGATCTTCCGGTCAATGTTCCATCCATATGGTTTCCTACAAGACCTAAGGGATGAAGAGTAGTGTTTTTCATAGATTAAGGACCCCAAGGCTCACAAAATGGTTAGAGAGTAGTGCCCCGTGTGAGGATCGAACTCACGACCTTCAGATTATGAGACTGACGCGCTACCTGCTGCGCTAACGAGGCCAATTAGTGAAAGTGATATGTGTGTCATAGCTGGCCACCATACTTGGAAGCTGATGGCGGTGGCACATCTTTTTTTCCCTTTGGTTTTCTCTATTTTTCTCAAAACAAGGCAGCTAGTCTTCCCATATGGTCTAGCGGTTAGGATTCCTGGTTTTCACCCAGGCGGCCCGGGTTCGACTCCCGGTATGGGAAATGCAAGTCCTTTTAACGACCTGCACACTCCTAGTGCTGAAACCTCAAAGATGTTTTTCCATTGTAACCTCCAATCATTCCCTTGTTGTCAAAGTACCAAGGGTCAAAGCCAGGGATGCAGACAAGACAGGTCAAGCCGGGTCAGGACAGGAAATGAAATACTATCAGGAACACAGGAACTCACAGGGCAAGCTGAAGTTCATCCAGCAACTAATGGCTCATGCACGCGCTTTGGCGTACGTATATGCGCACTGGCACATGAATTTTCACACATGAATAATATCAGGATCACAGGAACTCACAGGGGAAGCTGAAGATCATCCAGCAACTAATGGCTTATGCTGCTAGCTTTAAATAGGCCACTGGGCACCAGAAATTGTCACGCATTGTGTGCGCTTTGGCGTACGCACATGCGTACTAGCACATGAAGTTTCTTGGCCGTTCTCGCTCTTCTGCACATTTGCATTGGCAAATATCTATGTGCCAATCTTCTGCAAACCATTCTCTGACAGAGACATCATCTTTTTTTTCCACACCTTTGAAAAAGCCCTTTTGAATTCCTCGGTGCTTTGTTCTTTCTGTGTGATGAAACTAAGGGAAGCATGTCACATAGATGGAAAATACCTCTGTTGTTCCAGGATGAGTAGACATTGTATCTTGCAAGGTCTGTTGGATGCAGAGCTAAAGATTTTAGCTGGGTGGAATATGGTGGAAGGCAAAAGAGCACTGAAAGCTTGATCTTCCGGTCAATGTTCCATCCATATGGTTTCCTACAAGACCTAAGGGATGAAGAGTAGTGTTTTTCATAGATTAAGGACCCCAAGGCTAACAAAATGGTTAGAGAGTAGTGCCCCGTGTGAGGATCGAACTCATGACCTTCAGATTATGAGACGGACGCGCTACCTGCTGCGCTAACGAGGCCAATTAGTGAAAGTGATATGTGTGTCATAGCTGGCCACCATACTTGGAAGCTGATGGCGGTGGCACATCTTTTTTTCCCTTTGGTTTTCTCTATTTTTCTCAAAACAAGGCAGCTAGTTTTCTCATATGGTCTAGCGGTTAGGATTCCTGGTTTTCACCCAGGCGGCCCGGGTTCGACTCCCGGTATGGGAAATGCAAGTCCTTTTAACCACCCGCACACTCCTAGTGCTGAAACCTCAAAGCTGTTTTTCCATTGTAACCTCCAATCATTCCCTTGTTGTCAAAGTACCAAGGGTCAAAGCCAGGGATGCAGACAAGACAGGTCAAGCCGGGTCAGGACAGGAAATGAAATACTATCAGGAACACAGGAACTCACAGGGCAAGCTGAAGTCCATCCAGCAACTAATGGCTCATGCAGGCGCTTTGGCGTACGTATATGCGCACTGGCACATGAATTTTCACACATGAATAATATCAGGATCACAGGAACTCACAGGGGAAGCTGAAGATCATCCAGCAACTAATGGCTTATGCTGCTAGCTTTAAATAGGCCACTGGGCACCTGAAATTGTCACGCATTGTGTGCGCTTTGGCGTACGCACATGCGTACTAGCACATGAAGTTTCTCGGCCGTTCTCGCTCTTCTGCACATTTGCATTGGCAAATATCTATGTGCCAATCTTCTGCAAACCATTCTCTGACAGAGACATCATCTTTTTTTTCCACACCTTTGAAAAAGCCCTTTTGAATTCCTCGGTGCTTTGTTCTTTCTGTGTGATGAAACTAAGGGAAGCATGTCACATAGATGGAAAATGCCTCTGTTGTTCCAGGATGAGTAGACATTGTATCTTGCAAGGTCTGTTGGATGCAGAGCTAAAGATTTTAGCTGGGTGGAATATGGTGGAAGGCAAAAGAGCACTGAAAGCTTGATCTTCCGGTCAATTTTCCATCCATATGGTTTCCTACAAGACCTAAGGGATGAAGAGTAGTGTTTTTCATAGATTAAGGACCCCAAGGCTCACAAAATGGTTAGAGAGTAGTGCCCCGTGTGAGGATCGAACTCACGACCTTCAGATTATGAGACCGACGCGCTACCTGCTGCGCTAACAAGGCCAATTAGTGAAAGTGATATGTGTGTCATAGCTGGCCACCATACTTGGAAGCTGATGGCGGTGGCACATCTTTTTTTCCCTTTGGTTTTCTCTATTTTTCTCAAAACAAGGCAGCTAGTTTTCCCATATGGTCTAGCGGTTAGGATTCCTGGTTTTCACCCAGGCGGCCCGGGTTCGACTCCCGGTATGGGAAATGCAAGTCCTTTTAACGACCCGCACACTCCTAGTGCTGAAACCTCAAAGCTGTTTTTCCATTGTAACCTCCAATCATTCCCTTCTTGTCAAAGTACCAAGGGTCAAAGCCAGGGATGCAGACAAGACAGGTCAAGCCGGGTCAGGACAGGAAATGAAATACTATCAGGAACACAGGAACTCACAGGGCAAGCTGAAGTTCATCCAGCAACTAATGGCTCATGCACGCGCTTTGGCGTACGTATATGCGCACTGGCACATGAATTTTCACACATGAATAATATCAGGATCACAGGAACTCACAGGGGAAGCTGAAGATCATCCAGCAACTAATGGCTTATGCTGCTAGCTTTAAATAGGCCACTGGGCACCAGAAATTGTCACGCATTGTGTGCGCTTTGGCGTACGCACATGCGTACTAGCACATGAAGTTTCTCGGCCGTTCTCGCTCTTCTGCACATTTGCATTGGCAAATATCTATGTGCCAATCTTCTGCAAACCATTCTCTGACAGAGACATCATCTTTTTTTTCCACACCTTTGAAAAAGCCCTTTTGAATTCCTCGGTGCTTTGTTCTTTCTGTGTGATGAAACTAAGGGAAGCATGTCACATAGATGGAAAATGCCTCTGTTGTTCCAGGATGAGTAGACATTGTATCTTGCAAGGTCTGTTGGATGCAGAGCTAAAGATTTTAGCTGGGTGGAATATGGTGGAAGGCAAAAGAGCACTGAAAGCTTGATCTTCCGGTCAATGTTCCATCCATATGGTTTCCTACAAGACCTAAGGGATGAAGAGTAGTGTTTTTCATAGATTAAGGACCCCAAGGCTCACAAAATGGTTAGAGAGTAGTGCCCAGTGTGAGGATCGAACTCACGACCTTCAGATTATGAGACTGACGCGCTACCTGCTGCGCTAACAAGGCCAATTAGTGAAAGTGATATGTGTGTCATAGCTGGCCACCATACTTGGAAGCTGATGGCGGTGGAACATCTTTTTTTCCCTTTGGTTTTCTCTATTTTTCTCCAAAGAAGGCAGCTAGTTTTCCCATATGGTCTAGCGGTTAGGATTCCTTGTTTTCACCCAGGCGGCCCGGGTTCGACTCCCGGTATGGGAAATGCAAGTCCTTTTAACGACCCGCACACTCCTAGTGCTGAAACCTCAAAGCTGTTTTTCCATTGTAACCTCCAATCATTCCCTTGTTGTCAAAGTACCAAGGGTCAAAGCCAGGGATGCAGACAAGACAGGTCAAGCCGGGTCAGGACAGGAAATGAAATACTATCAGGAACACAGGAACTCACAGGGCAAGCTGAAGTTCATCCAGCAACTAATGGCTCATGCACGCGCTTTGGCGTACGTATATGCGCACTGGCACATGAATTTTCACACATGAATAATATCAGGATCACAGGATCTCACAGGGGAAGCTGAAGATCATCCAGCAACTAATGGCTTATGCTGCTAGCTTTAAATAGGCCACTGGGCACCAGAAATTGTCACGCATTGTGTGCGCTTTGGCGTACGCACATGCGTACTAGCACATGAAGTTTCTCGGCCGTTCTCGCTCTTCTGCACATTTGCATTGGCAAATATCTATGTGCCAATCTTCTGCAAACCATTCTCTGACAGAGACATCATCTTTTTTTTCCACACCTTTGAAAAAGCCCTTTTGAATTCCTCGGTGCTTTGTTCTTTCTGTGTGATGAAACTAAGGGAAGCATGTCACATAGATGGAAAATGCCACTGTTGTTCCAGGATGAGTAGACATTGTATCTTGCAAGGTCTGTTGGATGCAGAGCTAAAGATTTTAGCTGGGTGGAATATGGTGGAAGGCAAAAGAGCACTGAAAGCTTGATCTTCCGGTCAATGTTCCATCCATATGGTTTCCTACAAGACCTAAGGGATGAAGAGTAGTGTTTTTTCATAGATTAAGGACCCCAAGGCTCACAAAATGGTTAGAGAGTAGTGCCCCGTGTGAGGATCGAACTCACGACCTTCAGATTATGAGACTGACGCGCTACCTGCTGCGCTAACGAGGCCAATTAGTGAACGTGATATGTGTGTCATAGCTGGCCACCATACTTGGAAGCTGATGGCGGTGGCACATCTTTTTTTCCCTTTGGTTTTCTCTATTTTTCTCAAAACAAGGCAGCTAGTTTTCCCATATGGTCTAGCGGTTAGGATTCCTGGTTTTCACCCAGGCGGCCCGGGTTCGACTCCCGGTATGGGAAATGCAAGTCCTTTTAACGACCCGCACACTCCTAGTGCTGAAACCTCAAAGCTGTTTTTCCATTGTAACCTCCAATCATTCCCTTGTTGTCAAAGTACCAAGGGTCAAAGCCAGGGATGCAGACAAGACAGGTCAAGCCGGGTCAGGACAGGAAATGAAATACTATCAGGAACACAGGAACTCACAGGGCAAGCTGAAGTTCATCCAGCAACTAATGGCTCATGCACGCGCTTTGGCGTACGTATATGCGCACTGGCACATGAATTTTCACACATGAATAATATCAGGATCACAGGAACTCACAGGGGAAGCTGAAGATCATCCAGCAACTAATGGCTTATGCTGCTAGCTTTAAATAGGCCACTGGGCACCAGAAATTGTCACGCATTGTGTGCGCTTTGGCGTACGCACATGCGTACTAGCACATGAAGTTTCTCGGCCGTTCTCGCTCTTCTGCACATTTGCATTGGCAAATATCTATGTGCCAATCTTCTGCAAACCATTCTCTGACAGAGACATCATCTTTTTTTTCCACACCTTTGAAAAAGCCCTTTTGAATTCCTCGGTGCTTTGTTCTTTCTGTGTGATGAAACTAAGGGAAGCATGTCACATAGATGGAAAATGCCTCTGTTGTTCCAGGATGAGTAGACATTGTATCTTGCAAGGTCTGTTGGATGCAGAGCTAAAGATTTTAGCTGGGTGGAATATGGTGGAAGGCAAAAGAGCACTGAAAGCTTGATCTTCCGGTCAATGTTCCATCCATATGGTTTCCTACAAGACCTAAGGGATGAAGAGTAGTGTTTTTCATAGATTAAGGACCCCAAGGCTCACAAAATGGTTAGAGAGTAGTGCCCCGTGTGAGGATCGAACTCACGACCTTCAGATTATGAGACTGACGCGCTACCTGCTGCGCTAACGAGGCCAATTAGTGAAAGTGATATGTGTGTCATAGCTGGCCACCATACTTGGAAGCTGATGGCGGTGGCACATCTTTTTTTCCCTTTGGTTTTCTCTATTGTTCTCAAAACAAGGCAGCTAGTCTTCCCATATGGTCTAGCGGTTAGGATTCCTGGTTTTCACCCAGGCGGCCCGGGTTCGACTCCCGGTATGGGAAATGCAAGTCCTTTTAACGACCTGCACACTCCTAGTGCTGAAACCTCAAAGCTGTTTTTCCATTGTAACCTCCAATCATTCCCTTGTTGTCAAAGTACCAAGGGTCAAAGCCAGGGATGCAGACAAGACAGGTCAAGCCGGGTCAGGACAGGAAATGAAATACTATCAGGAACACAGGAACTCACAGGGCAAGCTGAAGTTCATCCAGCAACTAATGGCTCATGCACGCGTTTTGGCGTACGTATATGCGCAGTGGTACATGAATTTTCACACATGAATAATATCAGGATCACAGGAACTCACAGGGGAAGCTGAATATCATCCAGCAACTAATGGCTTATGCTGCTAGCTTTAAATAGGCCACTGGGCACCAGAAATTGTCACGCATTGTGTGCGCTTTGGCGTACGCACATGCGTACTAGCACATGAAGTTTCTTGGCCGTTCTCGCTCTTCTGCACATTTGCATTGGCAAATATCTATGTGCCAATCTTCTGCAAACCATTCTCTGACAGAGACATCATCTTTTTTTTCCACACCTTTGAAAAAGCCCTTTTGAATTCCTCGGTGCTTTGTTCTTTCTGTGTGATGAAACTAAGGGAAGCATGTCACATAGATGGAAAATGCCTCTGTTGTTCCAGGATGAGTAGACATTGTATCTTGCAAGGTCTGTTGGATGCAGAGCTAAAGATTTTAGCTGGGTGGAATATGGTGGAAGGCAAAAGAGCACTGAAAGCTTGATCTTCCGGTCAATGTTCCATCCATATGGTTTCCTACAAGACCTAAGGGATGAAGAGTAGTGTTTTTCATAGATTAAGGACCCCAAGGCTCACAAAATGGTGTGAGGATCGAACTCACGACCTTCAGATTATGAGACTGATGCGCTACCTGCTGCGCTAACGAGGCCAATAAGTGAAAGTGATATGTGTGTCATAGCTGGCCACCATACTTGGAAGCTGATGGCGGTGGCACATCTTTTTTTCCCTTTGGTTTTCTCTATTTTTCTCAAAAAAAGGCAGCTAGTTTTCCCATATGGTCTAGCGGTTAGGATTCCTGGTTTTCACCCAGGCGGCCTGGGTTCGACTCCCGGTATGGGAAATGCAAGTCCTTTTAACGACCCGCACACTCCTAGTGCTGAAACCTCAAAGCTGTTTTTCCATTGTAACCTCCAATCATTCCCTTGTTGTCAAAGTACCAAGGGTCAAAGCCAGGGATGCAGACAAGACAGGTCAAGCCGGGTCAGGACAGGAAATGAAAAACTATCAGGAACACAGGAACTCACAGGGCAAGCTGAAGTTCATCCAGCAACTAATGGCTCATGCACGCGCTTTGGCGTACGTATATGCGCACTGGCACATATATTTTCACACATGAATAATATCAGGATCACAGGAACTCACAGGGGAAGCTGAAGATCATCCAGCAACTAATGGCTTATGCTGCTAGCTTTAAATAGGCCACTGGGCACCAGAAATTGTCACGCATTGTGTGCGCTTTGGCGTACGCACATGCGTACTAGCACATGAAGTTTCTCGGCCATTCTCGCTCTTCTGCACATTTGCATTGGCAAATATCTATGTGCCAATCTTCTGCAAACCATTCTCTGACAGAGACATCATCTTTTTTTTCCACACCTTTGAAAAAGCCCTTTTGAATTCCTCTGTGCTTTGTTCTTTCTGTGTGATGAAACTAAGGGAAGCATGTCACATAGATGGAAAATGCCTCTGTTGTTCCAGGATGAGTAGACATTGTATCTTGCAAGGTCTGTTGGATGCAGAGCTAAAGATTTTAGCTGGGTGGAATATGGTGGAAGGCAAAAGAGCACTGAAAGCTTGATCTTCCGATCAATTTTCCATCCATATGGTTTCCTACAAGACCTAAGGGATGAAGAGTAGTGTTTTTCATAGATTAAGGACCCCAAGGCTCACAAAATGGTTAGAGAGTAGCGCCCCGTGTGAGGATCGAACTCACGACCTTCAGATTATGAGACTGATGCGCTACCTGCTGCGCTAACGAGGCCAACTAGTGAAAGTGATATGTGTGTCATAGCTGGCCACCATACGTGGAATCTGATGGCGGTGGCACATCTTTTTTTCCCTTTGGTTTTCTCTATTTTTCTCAAAACAAGGCAGCTAGTCTTCCCATATGGTCTAGCAGTTAGGATTCCTGGTTTTCACCCAGGCGGCCCGGGTTCGACTCCCGTTATGGGAAATGCAAGTCCTTTTAACGACCCGCACACTCCTAGTGCTGAAACCTCAAAGCTATTTTTCTTTGTAACCTCCAATCATTCCCTTGTTGTCAAAGTACCAAGGGTCAAAGCCAGGGATGCAGACAAGACAGGTCAAGCCGGGTCAGGACAGGAAATGAAAAACTATCAGGAACACAGGAACTCACAGGGCAAGCTGAAGTTCATCCAGCAACTAATGGCTCATGCACGCGCTTTGGCGTACGTATATGCGCACTGGCACATGAATTTTCACACATGAATAATATCAGGATCACAGGAACTCACAGGGGAAGCTGAAGATCATCCAGCAACTAATGGCTTATGCTGCTAGCTTTAAATAGGCCACTGGGCACCAGAAATTGTCACGCATTGTGTGCGCTTTGGCGTACGCACATGCGTACTAGCACATGAAGTTTCTCGGCCATTCTCGCTCTTCTGCACATTTGCATTGGCAAATATCTATGTGCCAATCTTCTGCAAACCATTCTCTGACAGAGACATCATCTTTTTTTTCCACACCTTTGAAAAAGCCCTTTTGAATTCCTCGGTGCTTTGTTCTTTCTGTGTGATGAAACTAAGGGAAGCATGTCACATAGATGGAAAATGCCTCTGTTGTTCCAGGATGAGTAGACATTGTATCTTGCAAGGTCTGTTGGATGCAGAGCTAAAGATTTTAGCTGGGTGGAATATGGTGGAAGGCAAAAGAGCACTGAAAGCTTGATCTTCCGGTCAATGTTCCATCCATATGGTTTCCTACAAGACCTAAGGGATGAAGAGTAGTGTTTTTCATAGATTAAGGACCCCAAGGCTCACAAAATGGTTAGAGAGTAGTGCCCCGTGTGAGGATCGAACTCATGACCTTCGGATTATGAGACTGACGCGCTACCTGCTGCGCTAACGAGGCCAATTAGTGAAAGTGATATGTGTGTCATAGCTGGCCACCATACTTGGAAGCTGATGGCGGTGGCACATCTTTTTTTCCCTTTGGTTTTCTCTGTTTTTCTCAAAACAAGGCAGCTAGTTTTCCGATATGGTCTAGCGGTTAGGATTCCTGGTTTTCACCCAGGCGGCCCGGTTTCGACTCCCGGTATGGGAAATGCAAGTCCTTTTAACGACCCGCACACTCCTAGTGCTGAAACCTCAAAGCTGTTTTTCCATTGTAACCTCCAATCATTCCCTTGTTGTCAAAGTACCAAGGGTCAAAGCCAGGGATGCAGACAAGACAGGTCAAGCCGGGTCAGGACAGGAAATGAAAAACTATCAGGAACACAGGAACTCACAGGGCAAGCTGAAGTTCATCCAGCAACTAATGGCTCATGCACGCGCTTTGGCGTACGTATATGCGCACTGGCACATGAATTTTCACACATGAATAATATCAGGATCACAGGAACTCACAGGGGAAGCTGAAGATCATCCAGCAACTAATGGCTTATGCTGCTAGCTTTAAATAGGCCACTGGGCACCAGAAATTGTCACGCATTGTGTGCGCTTTGGCGTACGCACATGCGTACTAGCACATGAAGTTTCTCGGCCGTTCTCGCTCTTCTGCACATTTGCATTGGCAAATATCTATGTGCCAATCTTCTGCAAACCATTCTCTGACAGAGACATCATCTTTTTTTTCCACACCTTTGAAAAAGCCCTTTTGAATTCCTCGGTGCTTTGTTCTTTCTGTGTGATGAAACTAAGGGAAGCATGTCACATAGATGGAAAATGCCTCTGTTGTTCCAGGATGAGTAGACATTGTATCTTGCAAGGTCTGTTGGATGCAGAGCTAAAGATTTTAGCTGGGTGGAATATGGTGGAAGGCAAAAGAGCACTGAAAGCTTGATCTTCCGGTCAATTTTCCATCCATATGGTTTCCTACAAGACCTAAGGGATGAAGAGTAGTGTTTTTCATAGATTAAGGACCCCAAGGCTCACAAAATGGTTAGAGAGTAGTGCCCCGTGTGAGGATCGAACTCACGACCTTCAGATTATGAGACTGACGCGCTACCTGCTGCGCTAACGAGGCCAATTAGTGAAAGTGATATGTGTGTCATAGCTGGCCACCATACTTGGAAGCTGATGGCGGTGGCACATCTTTTTTTCCCTTTGGTTTTCTCTATTTTTCTCAAAACAAGGCAGCTAGTTTTCCCATATGGTCTAGCGGTTAGGATTCCTGGTTTTCACCCAGGCGGCCCGGGTTCGACTCCCGGTATGGGAAATGCAAGTCCTTTTAACGACCCGCACACTCCTAGTGCTGAAACCTCAAAGCTGTTTTTCCATTGTAACCTCCAATCATTCCCTTGTTGTCAAAGTACCAAGGGTCAAAGCCAGGGATGCAGACAAGACAGGTCAAGCCGGGTCAGGACAGGAAATGAAATACTATCAGGAACACAGGAACTCACAGGGCAAGCTGAAGTTCATCCAGCAACTAATGGCTCATGCACGCGTTTTGGCGTACGTATATGCGCACTGGCACATGAATTTTCACACATGAATAATATCAGGATCACAGGAACTCACAGGGGAAGCTGAAGATCATCCAGCAACTAATGGCTTATGCTGCTAGCTTTAAATAGGCCACTGGGCACCAGAAATTGTCACGCATTGTGTGCGCTTTGGCGTACGCACATGCGTACTAGCACATGAAGTTTCTTGGCCGTTCTCGCTCTTCTGCACATTTGCATTGGCAAATATCTATGTGCCAATCTTCTGCAAACCATTCTCTGACAGAGACATCATCTTTTTTTTCCACACCTTTGAAAAAGCCCTTTTGAATTCCTCGGTGCTTTGTTCTTTCTGTGTGATGAAACTAAGGGAAGCATGTCACATAGATGGAAAATGCCTCTGTTGTTCCAGGATGAGTAGACATTGTATCTTGCAAGGTCTGTTGGATGCAGAGCTAAAGATTTTAGCTGGGTGGAATATGGTGGAAGGCAAAAGAGCACTGAAAGCTTGATCTTCCGGTCAATGTTCCATCCATATGGTTTCCTACAAGACCTAAGGGATGAAGAGTAGTGTTTTTCATAGATTAAGGACCCCAAGGCTCACAAAATGGTGTGAGGATCGAACTCACGACCTTCAGATTATGAGACTGATGCGCTACCTGCTGCGCTAACGAGGCCAATAAGTGAAAGTGATATGTGTGTCATAGCTGGCCACCATACTTGGAAGCTGATGGCGGTGGCACATCTTTTTTTCCCTTTGGTTTTCTCTATTTTTCTCAAAAAAAGGCAGCTAGTTTTCCCATATGGTCTAGCGGTTAGGATTCCTGGTTTTCACCCAGGCGGCCCGGGTTCGACTCCCGGTATGGGAAATGCAAGTCCTTTTAACGACCCGCACACTCCTAGTGCTGAAACCTCAAAGCTGTTTTTCCATTGTAACCTCCAATCATTCCCTTGTTGTCAAAGTACCAAGGGTCAAAGCCAGGGATGCAGACAAGACAGGTCAAGCCGGGTCAGGACAGGAAATGAAAAACTATCAGGAACACAGGAACTCACAGGGCAAGCTGAAGTTCATCCAGCAACTAATGGCTCATGCACGCGCTTTGGCGTACGTATATGCGCACTGGCACATGAATTTTCACACATGAATAATATCAGGATCACAGGAACTCACAGGGGAAGCTGAAGATCATCCAGCAACTAATGGCTTATGCTGCTAGCTTTAAATAGGCCACTGGGCACCAGAAATTGTCACGCATTGTGTGCGCTTTGGCGTACGCACATGCGTACTAGCACATGAAGTTTCTCGGCCATTCTCGCTCTTCTGCACATTTGCATTGGCAAATATCTATGTGCCAATCTTCTGCAAACCATTCTCTGACAGAGACATCATCTTTTTTTTCCACACCTTTGAAAAAGCCCTTTTGAATTCCTCGGTGCTTTGTTCTTTCTGTGTGATGAAACTAAGGGAAGCATGTCACATAGATGGAAAATGCCTCTGTTGTTCCAGGATGAGTAGACATTGTATCTTGCAAGGTCTGTTGGATGCAGAGCTAAAGATTTTAGCTGGGTGGAATATGGTGGAAGGCAAAAGAGCACTGAAAGCTTGATCTTCCGGTCAATGTTCCATCCATATGGTTTCCTACAAGACCTAAGGGATGAAGAGTAGTGTTTTTCATAGATTAAGGACCCCAAGGCTCACAAAATGGTTAGAGAGTAGTGCCCCGTGTGAGGATCAAACTCATGACCTTCGGATTATGAGACTGACGCGCTACCTGCTGCGCTAACGAGGCCAATTAGTGAAAGTGATATGTGTGTCATAGCTGGCCACCATACTTGGAAGCTGATGGCGGTGGCACATCTTTTTTTCCCTTTGGTTTTCTCTGTTTTTCTCAAAACAAGGCAGCTAGTTTTCCGATATGGTCTAGCGGTTAGGATTCCTGGTTTTCACCCAGGCGGCCCGGGTTCGACTCCCGGTATGGGAAATGCAAGTCCTTTTAACGACCCGCACACTCCTAGTGCTGAAACCTCAAAGCTGTTTTTCCATTGTAACCTCCAATCATTCCCTTGTTGTCAAAGTACCAAGGGTCAAAGCCAGGGATGCAGACAAGACAGGTCAAGCCGGGTCAGGACAGGAAATGAAATACTATCAGGAACACAGGAACTCACAGGGCAAGCTGAAGTTCATCCAGCAACTAATGGCTCATGCACGCGCTTTGGCGTACGTATATGCGCACTGGCACATGAATTTTCACACATGAATAATATCAGGATCACAGGATCTCACAGGGGAAGCTGAAGATCATCCAGCAACTAATGGCTTATGCTGCTAGCTTTAAATAGGCCACTGGGCACCAGAAATTGTCACGCATTGTGTGCGCTTTGGCGTACGCACATGCGTACTAGCACATGAAGTTTCTCGGCCGTTCTCGCTCTTCTGCACATTTGCATTGGCAAATATCTATGTGCCAATCTTCTGCAAACCATTCTCTGACAGAGACATCATCTTTTTTTTCCACACCTTTGAAAAAGCCCTTTTGAATTCCTCGGTGCTTTGTTCTTTCTGTGTGATGAAACTAAGGGAAGCATGTCACATAGATGGAAAATGCCACTGTTGTTCCAGGATGAGTAGACATTGTATCTTGCAAGGTCTGTTGGATGCAGAGCTAAAGATTTTAGCTGGGTGGAATATGGTGGAAGGCAAAAGAGCACTGAAAGCTTGATCTTCCGGTCAATGTTCCATCCATATGGTTTCCTACAAGACCTAAGGGATGAAGAGTAGTGTTTTTTCATAGATTAAGGACCCCAAGGCTCACAAAATGGTTAGAGAGTAGTGCCCCGTGTGAGGATCGAACTCACGACCTTCAGATTATGAGACTGACGCGCTACCTGCTGCGCTAACGAGGCCAATTAGTGAACGTGATATGTGTGTCATAGCTGGCCACCATACTTGGAAGCTGATGGCGGTGGCACATCTTTTTTTCCCTTTGGTTTTCTCTATTTTTCTCAAAACAAGGCAGCTAGTTTTCCCATATGGTCTAGCGGTTAGGATTCCTGGTTTTCACCCAGGCGGCCCGGGTTCGACTCCCGGTATGGGAAATGCAAGTCCTTTTAACGACCCGCACACTCCTAGTGCTGAAACCTCAAAGCTGTTTTTCCATTGTAACCTCCAATCATTCCCTTGTTGTCAAAGTACCAAGGGTCAAAGCCAGGGATGCAGACAAGACAGGTCAAGCCGGGTCAGGACAGGAAATGAAATACTATCAGGAACACAGGAACTCACAGGGCAAGCTGAAGTTCATCCAGCAACTAATGGCTCATGCACGCGCTTTGGCGTACGTATATGCGCACTGGCACATGAATTTTCACACATGAATAATATCAGGATCACAGGAACTCACAGGGGAAGCTGAAGATCATCCAGCAACTAATGGCTTATGCTGCTAGCTTTAAATAGGCCACTGGGCACCAGAAATTGTCACGCATTGTGTGCGCTTTGGCGTACGCACATGCGTACTAGCACATGAAGTTTCTCGGCCGTTCTCGCTCTTCTGCACATTTGCATTGGCAAATATCTATGTGCCAATCTTCTGCAAACCATTCTCTGACAGAGACATCATCTTTTTTTTCCACACCTTTGAAAAAGCCCTTTTGAATTCCTCGGTGCTTTGTTCTTTCTGTGTGATGAAACTAAGGGAAGCATGTCACATAGATGGAAAATGCCTCTGTTGTTCCAGGATGAGTAGACATTGTATCTTGCAAGGTCTGTTGGATGCAGAGCTAAAGATTTTAGCTGGGTGGAATATGGTGGAAGGCAAAAGAGCACTGAAAGCTTGATCTTCCGGTCAATGTTCCATCCATATGGTTTCCTACAAGACCTAAGGGATGAAGAGTAGTGTTTTTCATAGATTAAGGACCCCAAGGCTAACAAAATGGTTAGAGAGTAGTGCCCCGTGTGAGGATCGAACTCACGACCTTCAGATTATGAGACTGACGCGCTACCTGCTGCGCTAACGAGGCCAATTAGTGAAAGTGATATGTGTGTCATAGCTGGCCACCATACTTGGAAGCTGATGGCGGTGGCACATCTTTTTTTCCCTTTGGTTTTCTCTATTGTTCTCAAAACAAGGCAGCTAGTCTTCCCATATGGTCTAGCGGTTAGGATTCCTGGTTTTCACCCAGGCGGCCCGGGTTCGACTCCCGGTATGGGAAATGCAAGTCCTTTTAACGACCTGCACACTCCTAGTGCTGAAACCTCAAAGCTGTTTTTCCATTGTAACCTCCAATCATTCCCTTGTTGTCAAAGTACCAAGGGTCAAAGCCAGGGATGCAGACAAGACAGGTCAAGCCGGGTCAGGACAGGAAATGAAATACTATCAGGAACACAGGAACTCACAGGGCAAGCTGAAGTTCATCCAGCAACTAATGGCTCATGCACGCGTTTTGGCGTACGTATATGCGCAGTGGTACATGAATTTTCACACATGAATAATATCAGGATCACAGGAACTCACAGGGGAAGCTGAATATCATCCAGCAACTAATGGCTTATGCTGCTAGCTTTAAATAGGCCACTGGGCACCAGAAATTGTCACGCATTGTGTGCGCTTTGGCGTACGCACATGCGTACTAGCACATGAAGTTTCTTGGCCGTTCTCGCTCTTCTGCACATTTGCATTGGCAAATATCTATGTGCCAATCTTCTGCAAACCATTCTCTGACAGAGACATCATCTTTTTTTTCCACACCTTTGAAAAAGCCCTTTTGAATTCCTCGGTGCTTTGTTCTTTCTGTGTGATGAAACTAAGGGAAGCATGTCACATAGATGGAAAATGCCTCTGTTGTTCCAGGATGAGTAGACATTGTATCTTGCAAGGTCTGTTGGATGCAGAGCTAAAGATTTTAGCTGGGTGGAATATGGTGGAAGGCAAAAGAGCACTGAAAGCTTGATCTTCCGGTCAATGTTCCATCCATATGGTTTCCTACAAGACCTAAGGGATGAAGAGTAGTGTTTTTCATAGATTAAGGACCCCAAGGCTCACAAAATGGTGTGAGGATCGAACTCACGACCTTCAGATTATGAGACTGATGCGCTACCTGCTGCGCTAACGAGGCCAATAAGTGAAAGTGATATGTGTGTCATAGCTGGCCACCATACTTGGAAGCTGATGGCGGTGGCACATCTTTTTTTCCCTTTGGTTTTCTCTATTTTTCTCAAAAAAGGCAGCTAGTTTTCCCATATGGTCTAGCGGTTAGGATTCCTGGTTTTCACCCAGGCGGCCTGGGTTCGACTCCCGGTATGGGAAATGCAAGTCCTTTTAACGACCCGCACACTCCTAGTGCTGAAACCTCAAAGCTGTTTTTCCATTGTAACCTCCAATCATTCCCTTGTTGTCAAAGTACCAAGGGTCAAAGCCAGGGATGCAGACAAGACAGGTCAAGCCGGGTCAGGACAGGAAATGAAAAACTATCAGGAACACAGGAACTCACAGGGCAAGCTGAAGTTCATCCAGCAACTAATGGCTCATGCACGCGCTTTGGCGTACGTATATGCGCACTGGCACATATATTTTCACACATGAATAATATCAGGATCACAGGAACTCACAGGGGAAGCTGAAGATCATCCAGCAACTAATGGCTTATGCTGCTAGCTTTAAATAGGCCACTGGGCACCAGAAATTGTCACGCATTGTGTGCGCTTTGGCGTACGCACATGCGTACTAGCACATGAAGTTTCTCGGCCATTCTCGCTCTTCTGCACATTTGCATTGGCAAATATCTATGTGCCAATCTTCTGCAAACCATTCTCTGACAGAGACATCATCTTTTTTTTCCACACCTTTGAAAAAGCCCTTTTGAATTCCTCTGTGCTTTGTTCTTTCTGTGTGATGAAACTAAGGGAAGCATGTCACATAGATGGAAAATGCCTCTGTTGTTCCAGGATGAGTAGACATTGTATCTTGCAAGGTCTGTTGGATGCAGAGCTAAAGATTTTAGCTGGGTGGAATATGGTGGAAGGCAAAAGAGCACTGAAAGCTTGATCTTCCGATCAATTTTCCATCCATATGGTTTCCTACAAGACCTAAGGGATGAAGAGTAGTGTTTTTCATAGATTAAGGACCCCAAGGCTCACAAAATGGTTAGAGAGTAGCGCCCCGTGTGAGGATCGAACTCACGACCTTCAGATTATGAGACTGATGCGCTACCTGCTGCGCTAACGAGGCCAACTAGTAAAAGTGATATGTGTGTCATAGCTGGCCACCATACGTGGAATCTGATGGCGGTGGCACATCTTTTTTTCCCTTTGGTTTTCTCTATTTTTCTCAAAACAAGGCAGCTAGTCTTCCCATATGGTCTAGCAGTTAGGATTCCTGGTTTTCACCCAGGCGGCCCGGGTTCGACTCCCGTTATGGGAAATGCAAGTCCTTTTAACGACCCGCACACTCCTAGTGCTGAAACCTCAAAGCTATTTTTCTTTGTAACCTCCAATCATTCCCTTGTTGTCAAAGTACCAAGGGTCAAAGCCAGGGATGCAGACAAGACAGGTCAAGCCGGGTCAGGACAGGAAATGAAAAACTATCAGGAACACAGGAACTCACAGGGCAAGCTGAAGTTCATCCAGCAACTAATGGCTCATGCACGCGCTTTGGCGTACGTATATGCGCACTGGCACATGAATTTTCACACATGAATAATATCAGGATCACAGGAACTCACAGGGGAAGCTGAAGATCATCCAGCAACTAATGGCTTATGCTGCTAGCTTTAAATAGGCCACTGGGCACCAGAAATTGTCACGCATTGTGTGCGCTTTGGCGTACGCACATGCGTACTAGCACATGAAGTTTCTCGGCCATTCTCGCTCTTCTGCACATTTGCATTGGCAAATATCTATGTGCCAATCTTCTGCAAACCATTCTCTGACAGAGACATCATCTTTTTTTTCCACACCTTTGAAAAAGCCCTTTTGAATTCCTCGGTGCTTTGTTCTTTCTGTGTGATGAAACTAAGGGAAGCATGTCACATAGATGGAAAATGCCTCTGTTGTTCCAGGATGAGTAGACATTGTATCTTGCAAGGTCTGTTGGATGCAGAGCTAAAGATTTTAGCTGGGTGGAATATGGTGGAAGGCAAAAGAGCACTGAAAGCTTGATCTTCCGGTCAATGTTCCATCCATATGGTTTCCTACAAGACCTAAGGGATGAAGAGTAGTGTTTTTCATAGATTAAGGACCCCAAGGCTCACAAAATGGTTAGAGAGTAGTGCCCCGTGTGAGGATCGAACTCATGACCTTCGGATTATGAGACTGACGCGCTACCTGCTGCGCTAACGAGGCCAATTAGTGAAAGTGATATGTGTGTCATAGCTGGCCACCATACTTGGAAGCTGATGGCGGTGGCACATCTTTTTTTCCCTTTGGTTTTCTCTGTTTTTCTCAAAACAAGGCAGCTAGTTTTCCGATATGGTCTAGCGGTTAGGATTCCTGGTTTTCACCCAGGCGGCCCGGTTTCGACTCCCGGTATGGGAAATGCAAGTCCTTTTAACGACCCGCACACTCCTAGTGCTGAAACCTCAAAGCTGTTTTTCCATTGTAACCTCCAATCATTCCCTTGTTGTCAAAGTACCAAGGGTCAAAGCCAGGGATGCAGACAAGACAGGTCAAGCCGGGTCAGGACAGGAAATGAAAAACTATCAGGAACACAGGAACTCACAGGGCAAGCTGAAGTTCATCCAGCAACTAATGGCTCATGCACGCGCTTTGGCGTACGTATATGCGCACTGGCACATGAATTTTCACACATGAATAATATCAGGATCACAGGAACTCACAGGGGAAGCTGAAGATCATCCAGCAACTAATGGCTTATGCTGCTAGCTTTAAATAGGCCACTGGGCACCAGAAATTGTCACGCATTGTGTGCGCTTTGGCGTACGCACATGCGTACTAGCACATGAAGTTTCTCGGCCGTTCTCGCTCTTCTGCACATTTGCATTGGCAAATATCTATGTGCCAATCTTCTGCAAACCATTCTCTGACAGAGACATCATCTTTTTTTTCCACACCTTTGAAAAAGCCCTTTTGAATTCCTCGGTGCTTTGTTCTTTCTGTGTGATGAAACTAAGGGAAGCATGTCACATAGATGGAAAATGCCTCTGTTGTTCCAGGATGAGTAGACATTGTATCTTGCAAGGTCTGTTGGATGCAGAGCTAAAGATTTTAGCTGGGTGGAATATGGTGGAAGGCAAAAGAGCACTGAAAGCTTGATCTTCCGGTCAATTTTCCATCCATATGGTTTCCTACAAGACCTAAGGGATGAAGAGTAGTGTTTTTCATAGATTAAGGACCCCAAGGCTCACAAAATGGTTAGAGAGTAGTGCCCCGTGTGAGGATCGAACTCACGACCTTCAGATTATGAGACTGACGCGCTACCTGCTGCGCTAACGAGGCCAATTAGTGAAAGTGATATGTGTGTCATAGCTGGCCACCATACTTGGAAGCTGATGGCGGTGGCACATCTTTTTTTCCCTTTGGTTTTCTCTATTTTTCTCAAAACAAGGCAGCTAGTTTTCCCATATGGTCTAGCGGTTAGGATTCCTGGTTTTCACCCAGGCGGCCCGGGTTCGACTCCCGGTATGGGAAATGCAAGTCCTTTTAACGACCCGCACACTCCTAGTGCTGAAACCTCAAAGCTGTTTTTCCATTGTAACCTCCAATCATTCCCTTGTTGTCAAAGTACCAAGGGTCAAAGCCAGGGATGCAGACAAGACAGGTCAAGCCGGGTCAGGACAGGAAATGAAATACTATCAGGAACACAGGAACTCACAGGGCAAGCTGAAGTTCATCCAGCAACTAATGGCTCATGCACGCGTTTTGGCGTACGTATATGCGCACTGGCACATGAATTTTCACACATGAATAATATCAGGATCACAGGAACTCACAGGGGAAGCTGAAGATCATCCAGCAACTAATGGCTTATGCTGCTAGCTTTAAATAGGCCACTGGGCACCAGAAATTGTCACGCATTGTGTGCGCTTTGGCGTACGCACATGCGTACTAGCACATGAAGTTTCTTGGCCGTTCTCGCTCTTCTGCACATTTGCATTGGCAAATATCTATGTGCCAATCTTCTGCAAACCATTCTCTGACAGAGACATCATCTTTTTTTTCCACACCTTTGAAAAAGCCCTTTTGAATTCCTCGGTGCTTTGTTCTTTCTGTGTGATGAAACTAAGGGAAGCATGTCACATAGATGGAAAATGCCTCTGTTGTTCCAGGATGAGTAGACATTGTATCTTGCAAGGTCTGTTGGATGCAGAGCTAAAGATTTTAGCTGGGTGGAATATGGTGGAAGGCAAAAGAGCACTGAAAGCTTGATCTTCCGGTCAATGTTCCATCCATATGGTTTCCTACAAGACCTAAGGGATGAAGAGTAGTGTTTTTCATAGATTAAGGACCCCAAGGCTCACAAAATGGTGTGAGGATCGAACTCACGACCTTCAGATTATGAGACTGATGCGCTACCTGCTGCGCTAACGAGGCCAATAAGTGAAAGTGATATGTGTGTCATAGCTGGCCACCATACTTGGAAGCTGATGGCGGTGGCACATCTTTTTTTCCCTTTGGTTTTCTCTATTTTTCTCAAAAAAAGGCAGCTAGTTTTCCCATATGGTCTAGCGGTTAGGATTCCTGGTTTTCACCCAGGCGGCCCGGGTTCGACTCCCGGTATGGGAAATGCAAGTCCTTTTAACGACCCGCACACTCCTAGTGCTGAAACCTCAAAGCTGTTTTTCCATTGTAACCTCCAATCATTCCCTTGTTGTCAAAGTACCAAGGGTCAAAGCCAGGGATGCAGACAAGACAGGTCAAGCCGGGTCAGGACAGGAAATGAAAAACTATCAGGAACACAGGAACTCACAGGGCAAGCTGAAGTTCATCCAGCAACTAATGGCTCATGCACGCGCTTTGGCGTACGTATATGCGCACTGGCACATGAATTTTCACACATGAATAATATCAGGATCACAGGAACTCACAGGGGAAGCTGAAGATCATCCAGCAACTAATGGCTTATGCTGCTAGCTTTAAATAGGCCACTGGGCACCAGAAATTGTCACGCATTGTGTGCGCTTTGGCGTACGCACATGCGTACTAGCACATGAAGTTTCTCGGCCATTCTCGCTCTTCTGCACATTTGCATTGGCAAATATCTATGTGCCAATCTTCTGCAAACCATTCTCTGACAGAGACATCATCTTTTTTTTCCACACCTTTGAAAAAGCCCTTTTGAATTCCTCGGTGCTTTGTTCTTTCTGTGTGATGAAACTAAGGGAAGCATGTCACATAGATGGAAAATGCCTCTGTTGTTCCAGGATGAGTAGACATTGTATCTTGCAAGGTCTGTTGGATGCAGAGCTAAAGATTTTAGCTGGGTGGAATATGGTGGAAGGCAAAAGAGCACTGAAAGCTTGATCTTCCGGTCAATGTTCCATCCATATGGTTTCCTACAAGACCTAAGGGATGAAGAGTAGTGTTTTTCATAGATTAAGGACCCCAAGGCTCACAAAATGGTTAGAGAGTAGTGCCCCGTGTGAGGATCAAACTCATGACCTTCGGATTATGAGACTGACGCGCTACCTGCTGCGCTAACGAGGCCAATTAGTGAAAGTGATATGTGTGTCATAGCTGGCCACCATACTTGGAAGCTGATGGCGGTGGCACATCTTTTTTTCCCTTTGGTTTTCTCTGTTTTTCTCAAAACAAGGCAGCTAGTTTTCCGATATGGTCTAGCGGTTAGGATTCCTGGTTTTCACCCAGGCGGCCCGGGTTCGACTCCCGGTATGGGAAATGCAAGTCCTTTTAACGACCCGCACACTCCTAGTGCTGAAACCTCAAAGCTGTTTTTCCATTGTAACCTCCAATCATTCCCTTGTTGTCAAAGTACCAAGGGTCAAAGCCAGGGATGCAGACAAGACAGGTCAAGCCGGGTCAGGACAGGAAATGAAAAACTATCAGGAACACAGGAACTCACAGGGCAAGCTGAAGTTCATCCAGCAACTAATGGCTCATGCACGCGCTTTGGCGTACGTATATGCGCACTGGCACATGAATTTTCACACATGAATAATATCAGGATCACAGGAACTCACAGGGGAAGCTGAAGATCATCCAGCAACTAATGGCTTATGCTGCTAGCTTTAAATAGGCCACTGGGCACCAGAAATTGTCACGCATTGTGTGCGCTTTGGCGTACGCACATGCGTACTAGCACATGAAGTTTCTCGGCCGTTCTCGCTCTTCTGCACATTTGCATTGGCAAATATCTATGTGCCAATCTTCTGCAAACCATTCTCTGACAGAGACATCATCTTTTTTTTCCACACCTTTGAAAAAGCCCTTTTGAATTCCTCGGTGCTTTGTTCTTTCTGTGTGATGAAACTAAGGGAAGCATGTCACATAGATGGAAAATGCCTCTGTTGTTCCAGGATGAGTAGACATTGTATCTTGCAAGGTCTGTTGGATGCAGAGCTAAAGATTTTAGCTGGGTGGAATATGGTGGAAGGCAAAAGAGCACTGAAAGCTTGATCTTCCGGTCAATTTTCCATCCATATGGTTTCCTACAAGACCTAAGGGATGAAGAGTAGTGTTTTTCATAGATTAAGGACCCCAAGGCTCACAAAATGGTTAGAGAGTAGTGCCCCGTGTGAGGATCGAACTCACGACCTTCAGATTATGAGACTGACGCGCTACCTGCTGCGCTAACGAGGCCAATTAGTGAAAGTGATATGTGTGTCATAGCTGGCCACCATACTTGGAAGCTGATGGCGGTGGCACATCTTTTTTTCCCTTTGGTTTTCTCTATTTTTCTCAAAACAAGGCAGCTAGTTTTCCCATATGGTCTAGCGGTTAGGATTCCTGGTTTTCACCCAGGCGGCCCGGGTTCGACTCCCGGTATGGGAAATGCAAGTCCTTTTAACGACCCGCACACTCCTAGTGCTGAAACCTCAAAGCTGTTTTTCCATTGTAACCTCCAATCATTCCCTTGTTGTCAAAGTACCAAGGGTCAAAGCCAGGGATGCAGACAAGACAGGTCAAGCCGGGTCAGGACAGGAAATGAAATACTATCAGGAACACAGGAACTCACAGGGCAAGCTGAAGTTCATCCAGCAACTAATGGCTCATGCACGCGTTTTGGCGTACGTATATGCGCACTGGCACATGAATTTTCACACATGAATAATATCAGGATCACAGGAACTCACAGGGGAAGCTGAAGATCATCCAGCAACTAATGGCTTATGCTGCTAGCTTTAAATAGGCCACTGGGCACCAGAAATTGTCACGCATTGTGTGCGCTTTGGCGTACGCACATGCGTACTAGCACATGAAGTTTCTTGGCCGTTCTCGCTCTTCTGCACATTTGCATTGGCAAATATCTATGTGCCAATCTTCTGCAAACCATTCTCTGACAGAGACATCATCTTTTTTTTCCACACCTTTGAAAAAGCCCTTTTGAATTCCTCGGTGCTTTGTTCTTTCTGTGTGATGAAACTAAGGGAAGCATGTCACATAGATGGAAAATGCCTCTGTTGTTCCAGGATGAGTAGACATTGTATCTTGCAAGGTCTGTTGGATGCAGAGCTAAAGATTTTAGCTGGGTGGAATATGGTGGAAGGCAAAAGAGCACTGAAAGCTTGATCTTCCGGTCAATGTTCCATCCATATGGTTTCCTACAAGACCTAAGGGATGAAGAGTAGTGTTTTTCATAGATTAAGGACCCCAAGGCTCACAAAATGGTGTGAGGATCGAACTCACGACCTTCAGATTATGAGACTGATGCGCTACCTGCTGCGCTAACGAGGCCAATAAGTGAAAGTGATATGTGTGTCATAGCTGGCCACCATACTTGGAAGCTGATGGCGGTGGCACATCTTTTTTTCCCTTTGGTTTTCTCTATTTTTCTCAAAAAAAGGCAGCTAGTTTTCCCATATGGTCTAGCGGTTAGGATTCCTGGTTTTCACCCAGGCGGCCCGGGTTCGACTCCCGGTATGGGAAATGCAAGTCCTTTTAACGACCCGCACACTCCTAGTGCTGAAACCTCAAAGCTGTTTTTCCATTGTAACCTCCAATCATTCCCTTGTTGTCAAAGTACCAAGGGTCAAAGCCAGGGATGCAGACAAGACAGGTCAAGCCGGGTCAGGACAGGAAATGAAAAACTATCAGGAACACAGGAACTCACAGGGCAAGCTGAAGTTCATCCAGCAACTAATGGCTCATGCACGCGCTTTGGCGTACGTATATGCGCACTGGCACATGAATTTTCACACATGAATAATATCAGGATCACAGGAACTCACAGGGGAAGCTGAAGATCATCCAGCAACTAATGGCTTATGCTGCTAGCTTTAAATAGGCCACTGGGCACCAGAAATTGTCACGCATTGTGTGCGCTTTGGCGTACGCACATGCGTACTAGCACATGAAGTTTCTCGGCCATTCTCGCTCTTCTGCACATTTGCATTGGCAAATATCTATGTGCCAATCTTCTGCAAACCATTCTCTGACAGAGACATCATCTTTTTTTTCCACACCTTTGAAAAAGCCCTTTTGAATTCCTCGGTGCTTTGTTCTTTCTGTGTGATGAAACTAAGGGAAGCATGTCACATAGATGGAAAATGCCTCTGTTGTTCCAGGATGAGTAGACATTGTATCTTGCAAGGTCTGTTGGATGCAGAGCTAAAGATTTTAGCTGGGTGGAATATGGTGGAAGGCAAAAGAGCACTGAAAGCTTGATCTTCCGGTCAATGTTCCATCCATATGGTTTCCTACAAGACCTAAGGGATGAAGAGTAGTGTTTTTCATAGATTAAGGACCCCAAGGCTCACAAAATGGTTAGAGAGTAGTGCCCCGTGTGAGGATCAAACTCATGACCTTCGGATTATGAGACTGACGCGCTACCTGCTGCGCTAACGAGGCCAATTAGTGAAAGTGATATGTGTGTCATAGCTGGCCACCATACTTGGAAGCTGATGGCGGTGGCACATCTTTTTTTCCCTTTGGTTTTCTCTGTTTTTCTCAAAACAAGGCAGCTAGTTTTCCGATATGGTCTAGCGGTTAGGATTCCTGGTTTTCACCCAGGCGGCCCGGTTTCGACTCCCGGTATGGGAAATGCAAGTCCTTTTAACGACCCGCACACTCCTAGTGCTGAAACCTCAAAGCTGTTTTTCCATTGTAACCTCCAATCATTCCCTTGTTGTCAAAGTACCAAGGGTCAAAGCCAGGGATGCAGACAAGACAGGTCAAGCCGGGTCAGGACAGGAAATGAAAAACTATCAGGAACACAGGAACTCACAGGGCAAGCTGAAGTTCATCCAGCAACTAATGGCTCATGCACGCGCTTTGGCGTACGTATATGCGCACTGGCACATGAATTTTCACACATGAATAATATCAGGATCACAGGAACTCACAGGGGAAGCTGAAGATCATCCAGCAACTAATGGCTTATGCTGCTAGCTTTAAATAGGCCACTGGGCACCAGAAATTGTCACGCATTGTGTGCGCTTTGGCGTACGCACATGCGTACTAGCACATGAAGTTTCTCGGCCGTTCTCGCTCTTCTGCACATTTGCATTGGCAAATATCTATGTGCCAATCTTCTGCAAACCATTCTCTGACAGAGACATCATCTTTTTTTTCCACACCTTTGAAAAAGCCCTTTTGAATTCCTCGGTGCTTTGTTCTTTCTGTGTGATGAAACTAAGGGAAGCATGTCACATAGATGGAAAATGCCTCTGTTGTTCCAGGATGAGTAGACATTGTATCTTGCAAGGTCTGTTGGATGCAGAGCTAAAGATTTTAGCTGGGTGGAATATGGTGGAAGGCAAAAGAGCACTGAAAGCTTGATCTTGCGGTCAATTTTCCATCCATATGGTTTCCTACAAGACCTAAGGGATGAAGAGTAGTGTTTTTCATAGATTAAGGACCCCAAGGCTCACAAAATGGTTAGAGAGTAGTGCCCCGTGTGAGGATCGAACTCACGACCTTCAGATTATGAGACTGACGCGCTACCTGCTGCGCTAACGAGGCCAATTAGTGAAAGTGATATGTGTGTCATAGCTGGCCACCATACTTGGAAGCTGATGGCGGTGGCACATCTTTTTTTCCCTTTGGTTTTCTCTATTTTTCTCAAAACAAGGCAGCTAGTTTTCCCATATGGTCTAGCGGTTAGGATTCCTGGTTTTCACCCAGGCGGCCCGGGTTCGACTCCCGGTATGGGAAATGCAAGTCCTTTTAACGACCCGCACACTCCTAGTGCTGAAACCTCAAAGCTGTTTTTCCATTGTAACCTCCAATCATTCCCTTGTTGTCAAAGTACCAAGGGTCAAAGCCAGGGATGCAGACAAGACAGGTCAAGCCGGGTCAGGACAGGAAATGAAATACTATCAGGAACACAGGAACTCACAGGGCAAGCTGAAGTTCATCCAGCAACTAATGGCTCATGCACGCGCTTTGGCGTACGTATATGCGCACTGGCACATGAATTTTCACACATGAATAATATCAGGATCACAGGAACTCACAGGGGAAGCTGAAGATCATCCAGCAACTAATGGCTTATGCTGCTAGCTTTAAATAGGCCACTGGGCACCTGAAATTGTCACGCATTGTGTGCGCTTTGGCGTACGCACATGCGTACTAGCACATGAAGTTTCTCGGCCGTTCTCGCTCTTCTGCACATTTGCATTGGCAAATATCTATGTGCCAATCTTCTGCAAACCATTCTCTGACAGAGACATCATCTTTTTTTTCCACACCTTTGAAAAAGCCCTTTTGAATTCCTCGGTGCTTTGTTCTTTCTGTGTGATGAAACTAAGGGAAGCATGTCACATAGATGGAAAATGCCTCTGTTGTTCCAGGATGAGTAGACATTGTATCTTGCAAGGTCTGTTGGATGCAGAGCTAAAGATTTTAGCTGGGTGGAATATGGTGGAAGGCAAAAGAGCACTGAAAGCTTGATCTTCCGGTCAATTTTCCATCCATATGGTTTCCTACAAGACCTAAGGGATGAAGAGTAGTGTTTTTCATAGATTAAGGACCCCAAGGCTCACAAAATGGTTAGAGAGTAGTGCCCCGTGTGAGGATCGAACTCATGACCTTCAGATTATGAGACTGACGCACTACCTGCTGCGCTAACGAGGCCAATTAGTGAAAGTGATATGTGTGTCATAGCTGGCCACCATACTTGGAAGCTGATGGCGGTGGCACATCTTTTTTTCCCTTTGGTTTTCTCTATTTTTCTCAAAACAAGGCAGCTAGTCTTCCCATATGGTCTAGCGGTTAGGATTCCTAGTTTTCACCCAGGCGGCCCGGGTTCGACTCCCGGTATGGGAAATGCAAGTCCTTTTAACGACCCGCACACTCCTAGTGCTGAAACCTCCAAGCTGTTTTTCCATTGTAACCTCCAATCATTCCCTTGTTGTCAAAGTACCAAGGGTCAAAGCCAGGGATGCAGACAAGACAGGTCAAGCCGGGTCAGGACAGGAAATGAAAAACTATCAGGAACACAGGAACTCACAGGGCAAGCTGAAGTTCATCCAGCAACTAATGGCTCATGCACGCGCTTTGGCGTACGTATATGCGCACTGGCACATGAATTTTCACACATGAATAATATCAGGATCACAGGAACTCACAGGGGAAGCTGAAGATCATCCAGCAACTAATGGCTTATGCTGCTAGCTTTAAATAGGCCACTGGGCACCAGAAATTGTCACGCATTGTGTGCGCTTTGGCGTACGCACATGCGTACTAGCACATGAAGTTTCTCGGCCATTCTCGCTCTTCTGCACATTTGCATTGGCAAATATCTATGTGCCAATCTTCTGCAAACCATTCTCTGACAGAGACATCATCTTTTTTTTCCACACCTTTGAAAAAGCCCTTTTGAATTCCTCTGTGCTTTGTTCTTTCTGTGTGATGAAACTAAGGGAAGCATGTCACATAGATGGAAAATGCCTCTGTTGTTCCAGGATGAGTAGACATTGTATCTTGCAAGGTCTGTTGGATGCAGAGCTAAAGATTTTAGCTGGGTGGAATATGGTGGAAGGCAAAAGAGCACTGAAAGCTTGATCTTCCGGTCAATTTTCCATCCATATGGTTTCCTACAAGACCTAAGGGATGAAGAGTAGTGTTTTTCATAGATTAAGGACCCCAAGGCTCACAAAATGGTTAGAGAGTAGTGCCCCGTGTGAGGATCGAACTCACGACCTTCAGATTATGAGACTGACGCGCTACCTGCTGCGCTAACAAGGCCAATTAGTAAAAGTGATATGTGTGTCATAGCTGGCCACCATACTTGGAAGCTGATGGCGGTGGCACATCTTTTTTTCCCTTTGGTTTTCTCTATTTTTCCCAAAACAAGGCAGCTAGTTTTCCCATATGGTCTAGCGGTTAGGATTCCTGGTTTTCACCCAGGCGGCCCGGGTTCGACTCCCGGTATGGGAAATGCAAGTCCTTTTAACGACCCACACACTCCTAGTGCTGAAACATCAAAGCTGTTTTTCCATTGTAACCTCCAATCATTCCCTTGTTGTCAAAGTACCAAGGGTCAAAGCCAGGGATGCAGACAAGACAGGTCAAGCCGGGTCAGGACAGGAAATGAAATACTATCAGGAACACAGGAACTCACAGGGCAAGCTGAAGTTCATCCAGCAACTAATGGCTCATGCACGCGCTTTGGCGTACGTATATGCGCACTGGCACATGAATTTTCACACATGAATAATATCAGGATCACAGGAACTCACAGGGGAAGCTGAAGATCATCCAGCAACTAATGGCTTATGCTGCTAGCTTTAAATAGGCCACTGGGCACCAGAAATTGTCACGCATTGTGTGCGCTTTGGCGTACGCACATGCGTACTAGCACATGAAGTTTCTCGGCCATTCTCGCTCTTCTGCACATTTGCATTGGCAAATATCTATGTGCCAATCTTCTGCAAACCATTCTCTGACAGAGACATCATCTTTTTTTTCCACACCTTTGAAAAAGCCCTTTTGAATTCCTCTGTGCTTTGTTCTTTCTGTGTGATGAAACTAAGGGAAGCATGTCACATAGATGGAAAATGCCTCTGTTGTTCCAGGATGAGTAGACATTGTATCTTGCAAGGTCTGTTGGATGCAGAGCTAAAGATTTTAGCTGGGTGGAATATGGTGGAAGGCAAAAGAGCACTGAAAGCTTGATCTTCCGGTCAATTTTCCATCCATATGGTTTCCTACAAGACCTAAGGGATGAAGAGTAGTGTTTTTCATAGATTAAGGACCCCAAGGCTCACAAAATGGTTAGAGAGTAGTGCCCCGTGTGAGGATCGAACTCACGACCTTCAGATTATGAGACTGACGCGCTACCTGCTGCGCTAACAAGGCCAATTAGTAAAAGTGATATGTGTGTCATAGCTGGCCACCATACTTGGAAGCTGATGGCGGTGGCACATCTTTTTTTCCCTTTGGTTTTCTCTATTTTTCCCAAAACAAGGCAGCTAGTTTTCCCATATGGTCTAGCGGTTAGGATTCCTGGTTTTCACCCAGGCGGCCCGGGTTCGACTCCCGGTATGGGAAATGCAAGTCCTTTTAACGACCCACACACTCCTAGTGCTGAAACATCAAAGCTGTTTTTCCATTGTAACCTCCAATCATTCCCTTGTTGTCAAAGTACCAAGGGTCAAAGCCAGGGATGCAGACAAGACAGGTCAAGCCGGGTCAGGACAGGAAATGAAATACTATCAGGAACACAGGAACTCACAGGGCAAGCTGAAGTTCATCCAGCAACTAATGGCTCATGCACGCGCTTTGGCGTACGTATATGCGCACTGGCACATGAATTTTCACACATGAATAATATCAGGATCACAGGAACTCACAGGGGAAGCTGAAGATCATCCAGCAACTAATGGCTTATGCTGCTAGCTTTAAATAGGCCACTGGGCACCAGAAATTGTCACGCATTGTGTACGCTTTGGCGTACGCACATGCGTACTAGCACATGAAGTTTCTCGGCCGTTCTCGCTCTTCTGCACATTTGCATTGGCAAATATCTATGTGCCAATCTTCTGCAAACCATTCTCTGACAGAGACATCATCTTTTTTTTCCACACCTTTGAACAAGCCCTTTTGAATTCCTCGGTGCTTTGTTCTTTCTGTGTGATGAAACTAAGGGAAGCATGTCACATAGATGGAAAATGCCTCTGTTGTTCCAGGATGAGTAGACATTGTATCTTGCAAGGTCTGTTGGATGCAGAGCTAAAGATTTTAGCTGGGTGGAATATGGTGGATGGCAAAAGAGCACTGAAAGCTTGATCTTCCAGTCAATTTTCCATCCATATGGTTTCCTACAAGACCTAAGGGATGAAGAGTAGTGTTTTTCATAGATTAAGGACCCCAAGGCTCACAAAATGGTTAGAGAGTAGTGCCCCGTGTGAGGATCGAACTCACGACCTTCAGATTATGAGACTGACGCACTACCTGCTGCGCTAACGAGGCCAATTAGTGAAAGTGATATGTGTGTCATAGCTGGCCACCATACTTGGAAGCTGATGGCGGTGGCACATCTTTTTTTCCCTTTGGTTTTCTCTGTTTTTCTCAAAACAAGGTAGCTAGTTTTCCCATATGGTCTAGCGGTTAGGATTCCTGGTTTTCACCCAGGCGGCCCGGGTTCGACTCCCGGTATGGGAAATGCAAGTCCTTTTAACGACCCGCACACTCCTAGTGCTGAAACCTCAAAGCTGTTTTTCCATTGTAACCTCCAATCATTCCCTTGTTGTCAAAGTACCAAGGGTCAAAGCCAGGGATGCAGACAAGACAGGTCAAGCCGGGTCAGGACAGGAAATGAAATACTATCAGGAACACAGGAACTCACAGGGCAAGCTGAAGTTCATCCAGCAACTAATGGCTCATGCACGCGCTTTGGCGTACGTATATGCGCACTGGCACATGAATTTTCACACATGAATAATATCAGGATCACAGGAACTCACAGGGGAAGCTGAAGATCATCCAGCAACTAATGGCTTATGCTGCTAGCTTTAAATAGGCCACTGGGCACCAGAAATTGTCACGCATTGTGTGCGCTTTGGCGTACGCACATGCGTACTAGCACATGAAGTTTCTCGGCCGTTCTCGCTCTTCTGCACATTTGCATTGGCAAATATCTATGTGCCAATCTTCTGCAAACCATTCTCTGACAGAGACATCATCTTTTTTTTCCACACCTTTGAAAAAGCCCTTTTGAATTCCTCGGTGCTTTTTTCTTTCTGTGTGATGAAACTAAGGGAAGCATGTCACATAGATGGAAAATGCCTCTGTTGTTCCAGGATGAGTAGACATTGTATCTTGCAAGGTCTGTTGGATGCAGAGCTAAAGATTTTAGCTGGGTGGAATATGGTGGAAGGCAAAAGAGCACTGAAAGCTTGATCTTCCGGTCAATGTTCCATCCATATGGTTTCCTACAAGACCTAAGGGATGAAGAGTAGTGTTTTTCATAGATTAAAGACCCCAAGGCTCACAAAATGGTTAGAGAGTAGTGCCCCGTGTGAGGATCGAACTCACGACCTTCAGATTATGAGACTGACGCGCTACCTGCTGCGCTAACAAGGCCAATTAGTGAAAGTGATATGTGTGTCATAGCTGGCCACCATACTTGGAAGCTGATGGCGGTGGCACATCTTTTTTTCCCTTTGGTTTTCTCTATTTTTCTCAAAACAAGGCAGCTAGTTTTCCCATATGGTCTAGCGGTTAGGATTCCTGGTTTTCACCCAGGCGGCCCGTGTTCGACTCCCGGTATGGGAAATGCAAGTTCTTTTAACGACCCGCACACTCCTAGTGCTGAAACCTCAAAGCTGTTTTTCCATTGTAACCTCCAATCATTCCCTTGTTGTCAAAGTACCAAGGGTCAAAGCCAGGGATGCAGACAAGACAGGTCAAGCCGGGTCAGGACAGGAAATGAAATACTATCAGGAACACAGGAACTCACAGGGCAAGCTGAAGTTCATCCAGCAACTAATGGCTCATGCACGCGCTTTGGCGTACGTATATGCGCACTGGCACATGAATTTTCACACATGAATAATATCAGGATCACAGGAACTCACAGGGGAAGCTGAAGATCATCCAGCAACTAATGGCTTATGCTGCTAGCTTTAAATAGGCCACTGGGCACCAGAAATTGTCACGCATTGTGTGCGCTTTGGCGTACGCACATGCGTACTAGCACATGAAGTTTCTCGGCCGTTCTCGCTCTTCTGCACATTTGTATTGGCAAATATCTATGTGCCAATCTTCTGCAAACCATTCTCTGACAGAGACATCATCTTTTTTTTCCACACCTTTGAAAAAGCCCTTTTGAATTCCTCGGTGCTTTGTTCTTTCTGTGTGATGAAACTAAGGGATGCATGTCACATAGATGGAAAATGCCACTGTTGTTCCAGGATGAGTAGACATTGTATCTTGCAAGGTCTGTTGGATGCAGAGCTAAAGATTTTAGCTGGGTGGAATATGGTGGAAGGCAAAAGAGCACTGAAAGCTTGATCTTCCGGTCAATGTTCCATCCATATGGTTTCCTACAAGACCTAAGGGATGAAGAGTAGTGTTTTTCATAGATTAAGGACCCCAAGGCTCACAAAATGGTTAGAGAGTAGTGCCCCGTGTGAGGATCGAACTCACGACCTTCAGATTATGAGACTGACGCGCTACCTGCTGCGCTAACGAGGCCAATTAGTGAATGTGATATGTGTGTCATAGCTGGCCACCATACTTGGAAGCTGATGGCGGTGGCACATCTTTTTTTTCCCTTTGGTTTTCTCTATTTTTCTCAAAACAAGGCAGCTAGTTTTCCCATATGGTCTAGCGGTTAGGATTCCTGGTTTTCACCCAGGCGGCCCGGGTTCCACTCCCGGTATGGGAAATGCATGTTCTTTTAACGACCCGCACACTCCTAGTGCTGAAACCTCAAAGCTGTTTTTCCATTGTAACCTCCAATCATTCCCTTGTTGTCAAAGTACCAAGGGTCAAAGCCAGGGATGCAGACAAGACAGGTCAAGCCGGGTCAGGACAGGAAATGAAATACTATCAGGAACACAGGAACTCACAGGGCAAGCTGAAGTTCATCCAGCAACTAATGGCTCATGCACGCGCTTTGGCGTACGTATATGCGCACTGGCACATGAATTTTCACACATGAATAATATCAGGATCACAGGAACTCACAGGGGAAGCTGAAGATCATCCAGCAACTAATGGCTTATGCTGCTAGCTTTAAATAGGCCACTGGGCACCAGAAATTGTCACGCATTGTGTGCGCTTTGGCGTACGCACATGCGTACTAGCACATGAAGTTTCTCGGCCATTCTCGCTCTTCTGCACATTTGCATTGGCAAATATCTATGTGCCAATCTTCTGCAAACCATTCTCTGACAGAGACATCATCTTTTTTTTCCACACCTTTGAAAAAGCCCTTTTGAATTCCTCTGTGCTTTGTTCTTTCTGTGTGATGAAACTAAGGGAAGCATGTCACATAGATGGAAAATGCCTCTGTTGTTCCAGGATGAGTAGACATTGTATCTTGCAAGGTCTGTTGGATGCAGAGCTAAAGATTTTAGCTGGGTGGAATATGGTGGAAGGCAAAAGAGCACTGAAAGCTTGATCTTCCGGTCAATTTTCCATCCATATGGTTTCCTACAAGACCTAAGGGATGAAGAGTAGTGTTTTTCATAGATTAAGGACCCCAAGGCTCACAAAATGGTTAGAGAGTAGTGCCCCGTGTGAGGATCGAACTCACGACCTTCAGATTATGAGACTGACGCGCTACCTGCTGCGCTAACAAGGCCAATTAGTAAAAGTGATATGTGTGTCATAGCTGGCCACCATACTTGGAAGCTGATGGCGGTGGCACATCTTTTTTTCCCTTTGGTTTTCTCTATTTTTCCCAAAACAAGGCAGCTAGTTTTCCCATATGGTCTAGCGGTTAGGATTCCTGGTTTTCACCCAGGCGGCCCGGGTTCCACTCCCGGTATGGGAAATGCAAGTCCTTTTAACGACCCACACACTCCTAGTGCTGAAACATCAAAGCTGTTTTTCCATTGTAACCTCCAATCATTCCCTTGTTGTCAAAGTACCAAGGGTCAAAGCCAGGGATGCAGACAAGACAGGTCAAGCCGGGTCAGGACAGGAAATGAAATACTATCAGGAACACAGGAACTCACAGGGCAAGCTGAAGTTCATCCAGCAACTAATGGCTCATGCACGCGCTTTGGCGTACGTATATGCGCACTGGCACATGAATTTTCACACATGAATAATATCAGGATCACAGGAACTCACAGGGGAAGCTGAAGATCATCCAGCAACTAATGGCTTATGCTGCTAGCTTTAAATAGGCCACTGGGCACCAGAAATTGTCACGCATTGTGTACGCTTTGGCGTACGCACATGCGTACTAGCACATGAAGTTTCTCGGCCGTTCTCGCTCTTCTGCACATTTGCATTGGCAAATATCTATGTGCCAATCTTCTGCAAACCATTCTCTGACAGAGACATCATCTTTTTTTTCCACACCTTTGAACAAGCCCTTTTGAATTCCTCGGTGCTTTGTTCTTTCTGTGTGATGAAACTAAGGGAAGCATGTCACATAGATGGAAAATGCCTCTGTTGTTCCAGGATGAGTAGACATTGTATCTTGCAAGGTCTGTTGGATGCAGAGCTAAAGATTTTAGCTGGGTGGAATATGGTGGATGGCAAAAGAGCACTGAAAGCTTGATCTTCCAGTCAATTTTCCATCCATATGGTTTCCTACAAGACCTAAGGGATGAAGAGTAGTGTTTTTCATAGATTAAGGACCCCAAGGCTCACAAAATGGTTAGAGAGTAGTGCCCCGTGTGAGGATCGAGCTCACGACCTTCAGATTATGAGACTGACGCACTACCTGCTGCGCTAACGAGGCCAATTAGTGAAAGTGATATGTGTGTCATAGCTGGCCACCATACTTGGAAGCTGATGGCAGTGGCACATCTTTTTTTCCCTTTGGTTTTCTCTGCCTTTCTCAAAACAAGGCAGCTAGTTTTCCCATATGGTCTAGCGGTTAGGATTCCTGGTTTTCACCCAGGCGGCCCGGGTTCGACTCCCGGTATGGGAAATGCAAGACCTTTTAACGACCCGCACACTCCTAGTGCTGAAACCTCAAAGCTGTTTTTCCATTGTAACCTCCAATCATTCCCTTGTTGTCAAAGTACCAAGGGTCAAAGCCAGGGATGCAGACAAGACAGGTCAAGCCGGGTCAGGACAGGAAATGAAATACTATCAGGAACACAGGAACTCACAGGGCAAGCTGAAGTTCATCCAGCAACTAATGGCTCATGCACGCGCTTTGGCGTACGTATATGCGCACTGGCACATGAATTTTCACACATGAATAATATCAGGATCACAGGAACTCACAGGGGAAGCTGAAGATCATCCAGCAACTAATGGCTTATGCTGCCAGCTTTAAATAGGCCACTGGGCACCAGAAATTGTCACGCATTGTGTGCGCTTTGGCGTACGCACATGCGTACTAGCACATGAAGTTTCTCGGCCGTTCTCGCTCTTCTGCACATTTGCATTGGCAAATATCTATGTGCCAATCTTCTGCAAACCATTCTCTGACAGAGACATCATCTTTTTTTTCCACACCTTTGAAAAAGCCCTTTTGAATTCCTCGGTGCTTTGTTCTTTCTGTGTGATGAAACTAAGGGAAGCATGTCACATAGATGGAAAATGCCTCTGTTGTTCCAGAATGAGTAGACATTGTATCTTGCAAGGTCTGTTGGATGCAGAGCTAAAGATTTTAGCTGGGTGGAATATGGTGGAAGGCAAAAGAGCACTGAAAGCTTGATCTTCCGGTCAATGTTCCATCCATATGGTTTCCTACAAGACCTAAGGGATGAAGAGTAGTGTTTTTCATAGATTAAGGACCCCAAGGCTCACAAAATGGTTAGAGAGTAGTGCCCCGTGTGAGGATCAAACTCACGACCTTCAGATTATGAGACTGACGCGCTACCTGCTGCGCTAACGAGGCCAATTAGTGAAAGTGATATGTGTGTCATAGCTGGCCACCATACTTGGAAGCTGATGGCGGTGGCACATCTTTTTTTCCCTTTGGTTTTCTCTATTTTTCTCAAAACAAGGCAGCTAGTTTTCCCATATGGTCTAGCGGTTAGGATTCCTGGTTTTCACCCAGGCGGCCCGGGTTCGACTCCCGGTATGGGAAATGCAAGTCCTTTTAACGACCCGCACACTCCTAGTGCTGAAACCTCAAAGCTGTTTTTCCATTGTAACCTCCAATCATTCCCTTGTTGTCAAAGTACCAAGGGTCAAAGCCAGGGATGCAGACAAGACAGGTCAAGCCGGGTCAGGACAGGAAATGAAATACTATCAGGAACACAGGAACTCACAGGGCAAGCTGAAGTTCATCCAGCAACTAATGGCTCATGCACGCGCTTTGGCGTACGTATATGCGCACTGGCACATGAATTTTCACACATGAATAATATCAGGATCACAGGAACTCACAGGGGAAGCTGAAGATCATCCAGCAACTAATGGCTTATGCTGCTAGCTTTAAATAGGCCACTGGGCACCTGAAATTGTCACGCATTGTGTGCGCTTTGGCGTACGCACATGCGTACTAGCACATGAAGTTTCTCGGCCGTTCTCGCTCTTCTGCACATTTGCATTGGCAAATATCTATGTGCCAATCTTCTGCAAACCATTCTCTGACAGAGACATCATCTTTTTTTTCCACACCTTTGAAAAAGCCCTTTTGAATTCCTCGGTGCTTTGTTCTTTCTGTGTGATGAAACTAAGGGAAGCATGTCACATAGATGGAAAATGCCTCTGTTGTTCCAGGATGAGTAGACATTGTATCTTGCAAGGTCTGTTGGATGCAGAGCTAAAGATTTTAGCTGGGTGGAATATGGTGGAAGGCAAAAGAGCACTGAAAGCTTGATCTTCCGGTCAATTTTCCATCCATATGGTTTCCTACAAGACCTAAGGGATGAAGAGTAGTGTTTTTCATAGATTAAGGACCCCAAGGCTCACAAAATGGTTAGAGAGTAGTGCCCCGTGTGAGGATCGAACTCACGACCTTCAGATTATGAGACTGACGCGCTACCTGCTGCGCTAACAAGGCCAATTAGTAAAAGTGATATGTGTGTCATAGCTGGCCACCATACTTGGAAGCTGATGGCGGTGGCACATCTTTTTTTCCCTTTGGTTTTCTCTATTTTTCCCAAAACAAGGCAGCTAGTTTTCCCATATGGTCTAGCGGTTAGGATTCCTGGTTTTCACCCAGGCGGCCCGGGTTCGACTCCCGGTATGGGAAATGCAAGTCCTTTTAACGACCCACACACTCCTAGTGCTGAAACATCAAAGCTGTTTTTCCATTGTAACCTCCAATCATTCCCTTGTTGTCAAAGTACCAAGGGTCAAAGCCAGGGATGCAGACAAGACAGGTCAAGCCGGGTCAGGACAGGAAATGAAATACTATCAGGAACACAGGAACTCACAGGGCAAGCTGAAGTTCATCCAGCAACTAATGGCTCATGCACGCGCTTTGGCGTACGTATATGCGCACTGGCACATGAATTTTCACACATGAATAATATCAGGATCACAGGAACTCACAGGGGAAGCTGAAGATCATCCAGCAACTAATGGCTTATGCTGCTAGCTTTAAATAGGCCACTGGGCACCAGAAATTGTCACGCATTGTGTACGCTTTGGCGTACGCACATGCGTACTAGCACATGAAGTTTCTCGGCCGTTCTCGCTCTTCTGCACATTTGCATTGGCAAATATCTATGTGCCAATCTTCTGCAAACCATTCTCTGACAGAGACATCATCTTTTTTTTCCACACCTTTGAACAAGCCCTTTTGAATTCCTCGGTGCTTTGTTCTTTCTGTGTGATGAAACTAAGGGAAGCATGTCACATAGATGGAAAATGCCTCTGTTGTTCCAGGATGAGTAGACATTGTATCTTGCAAGGTCTGTTGGATGCAGAGCTAAAGATTTTAGCTGGGTGGAATATGGTGGATGGCAAAAGAGCACTGAAAGCTTGATCTTCCAGTCAATTTTCCATCCATATGGTTTCCTACAAGACCTAAGGGATGAAGAGTAGTGTTTTTCATAGATTAAGGACCCCAAGGCTCACAAAATGGTTAGAGAGTAGTGCCCCGTGTGAGGATCGAACTCACGACCTTCAGATTATGAGACTGACGCACTACCTGCTGCGCTAACGAGGCCAATTAGTGAAAGTGATATGTGTGTCATAGCTGGCCACCATACTTGGAAGCTGATGGCGGTGGCACATCTTTTTTTCCCTTTGGTTTTCTCTGTTTTTCTCAAAACAAGGTAGCTAGTTTTCCCATATGGTCTAGCGGTTAGGATTCCTGGTTTTCACCCAGGCGGCCCGGGTTCGACTCCCGGTATGGGAAATGCAAGTCCTTTTAACGACCCGCACACTCCTAGTGCTGAAACCTCAAAGCTGTTTTTCCATTGTAACCTCCAATCATTCCCTTGTTGTCAAAGTACCAAGGGTCAAAGCCAGGGATGCAGACAAGACAGGTCAAGCCGGGTCAGGACAGGAAATGAAATACTATCAGGAACACAGGAACTCACAGGGCAAGCTGAAGTTCATCCAGCAACTAATGGCTCATGCACGCGCTTTGGCGTACGTATATGCGCACTGGCACATGAATTTTCACACATGAATAATATCAGGATCACAGGAACTCACAGGGGAAGCTGAAGATCATCCAGCAACTAATGGCTTATGCTGCTAGCTTTAAATAGGCCACTGGGCACCAGAAATTGTCACGCATTGTGTGCGCTTTGGCGTACGCACATGCGTACTAGCACATGAAGTTTCTCGGCCGTTCTCGCTCTTCTGCACATTTGCATTGGCAAATATCTATGTGCCAATCTTCTGCAAACCATTCTCTGACAGAGACATCATCTTTTTTTTCCACACCTTTGAAAAAGCCCTTTTGAATTCCTCGGTGCTTTGTTCTTTCTGTGTGATGAAACTAAGGGAAGCATGTCACATAGATGGAAAATGCCTCTGTTGTTCCAGGATGAGTAGACATTGTATCTTGCAAGGTCTGTTGGATGCAGAGCTAAAGATTTTAGCTGGGTGGAATATGGTGGAAGGCAAAAGAGCACTGAAAGCTTGATCTTCCGGTCAATGTTCCATCCATATGGTTTCCTACAAGACCTAAGGGATGAAGAGTAGTGTTTTTCATAGATTAAAGACCCCAAGGCTCACAAAATGGTTAGAGAGTAGTGCCCCGTGTGAGGATCGAACTCACGACCTTCAGATTATGAGACTGACGCGCTACCTGCTGCGCTAACAAGGCCAATTAGTGAAAGTGATATGTGTGTCATAGCTGGCCACCATACTTGGAAGCTGATGGCGGTGGCACATCTTTTTTTCCCTTTGGTTTTCTCTATTTTTCTCAAAACAAGGCAGCTAGTTTTCCCATATGGTCTAGCGGTTAGGATTCCTGGTTTTCACCCAGGCGGCCCGTGTTCGACTCCCGGTATGGGAAATGCAAGTTCTTTTAACGACCCGCACACTCCTAGTGCTGAAACCTCAAAGCTGTTTTTCCATTGTAACCTCCAATCATTCCCTTGTTGTCAAAGTACCAAGGGTCAAAGCCAGGGATGCAGACAAGACAGGTCAAGCCGGGTCAGGACAGGAAATGAAATACTATCAGGAACACAGGAACTCACAGGGCAAGCTGAAGTTCATCCAGCAACTAATGGCTCATGCACGCGCTTTGGCGTACGTATATGCGCACTGGCACATGAATTTTCACACATGAATAATATCAGGATCACAGGAACTCACAGGGGAAGCTGAAGATCATCCAGCAACTAATGGCTTATGCTGCTAGCTTTAAATAGGCCACTGGGCACCAGAAATTGTCACGCATTGTGTGCGCTTTGGCGTACGCACATGCGTACTAGCACATGAAGTTTCTCGGCCGTTCTCGCTCTTCTGCACATTTGTATTGGCAAATATCTATGTGCCAATCTTCTGCAAACCATTCTCTGACAGAGACATCATCTTTTTTTTCCACACCTTTGAAAAAGCCCTTTTGAATTCCTCGGTGCTTTGTTCTTTCTGTGTGATGAAACTAAGGGATGCATGTCACATAGATGGAAAATGCCACTGTTGTTCCAGGATGAGTAGACATTGTATCTTGCAAGGTCTGTTGGATGCAGAGCTAAAGATTTTAGCTGGGTGGAATATGGTGGAAGGCAAAAGAGCACTGAAAGCTTGATCTTCCGGTCAATGTTCCATCCATATGGTTTCCTACAAGACCTAAGGGATGAAGAGTAGTGTTTTTCATAGATTAAGGACCCCAAGGCTCACAAAATGGTTAGAGAGTAGTGCCCCGTGTGAGGATCGAACTCACGACCTTCAGATTATGAGACTGACGCGCTACCTGCTGCGCTAACGAGGCCAATTAGTGAATGTGATATGTGTGTCATAGCTGGCCACCATACTTGGAAGCTGATGGCGGTGGCACATCTTTTTTTTCCCTTTGGTTTTCTCTATTTTTCTCAAAACAAGGAAGCTAGTTTTCCCATATGGTCTAGCGGTTAGGATTCCTGGTTTTCACCCAGGCGGCCCGGGTTCCACTCCCGGTATGGGAAATGCATGTTCTTTTAACGACCCGCACACTCCTAGTGCTGAAACCTCAAAGCTGTTTTTCCATTGTAACCTCCAATCATTCCCTTGTTGTCAGAGTCCCAAGGGTCAAAGCCAGGGATGCAGACAAGACAGGTCAAGCCGGGTCAGGACAGGAAATGAAATACTATCAGGAACACAGGAACTCACAGGGCAAGCTGAAGTTCATCCAGCAACTAATGGCTCATGCACGCGCTTTGGCGTACGTATATGCGCACTGGCACATGAATTTTCACACATGAATAATATCAGGATCACAGGAACTCACAGGGGAAGCTGAAGATCATCCAGCAACTAATGGCTTATGCTGCTAGCTTTAAATAGGCCACTGGGCACCAGAAATTGTCACGCATTGTGTGCGCTTTGGCGTACGCACATGCGTACTAGCACATGAAGTTTCTCGGCCATTCTCGCTCTTCTGCACATTTGCATTGGCAAATATCTATGTGCCAATCTTCTGCAAACCATTCTCTGACAGAGACATCATCTTTTTTTTCCACACCTTTGAAAAAGCCCTTTTGAATTCCTCTGTGCTTTGTTCTTTCTGTGTGATGAAACTAAGGGAAGCATGTCACATAGATGGAAAATGCCTCTGTTGTTCCAGGATGAGTAGACATTGTATCTTGCAAGGTCTGTTGGATGCAGAGCTAAAGATTTTAGCTGGGTGGAATATGGTGGATGGCAAAAGAGCACTGAAAGCTTGATCTTCCAGTCAATTTTCCATCCATATGGTTTCCTACAAGACCTAAGGGATGAAGAGTAGTGTTTTTCATAGATTAAGGACCCCAAGGCTCACAAAATGGTTAGAGAGTAGTGCCCCGTGTGAGGATCGAGCTCACGACCTTCAGATTATGAGACTGACGCACTACCTGCTGCGCTAACGAGGCCAATTAGTGAAAGTGATATGTGTGTCATAGCTGGCCACCATACTTGGAAGCTGATGGCAGTGGCACATCTTTTTTTCCCTTTGGTTTTCTCTGTTTTTCTCAAAACAAGGCAGCTAGTTTTCCCATATGGTCTAGCGGTTAGGATTCCTGGTTTTCACCCAGGCGGCCCGGGTTCGACTCCCGGTATGGGAAATGCAAGTCCTTTTAACGACCCGCACACTCCTAGTGCTGAAACCTCAAAGCTGTTTTTCCATTGTAACCTCCAATCATTCCCTTGTTGTCAAAGTACCAAGGGTCAAAGCCAGGGATGCAGACAAGACAGGTCAAGCCGGGTCAGGACAGGAAATGAAATACTATCAGGAACACAGGAACTCACAGGGCAAGCTGAAGTTCATCCAGCAACTAATGGCTCATGCACGCGCTTTGGCGTACGTATATGCGCACTGGCACATGAATTTTCACACATGAATAATATCAGGATCACAGGAACTCACAGGGGAAGCTGAAGATCATCCAGCAACTAATGGCTTATGCTGCCAGCTTTAAATAGGCCACTGGGCACCAGAAATTGTCACGCATTGTGTGCGCTTTGGCGTACGCACATGCGTACTAGCACATGAAGTTTCTCGGCCGTTCTCGCTCTTCTGCACATTTGCATTGGCAAATATCTATGTGCCAATCTTCTGCAAACCATTCTCTGACAGAGACATCATCTTTTTTTTCCACACCTTTGAAAAAGCCCTTTTGAATTCCTCGGTGCTTTGTTCTTTCTGTGTGATGAAACTAAGGGAAGCATGTCACATAGATGGAAAATGCCTCTGTTGTTCCAGGATGAGTAGACATTGTATCTTGCAAGGTCTGTTGGATGCAGAGCTAAAGATTTTAGCTGGGTGGAATATGGTGGAAGGCAAAAGAGCACTGAAAGCTTGATCTTCCGGTCAATGTTCCATCCATATGGTTTCCTACAAGACCTAAGGGATGAAGAGTAGTGTTTTTCATAGATTAAGGACCCCAAGGCTCACAAAATGGTTAGAGAGTAGTGCCCCGTGTGAGGATCAAACTCACGACCTTCAGATTATGAGACTGACGCGCTACCTGCTGCGCTAACAAGGCCAATTAGTGAAAGTGATATGTGTGTCATAGCTGGCCACCATACTTGGAAGCTGATGGCGGTGGCACATCTTTTTTTCCCTTTGGTTTTCTCTATTTTTCTCAAAACAAGGCAGCTAGTTTTCCCATATGGTCTAGCGGTTAGGATTCCTGGTTTTCACCCAGGCGGCCCGTGTTCGACTCCCGGTATGGGAAATGCAAGTTCTTTTAACGACCCGCACACTCCTAGTGCTGAAACCTCAAAGCTGTTTTTCCATTGTAACCTCCAATCATTCCCTTGTTGTCAAAGTACCAAGGGTCAAAGCCAGGGATGCAGACAAGACAGGTCAAGCCGGGTCAGGACAGGAAATGAAATACTATCAGGAACACAGGAACTCACAGGGCAAGCTGAAGTTCATCCAGCAACTAATGGCTCATGCACGTGCTTTGGCGTACGTATATGCGCACTGGCACATGAATTTTCACACATGAATAATATCAGGATCACAGGAACTCACAGGGGAAGCTGAAGATCATCCAGCAACTAATGGCTTATGCTGCTAGCTTTAAATAGGCCACTGGGCACCAGAAATTGTCACGCATTGTGTGCGCTTTGGCGTACGCACATGCGTACTAGCACATGAAGTTTCTCGGCCGTTCTCGCTCTTCTGCACATTTGTATTGGCAAATATCTATGTGCCAATCTTCTGCAAACCATTCTCTGACAGAGACATCATCTTTTTTTTCCACACCTTTGAAAAAGCCCTTTTGAATTCCTCGGTGCTTTGTTCTTTCTGTGTGATGAAACTAAGGGATGCATGTCACATAGATGGAAAATGCCACTGTTGTTCCAGGATGAGTAGACATTGTATCTTGCAAGGTCTGTTGGATGCAGAGCTAAAGATTTTAGCTGGGTGGAATATGGTGGAAGGCAAAAGAGCACTGAAAGCTTGATCTTCCGGTCAATGTTCCATCCATATGGTTTCCTACAAGACCTAAGGGATGAAGAGTAGTGTTTTTCATAGATTAAGGACCCCAAGGCTCACAAAATGGTTAGAGAGTAGTGCCCCGTGTGAGGATCGAACTCACGACCTTCAGATTATGAGACTGACGCGCTACCTGCTGCGCTAACGAGGCCAATTAGTGAATGTGATATGTGTGTCATAGCTGGCCACCATACTTGGAAGCTGATGGCGGTGGCACATCTTTTTTTTCCCTTTGGTTTTCTCTATTTTTCTCAAAACAAGGCAGCTAGTTTTCCCATATGGTCTAGCGGTTAGGATTCCTGGTTTTCACCCAGGCGGCCCGGGTTCCACTCCCGGTATGGGAAATGCATGTTCTTTTAACGACCCGCACACTCCTAGTGCTGAAACCTCAAAGCTGTTTTTCCATTGTAACCTCCAATCATTCCCTTGTTGTCAAAGTACCAAGGGTCAAAGCCAGGGATGCAGACAAGACAGGTCAAGCCGGGTCAGGACAGGAAATGAAATACTATCAGGAACACAGGAACTCACAGGGCAAGCTGAAGTTCATCCAGCAACTAATGGCTCATGCACGCGCTTTGGCGTACGTATATGCGCACTGGCACATGAATTTTCACACATGAATAATATCAGGATCACAGGAACTCACAGGGGAAGCTGAAGATCATCCAGCAACTAATGGCTTATGCTGCTAGCTTTAAATAGGCCACTGGGCACCAGAAATTGTCACGCATTGTGTGCGCTTTGGCGTACGCACATGCGTACTAGCACATGAAGTTTCTCGGCCATTCTCGCTCTTCTGCACATTTGCATTGGCAAATATCTATGTGCCAATCTTCTGCAAACCATTCTCTGACAGAGACATCATCTTTTTTTTCCACACCTTTGAAAAAGCCCTTTTGAATTCCTCTGTGCTTTGTTCTTTCTGTGTGATGAAACTAAGGGAAGCATGTCACATAGATGGAAAATGCCTCTGTTGTTCCAGGATGAGTAGACATTGTATCTTGCAAGGTCTGTTGGATGCAGAGCTAAAGATTTTAGCTGGGTGGAATATGGTGGAAGGCAAAAGAGCACTGAAAGCTTGATCTTCCGGTCAATTTTCCATCCATATGGTTTCCTACAAGACCTAAGGGATGAAGAGTAGTGTTTTTCATAGATTAAGGACCCCAAGGCTCACAAAATGGTTAGAGAGTAGTGCCCCGTGTGAGGATCGAACTCACGACCTTCAGATTATGAGACTGACGCGCTACCTGCTGCGCTAACAAGGCCAATTAGTAAAAGTGATATGTGTGTCATAGCTGGCCACCATACTTGGAAGCTGATGGCGGTGGCACATCTTTTTTTCCCTTTGGTTTTCTCTATTTTTCCCAAAACAAGGCAGCTAGTTTTCCCATATGGTCTAGCGGTTAGGATTCCTGGTTTTCACCCAGGCGGCCCGGGTTCCACTCCCGGTATGGGAAATGCAAGTCCTTTTAACGACCCACACACTCCTAGTGCTGAAACATCAAAGCTGTTTTTCCATTGTAACCTCCAATCATTCCCTTGTTGTCAAAGTACCAAGGGTCAAAGCCAGGGATGCAGACAAGACAGGTCAAGCCGGGTCAGGACAGGAAATGAAATACTATCAGGAACACAGGAACTCACAGGGCAAGCTGAAGTTCATCCAGCAACTAATGGCTCATGCACGCGCTTTGGCGTACGTATATGCGCACTGGCACATGAATTTTCACACATGAATAATATCAGGATCACAGGAACTCACAGGGGAAGCTGAAGATCATCCAGCAACTAATGGCTTATGCTGCTAGCTTTAAATAGGCCACTGGGCACCAGAAATTGTCACGCATTGTGTACGCTTTGGCGTACGCACATGCGTACTAGCACATGAAGTTTCTCGGCCGTTCTCGCTCTTCTGCACATTTGCATTGGCAAATATCTATGTGCCAATCTTCTGCAAACCATTCTCTGACAGAGACATCATCTTTTTTTTCCACACCTTTGAACAAGCCCTTTTGAATTCCTCGGTGCTTTGTTCTTTCTGTGTGATGAAACTAAGGGAAGCATGTCACATAGATGGAAAATGCCTCTGTTGTTCCAGGATGAGTAGACATTGTATCTTGCAAGGTCTGTTGGATGCAGAGCTAAAGATTTTAGCTGGGTGGAATATGGTGGATGGCAAAAGAGCACTGAAAGCTTGATCTTCCAGTCAATTTTCCATCCATATGGTTTCCTACAAGACCTAAGGGATGAAGAGTAGTGTTTTTCATAGATTAAGGACCCCAAGGCTCACAAAATGGTTAGAGAGTAGTGCCCCGTGTGAGGATTGAGCTCACGACCTTCAGATTATGAGACTGACGCACTACCTGCTGCGCTAACGAGGCCAATTAGTGAAAGTGATATGTGTGTCATAGCTGGCCACCATACTTGGAAGCTGATGGCAGTGGCACATCTTTTTTTCCCTTTGGTTTTCTCTGTTTTTCTCAAAACAAGGCAGCTAGTTTTCCCATATGGTCTAGCGGTTAGGATTCCTGGTTTTCACCCAGGCGGCCCGGGTTCGACTCCCGGTATGGGAAATGCAAGTCCTTTTAACGACCCGCACACTCCTAGTGCTGAAACCTCAAAGCTGTTTTTCCATTGTAACCTCCAATCATTCCCTTGTTGTCAAAGTACCAAGGGTCAAAGCCAGGGATGCAGACAAGACAGGTCAAGCCGGGTCAGGACAGGAAATGAAATACTATCAGGAACACAGGAACTCACAGGGCAAGCTGAAGTTCATCCAGCAACTAATGGCTCATGCACGCGCTTTGGCGTACGTATATGCGCACTGGCACATGAATTTTCACACATGAATAATATCAGGATCACAGGAACTCACAGGGGAAGCTGAAGATCATCCAGCAACTAATGGCTTATGCTGCCAGCTTTAAATAGGCCACTGGGCACCAGAAATTGTCACGCATTGTGTGCGCTTTGGCGTACGCACATGCGTACTAGCACATGAAGTTTCTCGGCCGTTCTCGCTCTTCTGCACATTTGCATTGGCAAATATCTATGTGCCAATCTTCTGCAAACCATTCTCTGACAGAGACATCATCTTTTTTTTCCACACCTTTGAAAAAGCCCTTTTGAATTCCTCGGTGCTTTGTTCTTTCTGTGTGATGAAACTAAGGGAAGCATGTCACATAGATGGAAAATGCCTCTGTTGTTCCAGGATGAGTAGACATTGTATCTTGCAAGGTCTGTTGGATGCAGAGCTAAAGATTTTAGCTGGGTGGAATATGGTGGAAGGCAAAAGAGCACTGAAAGCTTGATCTTCCGGTCAATGTTCCATCCATATGGTTTCCTACAAGACCTAAGGGATGAAGAGTAGTGTTTTTCATAGATTAAGGACCCCAAGGCTCACAAAATGGTTAGAGAGTAGTGCCCCGTGTGAGGATCAAACTCACGACCTTCAGATTATGAGACTGACGCGCTACCTGCTGCGCTAACAAGGACAATTAGTGAAAGTGATATGTGTGTCATAGCTGGCCACCATACTTGGAAGCTGATGGCGGTGGCACATCTTTTTTTCCCTTTGGTTTTCTCTATTTTTCCCAAAACAAGGCAGCTAGTTTTCCCATATGGTCTAGCGGTTAGGATTCCTGGTTTTCACCCAGGCGGCCCGGGTTCCACTCCCGGTATGGGAAATGCAAGTCCTTTTAACGACCCACACACTCCTAGTGCTGAAACATCAAAGCTGTTTTTCCATTGTAACCTCCAATCATTCCCTTGTTGTCAAAGTACCAAGGGTCAAAGCCAGGGATGCAGACAAGACAGGTCAAGCCGGGTCAGGACAGGAAATGAAATACTATCAGGAACACAGGAACTCACAGGGCAAGCTGAAGTTCATCCAGCAACTAATGGCTCATGCACGCGCTTTGGCGTACGTATATGCGCACTGGCACATGAATTTTCACACATGAATAATATCAGGATCACAGGAACTCACAGGGGAAGCTGAAGATCATCCAGCAACTAATGGCTTATGCTGCTAGCTTTAAATAGGCCACTGGGCACCAGAAATTGTCACGCATTGTGTACGCTTTGGCGTACGCACATGCGTACTAGCACATGAAGTTTCTCGGCCGTTCTCGCTCTTCTGCACATTTGCATTGGCAAATATCTATGTGCCAATCTTCTGCAAACCATTCTCTGACAGAGACATCATCTTTTTTTTCCACACCTTTGAACAAGCCCTTTTGAATTCCTCGGTGCTTTGTTCTTTCTGTGTGATGAAACTAAGGGAAGCATGTCACATAGATGGAAAATGCCTCTGTTGTTCCAGGATGAGTAGACATTGTATCTTGCAAGGTCTGTTGGATGCAGAGCTAAAGATTTTAGCTGGGTGGAATATGGTGGATGGCAAAAGAGCACTGAAAGCTTGATCTTCCAGTCAATTTTCCATCCATATGGTTTCCTACAAGACCTAAGGGATGAAGAGTAGTGTTTTTCATAGATTAAGGACCCCAAGGCTCACAAAATGGTTAGAGAGTAGTGCCCCGTGTGAGGATCGAGCTCACGACCTTCAGATTATGAGACTGACGCACTACCTGCTGCGCTAACGAGGCCAATTAGTGAAAGTGATATGTGTGTCATAGCTGGCCACCATACTTGGAAGCTGATGGCAGTGGCACATCTTTTTTTCCCTTTGGTTTTCTCTGTTTTTCTCAAAACAAGGCAGCTAGTTTTCCCATATGGTCTAGCGGTTAGGATTCCTGGTTTTCACCCAGGCGGCCCGGGTTCGACTCCCGGTATGGGAAATGCAAGTCCTTTTAACGACCCGCACACTCCTAGTGCTGAAACCTCAAAGCTGTTTTTCCATTGTAACCTCCAATCATTCCCTTGTTGTCAAAGTACCAAGGGTCAAAGCCAGGGATGCAGACAAGACAGGTCAAGCCGGGTCAGGACAGGAAATGAAATACTATCAGGAACACAGGAACTCACAGGGCAAGCTGAAGTTCATCCAGCAACTAATGGCTCATGCACGCGCTTTGGCGTACGTATATGCGCACTGGCACATGAATTTTCACACATGAATAATATCAGGATCACAGGAACTCACAGGGGAAGCTGAAGATCATCCAGCAACTAATGGCTTATGCTGCCAGCTTTAAATAGGCCACTGGGCACCAGAAATTGTCACGCATTGTGTGCGCTTTGGCGTACGCACATGCGTACTAGCACATGAAGTTTCTCGGCCGTTCTCGCTCTTCTGCACATTTGCATTGGCAAATATCTATGTGCCAATCTTCTGCAAACCATTCTCTGACAGAGACATCATCTTTTTTTTCCACACCTTTGAAAAAGCCCTTTTGAATTCCTCGGTGCTTTGTTCTTTCTGTGTGATGAAACTAAGGGATGCATGTCACATAGATGGAAAATGCCACTGTTGTTCCAGGATGAGTAGACATTGTATCTTGCAAGGTCTGTTGGATGCAGAGCTAAAGATTTTAGCTGGGTGGAATATGGTGGAAGGCAAAAGAGCACTGAAAGCTTGATCTTCCGGTCAATGTTCCATCCATATGGTTTCCTACAAGACCTAAGGAATGAAGAGTAGTGTTTTTCATAGATTAAGGACCCCAAGGCTCACAAAATGGTTAGAGAGTAGTGCCCCGTGTGAGGATCGAACTCATGACCTTCAGATTATGAGACTGACGCGCTACCTGCTGCGCTAACGAGGCCAATTAGTGAAAGTGATATGTGTGTCATAGCTGGCCACCATACTTGGAAGCTGATGGCGGTGGCACATCTTTTTTTCCCTTTGGTTTTCTCTATTTTTCTCAAAACAAGGCAGCTAGTTTTCCCATATGGTCTAGCGGTTAGGATTCCTGGTTTTCACCCAGGCGGCCCGGGTTCGACTCCCGGTATGGGAAATGCAAGTCCTTTTAACGACCCGCACACTCCTAGTGCTGAAACCTCAAAGCTGTTTTTCCATTGTAACCTCCAATCATTCCCTTGTTGTCAAAGTACCAAGGGTCAAAGCCAGGGATGCAGACAAGACAGGTCAAGCCGGGTCAGGACAGAAAATGAAATACTATCAGGAACACAGGAACTCACAGGGCAAGCTGAAGTTCATCCAGCAACTAATGGCTCATGCACGCGCTTTGGCGTACGTATATGCGCACTGGCACATGAATTTTCACACATGAATAATATCAGGATCACAGGAACTCACAGGGGAAGCTGAAGATCATCCAGCAACTAATGGCTTATGCTGCTAGCTTTAAATAGGCCACTGGGCACCAGAAATTGTCACGCATTGTGTGCGCTTTGGCGTACGCACATGCGTACTAGCACATGAAGTTTCTCGGCCGTTCTCGCTCTTCTGCACATTTGCATTGGCAAATATCTATGTGCCAATCTTCTGCAAACCATTCTCTGACAGAGACATCATCTTTTTTTTCCACACCTTTGAAAAAGCCCTTTTGAATTCCTCTGTGCTTTGTTCTTTCTGTGTGATGAAACTAAGGGAAGCATGTCACATAGATGGAAAATGCCTCTGTTGTTCCAGGATGAGTGGACATTGTATCTTGCAAGGTCTGTTGGATGCAGAGCTAAAGATTTTAGCTGGGTGGAATATGGTGGAAGGCAAAAGAGCACTGAAAGCTTGATCTTCCGGTCAATGTTCCATCCATATGGTTTCCTACAAGACCTAAGGAATGAAGAGTAGTGTTTTTCATAGATTAAGGACCCCAAGGCTCACAAAATGTTTAGAGAGTAGTGCCCCGTGTGAGGATCGAACTCACGACCTTCAGATTATGAGACTGACGCGCTACCTGCTGCGCTAACGAGGCCAATTAGTGAAAGTGATATGTGTGTCATAGCTGGCCACCATACTTGGAAGCTGATGGCGGTGGCACATCTTTTTTTCCCTTTGGTTTTCTCTATTTTTCTCAAAACAAGGCAGCTAGTTTTCCCATATGGTCTAGCGGTTAGGATTCCTGGTTTTCACCCAGGCGGCCCGGGTTCCACTCCCGGTATGGGAAATGCAAGTCCTTTTAACGACCCGCACACTCCTAGTGCTGAAACCTCAAAGCTGTTTTTCCATTGTAACCTCCAATCATTCCCTTGTTGTCAAAGTACCAAGGGTCAAAGCCAGGGATGCAGACAAGACAGGTCAAGCCGGGTCAGGACAGGAAATGAAATACTATCAGGAACACAGGAACTCACAGGGCAAGCTGAAGTTCATCCAGCAACTAATGGCTCATGCACGCGCTTTGGCGTACGTATATGCGCACTGGCACATGAATTTTCACACATGAATAATATCAGGATCACAGGAACTCACAGGGGAAGCTGAAGATCATCCAGCAACTAATGGCTTATGCTGCTAGCTTTAAATAGGCCACTGGGCACCAGAAATTGTCACGCATTGTGTGCGCTTTGGCGTACGCACATGCGTACTAGCACATGAAGTTTCTCGGCCGTTCTCGCTCTTCTGCACATTTGCATTGGCAAATATCTATGTGCCAATCTTCTGCAAACCATTCTCTGACAGAGACATCATCTTTTTTTTCCACACCTTTGAAAAAGCCCTTTTGAATTCCTCGGTGCTTTGTTCTTTCTGTGTGATGAAACTAAGGGAAGCATGTCACATAGATGGAAAATGCCTCTGTTGTTCCAGGATGAGTAGACATTGTATCTTGCAAGGTCTGTTGGATGCAGAGCTAAAGATTTTAGCTGGGTGGAATATGGTGGAAGGCAAAAGAGCACTGAAAGCTTGATCTTCCGGTCAATGTTCCATCCATATGGTTTCCTACAAGACCTAAGGGATGAAGAGTAGTGTTTTTCATAGATTAAGGACCCCAAGGCTCACAAAATGTTTAGAGAGTAGTGCCCCGTGTGAGGATCGAACTCACGACCTTCAGATTATGAGACTGACGCGCTACCTGCTGCGCTAACGAGGCCAATTAGTGAAAGTGATATGTGTGTCATAGCTGGCCACCATACTTGGAAGCTGATGGCGGTGGCACATCTTTTTTTCCCTTTGGTTTTCTCTATTTTTCTCAAAACAAGGCAGCTAGTTTTCCCATATGGTCTAGCGGTTAGGATTCCTGGTTTTCACCCAGGCGGCCCGGGTTCGACTCCCGGTATGGGAAATGCAAGTCCTTTTAACGACCCAAACACTCCTAGTGCTGAAACCTCAAAGCTGTTTTTCCATTGTAACCTCCAATCATTCCCTTGTTGTCAAAGTACCAAGGGTCAAAGCCAGGGATGCAGACAAGACAGGTCAAGCCGGGTCAGGACAGGAAATGAAATACTATCAGGAACACAGGAACTCACAGGGCAAGCTGAAGTTCATCCAGCAACTAATGGCTCATGCACGCGCTTTGGCGTACGTATATGCGCACTGGCACATGAATTTTCACACATGAATAATATCAGGATCACAGGAACTCACAGGGGAAGCTGAAGATCATCCAGCAACTAATGGCTTATGCTGCTAGCTTTAAATAGGCCACTGGGCACCAGAAATTGTCACGCATTGTGTGCGCTTTAGCGTACGCACATGCGTACTAGCACATGAAGTTTCTCGGCCGTTCTCGCTCTTCTGCACATTTGCATTGGCAAATATCTATGTGCCAATCTTCTGCAAACCATTCTCTGACAGAGACATCATCTTTTTTTTCCACACCTTTGAAAAAGCCCTTTTGAATTCCTCGGTGCTTTGTTCTTTCTGTGTGATGAAACTAAGGGAAGCAAGTCACATAGATGGAAAATGCCTCTGTTGTTCCAGGATGAGTAGACATTGTATCTTGCAAGGTCTGTTGGATGCAGAGCTAAAGATTTTAGCTGGGTGGAATATGGTGGAAGGCAAAAGAGCACTGAAAGCTTGATCTTCCGGTCAATGTTCCATCCACATGGTTTCCTACAAGACCTAAGGGATGAAGAGTAGTGTTTTTCATAGATTAAGGACCCCAAGGCTCACAAAATGGTTAGAGAGTAGTGCCCCGTGTGAGGATCGAACTCACGACCTTCAGATTATGAGACTGACGCGCTACCTGCTGCGCTAACAAGGCCAATTAGTGAAAGTGATATGTGTGTCATAGCTGGCCACCATACTTGGAAGCTGATGGCGGTGGCACATCTTTTTTTCCCTTTGGTTTTCTCTATTTTTCTCAAAACAAGGCAGCTGGTTTTCCCATATGGTCTAGCGGTTAGGATTCCTGGTTTTCACCCAGGCGGCCCGGGTTCGACTCCCGGTATGGGAAATGCAAGTCCTTTTAACGACCCGCACACTCCTAGTGCTGAAACCTCAAAGCTGTTTTTCCATTGTAACCTCTAATCATTCCCTTGTTGTCAAAGTACCAAGGGTCAAAGCCAGGGATGCAGACAAGACAGGTCAAGCCGGGTCAGGACAGGAAATGAAATACTATCAGGAACACAGGAACTCACAGGGCAAGCTGAAGTTCATCCAGCAACTAATGGCTCATGCACGCGCTTTGGCGTACGTATATGCGCACTGGCACATGAATTTTCACACATGAATAATATCAGGATCACAGGAACTCACAGGGGAAGCTGAAGATCATCCAGCAACTAATGGCTTATGCTGCTAGCTTTAAATAGGCCACTGGGCACCAGAAATTGTCACGCATTGTGTGCGCTTTGGCGTACGCACATGCGTACTAGCACATGAAGTTTCTCGGCCGTTCTCGCTCTTCTGCACATTTGCATTGGCAAATATCTATGTGCCAATCTTCCGCAAACCATTCTCTGACAGAGACATCATCTTTTTTTTCCACACCTTTGAAAAAGCCCTTTTGAATTCCTCGGTGCTTTGTTCTTTCTGTGTGATGAAACTAAGGGAAGCATGTCACATAGATGGAAAATGCCTCTGTTGTTCCAGGATGAGTGGACATTGTATCTTGCAAGGTCTGTTGGATGCAGAGCTAAAGATTTTAGCTGGGTGGAATATGGTGGAAGGCAAAAGAGCACTGAAAGCTTGATCTTCCGGTCAATGTTCCATCCATATGGTTTCCTACAAGACCTAAGGAATGAAGAGTAGTGTTTTTCATAGATTAAGGACCCCAAGGCTCACAAAATGGTTAGAGAGTAGTGCCCCGTGTGAGGATCGAACTCACGACCTTCAGATTATGAGACTGACGCGCTACCTGCTGCGCTAACGAGGCCAATTAGTGAAAGTGATATGTGTGTCATAGCTGGCCACCATACTTGGAAGCTGATGGCGGTGGCACCCCTTTTTTTTTTTTCCTTTGGTTTTCTCTATTTTTCTCAAAACAAGGCAGCTAGTTTTCCCATATGGTCTAGCGGTTAGGATTCCTGGTTTTCACCCAGGCGGCCCGGGTTCGACTCCCGGTATGGGAAATGCAAGTCCTTTTAACGACCCGCACACTCCTAGTGCTGAAACCTCAAAGCTGTTTTTCCATTGTAACCTCCAATCATTCCCTTGTTGTCAAAGTACCAAGGGTCAAAGCCAGGGATGCAGACAAGACAGGTCAAGCCGGGTCAGGACAGAAAATGAAATACTATCAGGAACACAGGAACTCACAGGGCAAGCTGAAGTTCATCCAGCAACTAATGGCTCATGCACGCGCTTTGGCGTACGTATATGCGCACTGGCACATGAATTTTCACACATGAATAATATCAGGATCACAGGAACTCACAGGGGAAGCTGAAGATCATCCAGCAACTAATGGCTTATGCTGCTAGCTTTAAATAGGCCACTGGGCACCAGAAATTGTCACGCATTGTGTGCGCTTTGGCGTACGCACATGCGTACTAGCACATGAAGTTTCTCGGCCGTTCTCGCTCTTCTGCACATTTGCATTGGCAAATATCTATGTGCCAATCTTCTGCAAACCATTCTCTGACAGAGACATCATCTTTTTTTTCCACACCTTTGAAAAAGCCCTTTTGAATTCCTCTGTGCTTTGTTCTTTCTGTGTGATGAAACTAAGGGAAGCATGTCACATAGATGGAAAATGCCTCTGTTGTTCCAGGATGAGTGGACATTGTATCTTGCAAGGTCTGTTGGATGCAGAGCTAAAGATTTTAGCTGGGTGGAATATGGTGGAAGGCAAAAGAGCACTGAAAGCTTGATCTTCCGGTCAATGTTCCATCCATATGGTTTCCTACAAGACCTAAGGAATGAAGAGTAGTGTTTTTCATAGATTAAGGACCCCAAGGCTCACAAAATGTTTAGAGAGTAGTGCCCCGTGTGAGGATCAAACTCACGACCTTCAGATTATGAGACTGACGCGCTACCTGCTGCGCTAACGAGGCCAATTAGTGAAAGTGAAATGTGTGTCATAGCTGGCCACCATACTTGGAAGCTGATGGCGGTGGCACATCTTTTTTTCCCTTTGGTTTTCTCTATTTTTCTCAAAACAAGGCAGCTAGTTTTCCCATATGGTCTAGCGGTTAGGATTCCTGGTTTTCACCCAGGCGGCCCGGGTTCCACTCCCGGTATGGGAAATGCAAGTCCTTTTAACGACCCGCACACTCCTAGTGCTGAAACCTCAAAGCTGTTTTTCCATTGTAACCTCCAATCATTCCCTTGTTGTCAAAGTACCAAGGGTCAAAGCCAGGGATGCAGACAAGACAGGTCAAGCCGGGTCAGGACAGGAAATGAAATACTATCAGGAACACAGGAACTCACAGGGCAAGCTGAAGTTCATCCAGCAACTAATGGCTCATGCACGCGCTTTGGCGTACGTATATGCGCACTGGCACATGAATTTTCACACATGAATAATATCAGGATCACAGGAACTCACAGGGGAAGCTGAAGATCATCCAGCAACTAATGGCTTATGCTGCTACCTTTAAATAGGCCACTGGGCACCAGAAATTGTCACGCATTGTGTGCGCTTTGGCGTACGCACATGCGTACTAGCACATGAAGTTTCTCGGCCGTTCTCGCTCTTCTGCACATTTGCATTGGCAAATATCTATGTGCCAATCTTCTGCAAACCATTCTCTGACAGAGACATCATCTTTTTTTTCCACACCTTTGAAAAAGCCCTTTTGAATTCCTCGGTGCTTTGTTCTTTCTGTGTGATGAAACTAAGGGAAGCATGTCACATAGATGGAAAATGCCTCTGTTGTTCCAGGATGAGTAGACATTGTATCTTGCAAGGTCTGTTGGATGCAGAGCTAAAGATTTTAGCTGGGTGGAATATGGTGGAAGGCAAAAGAGCACTGAAAGCTTGATCTTCCGGTCAATGTTCCATCCATATGGTTTCCTACAAGACCTAAGGGATGAAGAGTAGTGTTTTTCATAGATTAAGGACCCCAAGGCTCACAAAATGTTTAGAGAGTAGTGCCCCGTGTGAGGATCGAACTCACGACCTTCAGATTATGAGACTGACGCGCTACCTGCTGCGCTAACGAGGCCAATTAGTGAAAGTGATATGTGTGTCATAGCTGGCCACCATACTTGGAAGCTGATGGCGGTGGCACATCTTTTTTTCCCTTTGGTTTTCTCTATTTTTCTCAAAACAAGGCAGCTAGTTTTCCCATATGGTCTAGCGGTTAGGATTCCTGGTTTTCACCCAGGCGGCCCGGGTTCGACTCCCGGTATGGGAAATGCAAGTCCTTTTAACGACCCGCACACTCCTAGTGCTGAAACCTCAAAGCTGTTTTTCCATTGTAACCTCCAATCATTCCCTTGTTGTCAAAGTACCAAGGGTCAAAGCCAGGGATGCAGACAAGACAGGTCAAGCCGGGTCAGGACAGGAAATGAAATACTATCAGGAACACAGGAACTCACAGGGCAAGCTGAAGTTCATCCAGCAACTAATGGCTCATGCACGCGCTTTGGCGTACGTATATGCGCACTGGCACATGAATTTTCACACATGAATAATATCAGGATCACAGGAACTCACAGGGGAAGCTGAAGATCATCCAGCAACTAATGGCTTATGCTGCTAGCTTTAAATAGGCCACTGGGCACCAGAAATTGTCACGCATTGTGTGCGCTTTGGCGTACGCACATGCGTACTAGCACATGAAGTTTCTCGGCCGTTCTCGCTCTTCTGCACATTTGCATTGGCAAATATCTATGTGCCAATCTTCTGCAAACCATTCTCTGACAGAGACATCATCTTTTTTTTCCACACCTTTGAAAAAGCCCTTTTGAATTCCTCGGTGCTTTGTTCTTTCTGTGTGATGAAACTAAGGGAAGCATGTCACATAGATGGAAAATGCCTCTGTTGTTCCAGGATGAGTAGACATTGTATCTTGCAAGGTCTGTTGGATGCAGAGCTAAAAATTTTAGCTGGGTGGAATATGGTGGAAGGCAAAAGAGCACTGAAAGCTTGATCTTCCGGTCAATGTTCCATCCATATGGTTTCCTACAAGACCTAAGGGATGAAGAGTAGTGTTTTTCATAGATTAAGGACCCCAAGGCTCACAAAAGGTTTAGAGAGTAGTGCCCCGTGTGAGGATCGAACTCACGACCTTCAGATTATGAGACTGACGCGCTACCTGCTGCGCTAACGAGGCCAATTAGTGAAAGTGATATGTGTGTCATAGCTGGCCACCATACTTGGAAGCTGATGGCGGTGGCACATCTTTTTTTCCCTTTGGTTTTCTCTATTTTTCTCAAAACAAGGCAGCTAGTTTTCCCATATGGTCTAGCGGTTAGGATTCCTGGTTTTCACCCAGGCGGCCCGTGTTCGACTCCCGGTATGGGAAATGCAAGTTCTTTTAACGACCCGCACACTCCTAGTGCTGAAACCTCAAAGCTGTTTTTCCATTGTAACCTCCAATCATTCCCTTGTTGTCAAAGTACCAAGGGTCAAAGCCAGGGATGCAGACAAGACAGGTCAAGCCGGGTCAGGACAGGAAATGAAATACTATCAGGAACACAGGAACTCACAGGGCAAGCTGAAGTTCATCCAGCAACTAATGGCTCATGCACGCGCTTTGGCGTACGTATATGCGCACTGGCACATGAATTTTCACACATGAATAATATTAGGATCACAGGAACTCACAGGGGAAGCTGAAGATCATCCAGCAACTAATGGCTTATGCTGCTAGCTTTAAATAGGCCACTGGGCACCAGAAATTGTCACGCATTGTGTGCGCTTTAGCGTACGCACATGCGTACTAGCACATGAAGTTTCTCGGCCGTTCTTGCTCTTCTGCACATTTGCATTGGCAAATATCTATGTGCCAATCTTCTGCAAACCATTCTCTGACAGAGACATCATCTTTTTTTTCCACACCTTTGAAAAAGCCCTTTTGAATTCCTCTGTGCTTTGTTCTTTCTGTGTGATGAAACTAAGGGAAGCATGTCACATAGATGGAAAATGCCTCTGTTGTTCCAGGATGAGTAGACATTGTATCTTGCAAGGTCTGTTGGATGCAGAGCTAAAGATTTTAGCTGGGTGGAATATGGTGGAAGGCAAAAGAGCACTGAAAGCTTGATCTTCCGGTCAATGTTCCATCCATATGGTTTACTACAAGACCTAAGGGATGAAGAGTAGTGTTTTTCATAGATTAAGGACCCCAAGGCTCACAAAATGGTTAGAGAGTAGTGCCCCGTGTGGGGATCGAACTCACGACCTTCAGATTATGAGACTGACGCGCTACCTGCTGCGCTAACGAGGTCAATTAGTGAAAGTGATATATGTGTCATAGCTGGCCACCATACTTGGAAGCTGATGGCGGTGGCACATCTTTTTTTCCCTTTGGTTTTCTCTATTTTTCTCAAAACAAGGCAGCTAGTTTTCCCATATGGTCTAGCGGTTAGGATTCCTGGTTTTCACCCAGGCGGCCCGGGTTCGACTCCCGGTATGGGAAATGCAAGTCCTTTTAACGACCCGCACACTCCTAGTGCTGAAACCTCAAAGCTGTTTTTCCATTGTAACCTCCAATCATTCCCTTGTTGTCAAAGTACCAATGGTCAAAGCCAGGGATGCAGACAAGACAGGTCAAGCCGGGTCAGGACAGGAAATGAAATACTATCAGGAACACAGGAACTCACAGGGCAAGCTGAAGTTCATCCAGCAACTAATGGCTCATGCACGCGCTTTGGCGTACGTATATGCGCACTGGCACATGAATTTTCACACATGAATAATATCAGGATCACAGGAACTCACAGGGGAAGCTGAAGATCATCCAGCAACTAATGGCTTATGCTGCTAGCTTTAAATAGGCCACTGGGCACCAGAAATTGTCACGCATTGTGTGCGCTTTAGCGTACGCACATGCGTACTAGCACATGAAGTTTCTCGGCCGTTCTCGCTCTTCTGCACATTTGCATTGGCAAATATCTATGTGCCAATCTTCTGCAAACCATTCTCTGACAGAGACATCATCTTTTTTTTCCACACCTTTGAAAAAGCCCTTTTGAATTCCTCGGTGCTTTGTTCTTTCTGTGTGATGAAACTAAGGGAAGCATGTCACATAGATGGAAAATGCCTCTGTTGTTCCAGGATGAGTAGACATTGTATCTTGCAAGGTCTGTTGGATGCAGAGCTAAAGATTTTAGCTGGGTGGAATATGGTGGAAGGCAAAAGAGCACTGAAAGCTTGATCTTCCGGTCAATGTTCCATCCATATGGTTTCCTACAAGACCTAAGGGATGAAGAGTAGTGTTTTTCATAGATTAAGGACCCCAAGGCTCACAAAATGGTTAGAGAGTAGTGCCCCGTGTGAGGATCGAACTCACGACCTTCAGATTATGAGACTGACGCGCTACCAGCTGCGCTAACGAGGCCAATTAGCGAAAGTGATATGTGTGTCATAGCTGGCCACCATACTTGGAAGCTGATGGCGGTGGCACATCTTTTTTTCCCTTTGGTTTTCTCTATTTTTCTCAAAACAAGGCAGCTAGTTTTCCCATATGGTCTAGCGGTTAGGATTCCTGGTTTTCACCCAGGCGGCCCGGGTTCGACTCCCGGTATGGGAAATGCAAGTCCTTTTAACGACCCGCACACTCCTAGTGCTGAAACCTCAAAGCTGTTTTTCCATTGTAACCTCCAATCATTCCCTTGTTGTCAAAGTACCAAGGGTCAAAGCCAGGGATGCAGACAAGACAGGTCAAGCCGGGTCAGGACAGGAAATGAAATACTATCAGGAACACAGGAACTCACAGGGCAAGCTGAAGTTCATCCAGCAACTAATGGCTCATGCATGCGCTTTGGCGTACGTATATGCGCACTGGCACATGAATTTTCACACATGAATAATATCAGGATCACAGGAACTCACAGGGGAAGCTGAAGATCATCCAGCAACTAATGGCTTATGCTGCTAGCTTTAAATAGGCCACTGGGCACCAGAAATTGTCACGCATTGTGTGCGCTTTGGCGTACGCACATGCGTACTAGCACATGAAGTTTCTCGGCCGTTCTCGCTCTTCTGCACATTTGCATTGGCAAATATCTATGTGCCAATCTTCTGCAAACCATTCTCTGACAGAGACATCATCTTTTTTTTCCACACCTTTGAAAAAGCCCTTTTGAATTCCTCGGTGCTTTGTTCTTTCTGTGTGATGAAACTAAGGGAAGCATGTCACATAGATGGAAAATGCCTCTGTTGTTCCAGGATGAGTAGACATTGTATCTTGCAAGGTCTGTTGGATGCAGAGCTAAAGATTTTAGCTGGGTGGAATATGGTGGAAGGCAAAAGAGCACTGAAAGCTTGATCTTCCGGTCAATGTTCCATCCATATGGTTTCCTACAAGACCTAAGGGATGAAGAGTAGTGTTTTTCATAGATTAAGGACCCCAAGGCTCACAAAATGTTTAGAGAGTAGTGCCCCGTGTGAGGATCGAACTCACGACCTTCAGATTATGAGACTGACGCCCTACCTGCTGCGCTAACGAGGCCAATTAGTGAAAGTGATATGTGTGTCATAGCTGGCCACCATACTTGGAAGCTGATGGCGGTGGCACATCTTTTTTTCCCTTTGGTTTTCTCTATTTTTCTCAAAACAAGGCAGCTAGTTTTCCCATATGGTCTAGCGGTTAGGATTCCTGGTTTTCACCCAGGCGGCCCGTGTTCGACTCCCGGTATGGGAAATGCAAGTTCTTTTAACGACCCGCACACTCCTAGTGCTGAAACCTCAAAGCTGTTTTTCCATTGTAACCTCCAATCATTCCCTTGTTGTCAAAGTACCAAGGGTCAAAGCCAGGGATGCAGACAAGACAGGTCAAGCCGGGTCAGGACAGGAAATGAAATACTATCAGGAACACAGGAACTCACAGGGCAAGCTGAAGTTCATCCAGCAACTAATGGCTCATGCACGCGCTTTGGCGTACGTATATGCGCACTGGCACATGAATTTTCACACATGAATAATATTAGGATCACAGGAACTCACAGGGGAAGCTGAAGATCATCCAGCAACTAATGGCTTATGCTGCTAGCTTTAAATAGGCCACTGGGCACCAGAAATTGTCACGCATTGTGTGCGCTTTAGCGTACGCACATGCGTACTAGCACATGAAGTTTCTCGGCCGTTCTTGCTCTTCTGCACATTTGCATTGGCAAATATCTATGTGCCAATCTTCTGCAAACCATTCTCTGACAGAGACATCATCTTTTTTTTCCACACCTTTGAAAAAGCCCTTTTGAATTCCTCTGTGCTTTGTTCTTTCTGTGTGATGAAACTAAGGGAAGCATGTCACATAGATGGAAAATGCCTCTGTTGTTCCAGGATGAGTAGACATTGTATCTTGCAAGGTCTGTTGGATGCAGAGCTAAAGATTTTAGCTGGGTGGAATATGGTGGAAGGCAAAAGAGCACTGAAAGCTTGATCTTCCGGTCAATGTTCCATCCATATGGTTTCCTACAAGACCTAAGGGATGAAGAGTAGTGTTTTTCATAGATTAAGGACCCCAAGGCTCACAAAATGGTTAGAGAGTAGTGCCCCGTGTGAGGATCGAACTCACGACCTTCAGATTATGAGACTGACGCGCTACCTGCTGCGCTAACGAGGCCAATTAGTGAAAGTGATATGTGTGTCATAGCTGGCCACCATACTTGGAAGCTGATGGCGGTGGCACATCTTTTTTTCCCTTTGGTTTTCTCTATTTTTCTTAAAACAAGGCAGCTAGTTTTCCCATATGGTCTAGCGGTTAGGATTCCTGGTTTTCACCCAGGCGGCCCGGGTTCGACTCCCGGTATGGGAAATGCAAGTCCTTTTAACGACCCGCACACTCCTAGTGCTGAAACCTCAAAGCTGTTTTTCCATTGTAACCTCCAATCATTCCCTTGTTGTCAAAGTACCAAGGGTCAAAGCCAGGGATGCAGACAAGACAGGTCAAGCCGGGTCAGGACAGGAAATGAAATACTATCAGGAACACAGGAACTCACAGGGCAAGCTGAAGTTCATCCAGCAACTAATGGCTCATGCACGCGCTTTGGCGTACGTATATGCGCACTGGCACATGAATTTTCACACATGAATAATATCAGGATCACAGGAACTCACAGGGGAAGCTGAATATCATCCAGCAACTAATGGCTTATGCTGCTAGCTTTAAATAGGCCACTGGGCACCAGAAATTGTCACGCATTGTGTGCGCTTTGGCGTACGCACATGCGTACTAGCACATGAAGTTTCTCGGCCGTTCTCGCTCTTCTGCACATTTGCATTGGCAAATATCTATGTGCCAATCTTCTGCAAACCATTCTCTGACAGAGACATCATCTTTTTTTTCCACACCTTTGAAAAAGCCCTTTTGAATTCCTCGGTGCTTTGTTCTTTCTGTGTGATGAAACTAAGGGAAGCATGTCACATAGATGGAAAATGCCTCTGTTGTTCCAGGATGAGTAGACATTGTATCTTGCAAGGTCTGTTGGATGCAGAGCTAAAGATTTTAGCTGGGTGGAATATGGTGGAAGGCAAAAGAGCACTGAAAGCTTGATCTTCCGGTCAATTTTCCATCCATATGGTTTCCTACAAGACCTAAGGGATGAAGAGTAGTGTTTTTCATAGATTAAGGACCCCAAGGCTCACAAAATGGTTAGAGAGTAGTGCCCCGTGTGAGGATCGAGCTCACGACCTTCAGATTATGAGACTGACGCGCTACCTGCTGCGCTAACGAGGCCAATTAGTGAAAGTGATATGTGTGTCATAGCTGGCCACCATACTTGGAAGCTGATGGCGGTGGCACATCTTTTTTTCCCTTTGGTTTTCTCTATTTTTCTCAAAACAAGGAAGTTAGTTTTCCCATATGGTCTAGCGGTTAGGATTCCTGGTTTTCACCCAGGCGGCCCGGGTTCGACTCCCGGTATGGGAAATGCAAGTCCTTTTAACGACCCGCACACTCCTAGTACTGAAACCTCAAAGCTGTTTTTCCATTGTAACCTCCAATCATTCCCTTGTTGTCAAAGTACCAAGGGTCAAAGCCAGGGATGCAGACAAGACAGGTCAAGCCGGGTCAGGACAGGAAATGAAATACTATCAGGAACACAGGAACTCACAGGGCAAGCTGAAGTTCATCCAGCAACTAATGGCTCATGCACGCGCTTTGGCGTACGTATATGCGCACTGGCACATGAATTTTCACACATGAATAATATCAGGATCACAGGAACTCACAGGGGAAGCTGAAGATCATCCAGCAACTAATGGCTTATGCTGCTAGCTTTAAATAGGCCACTGGGCACCAGAAATTGTCACGCATTGTGTGCGCTTTGGCGTACGCACATGCGTACTAGCACATGAAGTTTCTCGGCCGTTCTCGCTCTTCTGCACATTTGCATTGGCAAATATCTATGTGCCAATCTTCTGCAAACCATTCTCTGACAGAGACATCATCTTTTTTTCCACACCTTTGAAAAAGCCCTTTTGAATTCCTCGGTGCTTTGTTCTTTCTGTGTGATGAAACTAAGGGAAGCATGTCACATAGATGGAAAATGCCTCTGTTGTTCCAGGATGAGTAGACATTGTATCTTGCAAGGTCTGTTGGATGCAGAGCTAAAGATTTTAGCTGGGTGGAATATGGTGGATGGCAAAAGAGCACTGAAAGCTTGATCTTCCGGTCAATTTTCCATCCATATGGTTTCCTACAAGACCTAAGGGATGAAGAGTAGTGTTTTTCATAGATTAAGGACCCCAAGGCTCACAAAATGGTTAGAGAGTAGTGCCCCGTGTGAGGATCGAACTCACGACCTTCAGATTATGAGACTGACGCGCTACCTGCTGCGCTAACGAGGCCAATTAGTGAAAGTGATATGTGTGTCATAGCTGGCCACCATACTTGGAAGCTGATGGCGGTGGCACATCTTTTTTTCCCTTTGGTTTTCTCTATTTTTCTCAAAACAAGGAAGCTAGTTTTCCCATATGGTCTAGCGGTTAGGATTCCTGGTTTTCACCCAGGCGGCCCGGGTTCCACTCCCGGTATGGGAAATGCAAGTCCTTTTAACGACCCGCACACTCCTAGTGCTGAAACCTCAAAGCTGTTTTTCCATTGTAACCTCCAATCATTCCCTTGTTGTCAAAGTACCAAGGGTCAAAGCCAGGGATGCAGACAAGACAGGTCAAGCCGGGTCAGGACAGGAAATGAAATACTATCAGGAACACAGGAACTCACAGGGCAAGCTGAAGTTCATCCAGCAACTAATGGCTCATGCACGCGCTTTGGCGTACGTATATGCGCACTGGCACATGAATTTTCACACATGAATAATATCAGGATCACAGGAACTCACAGGGGAAGCTGAAGATCATCCAGCAACTAATGGCTTATGCTGCTAGCTTTAAATAGGCCACTGGGCACCAGAAATTGTCACGCATTGTGTGCGCTTTGGCGTACGCACATGCGTACTAGCACATGAAGTTTCTCGGCTGTTCTCGCTCTTCTGCACATTTGCATTGGCAAATATCTATGTGCCAATCTTCTGCAAACCATTGTCTGACAGAGACATCATCTTTTTTTTCCACACCTTTGAAAAAGCCCTTTTGAATTCCTCGGTGCTTTGTTCTTTCTGTGTGATGAAACTAAGGGAAGCATGTCACATAGATGGAAAATGCCTCTGTTGTTCCAGGATGAGTAGACATTGTATCTTGCAAGGTCTGTTGGATGCAGAGCTAAAGATTTTAGCTGGGTGGAATATGGTGGAAGGCAAAAGAGCACTGAAAGCTTGATCTTCCGGTCAATTTTCCATCCATATGGTTTCCTACAAGACCTAAGGGATGAAGAGTAGTGTTTTTCATAGATTAAGGACCCCAAGGCTCACAAAACGGTTAGAGAGTAGTGCCCCGTGTGAGGATCGAACTCACGACCTTCAGATTATGAGACTGACGCGCTACCTGCTGCGCTAACGAGGCCAATTAGTGAAAGTGATATGTGTGTCATAGCTGGCCACCATACTTGGAAGCTGATGGCGGTGGCACATCTTTTTTTCCCTTTGGTTTTCTCTATTTTTCTCAAAACAAGGCAGCTAGTTTTCCCATATGGTCTAGCGGTTAGGATTCCTGGTTTTCACCCAGGCGGCCCGGGTTCGACTCCCGGTATGGGAAATGCAAGTCCTTTTAACGACCCGCACACTCCTAGTGCTGAAACCTCAAAGCTGTTTTTCCATTGTAACCTCCAATCATTCCCTTGTTGTCAAAGTACCAAGGGTCAAAGCCAGGGATGCAGACAAGACAGGTCAAGCCGGGTCAGGACAGGAAATGAAATACTATCAGGAACACAGGAACTCACAGGGCAAGCTGAAGTTCATCCAGCAACTAATGGCTCATGCACGCGCTTTGGCGTACGTATATGCGCACTGGCACATGAATTTTCACACATGAATAATATCAGGATCACAGGAACTCACAGGGGAAGCTGAAGATCATCCAGCAACTAATGGCTTATGCTGCTAGCTTTAAATAGGCCACTGGGCACCTGAAATTGTCACGCATTGTGTGCGCTTTGGCGTACGCACATGCGTACTAGCACATGAAGTTTCTCGGCCGTTCTCGCTCTTCTGCACATTTGCATTGGCAAATATCTATGTGCCAATCTTCTGCAAACCATTCTCTGACAGAGACATCATCTTTTTTTTCCACACCTTTGAAAAAGCCCTTTTGAATTCCTCGGTGCTTTGTTCTTTCTGTGTGATGAAACTAAGGGAAGCATGTCACATAGATGGAAAATGCCTCTGTTGTTCCAGGATGAGTAGACATTGTATCTTGCAAGGTCTGTTGGATGCAGAGCTAAAGATTTTAGCTGGGTGGAATATGGTGGAAGGCAAAAGAGCACTGAAAGCTTGATCTTCCGGTCAATTTTCCATCCATATGGTTTCCTACAAGACCTAAGGGATGAAGAGTAGTGTTTTTCATAGATTAAGGACCCCAAGGCTCACAAAATGGTTAGAGAGTAGTGCCCCGTGTGAGGATCGAACTCACGACCTTCAGATTATGAGACTGACGCGCTACCTGCTGCGCTAACAAGGACAATTAGTGAAAGTGATATGTGTGTCATAGCTGGCCACCATACTTGGAAGCTGATGGCGGTGGCACATCTTTTTTTCCCTTTGGTTTTCTCTATTTTTCTCAAAACAAGGCAGCTAGTTTTCCCATATGGTCTAGCGGTTAGGATTCCTGGTTTTCACCCAGGCGGCCCGAGTTCGACTCCCGGTATGGGAAATGCAAGTCCTTTTAACGACCCGCACACTCCTAGTGCTGAAACCTCAAAGCTGTTTTTCCATTGTAACCTCCAATCATTCCCTTGTTGTCAAAGTACCAAGGGTCAAAGCCAGGGATGCAGACAAGACAGGTCAAGCCGGGTCAGGACAGGAAATGAAATACTATCAGGAACACAGGAACTCACAGGGCAAGCTGAAGTTCATCCAGCAACTAATGGCTCATGCACGCGCTTTGGCGTACGTATATGTGCACTGGCACATGAATTTTCACACATGAATAATATCAGGATCACAGGAACTCACAGGGGAAGCTGAAGATCATCCAGCAACTAATGGCTTATGCTGCTAGCTTTAAATAGGCCACTGGGCACCAGAAATTGTCACGCATTGTGTGCGCTTTAGCGTACGCACATGCGTACTAGCACATGAAGTTTCTCGGCCGTTCTCGCTCTTCTGCACATTTGCATTGGCAAATATCTATGTGCCAATCTTCTGCAAACCATTCTCTGACAGAGACATCATCTTTTTTTTCCACACCTTTGAAAAAGCCCTTTTGAATTCCTCTGTGCTTTGTTCTTTCTGTGTGATGAAACTAAGGGAAGCATGTCACATAGATGGAAAATGCCTCTGTTGTTCCAGGATGAGTAGACATTGTATCTTGCAAGGTCTGTTGGATGCAGAGCTAAAGATTTTAGCTGGGTGGAATATGATGGAAGGCAAAAGAGCACTGAAAGCTTGATCTTCCGGTCAATTTTCCATCCATATGGTTTCCTACAAGATCTAAGGGATGAAGAGTAGTGTTTTTCATAGATTAAGGACCCCAAGGCTCACAAAATGGTTAGAGAGTAGTGCCCCGTGTGAGGATCGAACTCACGACCTTCAGATTATGAGACTGACGCGCTACCTGCTGCGCTAAGGAGGCCAATTAGTGAAAGTGATATGTGTATCATAGCTGGCCACCATACTTGGAAGCTGATGGCGGTGGCACATCTTTTTTTCCCTTTGGTTTTCTCTATTTTTCTCAAAACAAGGCAGCTAGTTTTCCCATATGGTCTAGCGGTTAGGATTCCTGGTTTTCACCCAGGCGGCCCGTGTTCGACTCCCGGTATGGGAAATGCAAGTCCTTTTAACGACCCGCACACTCCTAGTGCTGAAACCTCAAAGCTGTTTTTCCATTGTAACCTCTAATCATTCCCTTGTTGTCAAAGTACCAAGGGTCAAAGCCAGGGATGCAGACAAGACAGGTCAAGCCGGGTCAGGACAGGAAATGAAATACTATCAGGAACACAGGAACTCACAGGGCAAGCTGAAGTTCATCCAGCAACTAATGGCTCATGCACGCGCTTTGGCGTACGTATATGCGCACTGGCACATGAATTTTCACACATGAATAATATCAGGATCACAGGAACTCACAGGGGAAGCTGAAGATCATCCAGCAACTAATGGCTTATGCTGCTAGCTTTAAATAGGCCACTGGGCACCAGAAATTGTCACGCATTGTGTGCGCTTTGGCGTACGCACATGCGTACTAGCACATGAAGTTTCTCGGCCGTTCTCGCTCTTCTGCACATTTGCATTGGCAAATATCTATGTGCCAATCTTCTGCAAACCATTCTCTGACAGAGACATCATCTTTTTTTTCCACACCTTTGAAAAAGCCCTTTTGAATTCCTCGGTGCTTTGTTCTTTCTGTGTGATGAAACTAAGGGAAGCATGTCACATAGATGGAAAATGCCTCTGTTGTTCCAGGATGAGTAGACATTGTATCTTGCAAGGTCTGTTGGATGCAGAGCTAAAGATTTTAGCTGGGTGGAATATGGTGGAAGGCAAAAGAGCACTGAAAGCTTGATCTTCCGGTCAATTTTCCATCCATATGGTTTCCTACAAGACCTAAGGGATGAAGAGTAGTGTTTTTCATAGATTAAGGACCCCAAGGCTCACAAAATGGTTAGAGAGTAGTGCCCCGTGTGAGGATCGAGCTCACGACCTTCAGATTATGAGACTGACGCGCTACCTGCTGCGCTAACGAGGCCAATTAGTGAAAGTGATATGTGTGTCATAGCTGGCCACCATACTTGGAAGCTGATGGCGGTGGCACATCTTTTTTTCCCTTTGGTTTTCTCTATTTTTCTCAAAAGAAGGAAGCTAGTTTTCCCATATGGTCTAGCGGTTAGGATTCCTGGTTTTCACCCAGGCGGCCCGGGTTCGACTCCCGGTATGAGAAATGCAAGTCCTTTTAACGACCCGCACACTCCTAGTGCTGAAACCTCAAAGCTGTTTTTCCATTGTAACCTCCAATCATTCCCTTGTTGTCAAAGTACCAAGGGTCAAAGCCAGGGATGCAGACAAGACAGGTCAAGCCGGGTCAGGACAGGAAATGAAATACTATCAGGAACACAGGAACTCACAGGGCAAGCTGAAGTTCATCCAGCAACTAATGGCTCATGCACGCGCTTTGGCGTACGTATATGCGCACTGGCACATGAATTTTCACACATGAATAATATCAGGATCACAGGAACTCACAGGGGAAGCTGAAGATCATCCAGCAACTAATGGCTTATGCTGCTAGCTTTAAATAGGCCACTGGGCACCAGAAATTGTCACGCATTGTGTGCGCTTTGGCGTACGCACATGCGTACTAGCAAATGAAGTTTCTCGGCCGTTCTCGCTCTTCTGCACATTTGCATTGGCAAATATCTATGTGCCAATCTTCTGCAAACCATTCTCTGACAGAGACATCATCTTTTTTTTCCACACCTTTGAAAAAGCCCTTTTGAATTCCTCGGTGCTTTGTTCTTTCTGTGTGATGAAACTAAGGGAAGCATGTCACATAGATGGAAAATGCCTCTGTTGTTCCAGGATGAGTAGACATTGTATCTTGCAAGGTCTGTTGGATGCAGAGCTAAAGATTTTAGCTGGGTGGAATATGGTGGAAGGCAAAAGAGCACTGAAAGCTTGATCTTCCGGTCAATGTTCCATCCATATGGTTTCCTACAAGACCTAAGGGATGAAGAGTAGTGTTTTTCATAGATTAAGGACCCCAAGGCTCACAAAATGGTTAGAGAGTAGTGCCCCGTGTGAGGATCGAACTCACAACCTTCAGATTATGAGACTGACGCGCTACCAGCTGCGCTAACGAGGCCAATTAGTGAAAGTGATATGTGTGTCATAGCTGGCCACCATACTTGGAAGCTGATGGCGGTGGCACATCTTTTTTTCCCTTTGGTTTTCTCTATTTTTCTCAAAACAAGGCAGCTAGTTTTCCCATATGGTCTAGCGGTTAGGATTCCTGGTTTTCACCCAGGCGGCCCGGGTTCGACTCCCGGTATGGGAAATGCAAGTCCTTTTAACGACCCGCACACTCCTAGTGCTGAAACCTCAAAGCTGTTTTTCCATTGTAACCTCCAATCATTCCCTTGTTGTCAAAGTACCAAGGGTCAAAGCCAGGGATGCAGACAAGACAGGTCAAGCCGGGTCAGGACAGGAAATGAAATACTATCAGGAACACAGGAACTCACAAGGCAAGCTGAAGTTCATCCAGCAACTAATGGCTCATGCATGCGCTTTGGCGTACGTATATGCGCACTGGCACATGAATTTTCACACATGAATAAAATCAGGATCACAGGAACTCACAGGGGAAGCGGAAGATCATCCAGCAACTAATGGCTTATGCTGCTAGCTTTAAATAGGCCACTGGGCACCAGAAATTGTCACGCATTGTGTGCGCTTTGGCGTACGCACATGCGTACTAGCACATGAAGTTTCTCGGCCGTTCTCGCTCTTCTGCACATTTGCATTGGCAAATATCTATGTGCCAATCTTCTGCAAACCATTCTCTGACAGAGACATCATCTTTTTTTTCCACACCTTTGAAAAAGCCCTTTTGAATTCCTCGGTGCTTTGTTCTTTCTGTGTGATGAAACTAAGGGAAGCATGTCACATAGATGGAAAATGCCTCTGTTGTTCCAGGATGAGTAGACATTGTATCTTGCAAGGTCTGTTGGATGCAGAGCTAAAGATTTTAGCTGGGTGGAATATGGTGGATGGCAAAAGAGCACTGAAAGCTTGATCTTCCGGTCAATTTTCCATCCATATGGTTTCCTACAAGACCTAAGGGATGAAGAGTAGTGTTTTTCATAGATTAAGGACCCCAAGGCTCACAAAATGGTTAGAGAGTAGTGCCCCGTGTGAGGATCGAACTCACGACCTTCAGATTATGAGACTGACGCGCTACCTGCTGCGCTAACGAGGCCAATTAGTGAAAGTGATATGTGTGTCATAGCTGGCCACCATACTTGGAAGCTGATGGCGGTGGCACATCTTTTTTTCCCTTTGGTTTTCTCTATTTTTCTTAAAACAAGGCAACTAGTTTTCCCATATGGTCTAGCGGTTAGGATTCCTGGTTTTCACCCAGGCGGCCCGGGTTCGACTCCCGGTATGGGAAATGCAAGTCCTTTTAACGACCCGCACACTCCTAGTGCTGAAACCTCAGAGCTGTTTTTCCATTGTAACCTCCAATCATTCCCTTGTTGTCAAAGTACCAAGGGTCAAAGCCAGGGATGCAGACAAGACAGGTCAAGCCGGGTCAGGACAGGAAATGAAATACTATCAGGAACACAGGAACTCACAGGGCAAGCTGAAGTTCATCCAGCAACTAATGGCTCATGCACGCGCTTTGGCGTACGTATATGCGCACTGGCACATGAATTTCACACATGAATAATATCAGGATCACAGGAACTCACAGGGGAAGCTGAATATCATCCAGCAACTAATGGCTTATGCTGCTAGCTTTAAATAGGCCACTGGGCACCAGAAATTGTCACGCATTGTGTGCGCTTTGGCGTACGCACATGCGTACTAGCACATGAAGTTTCTCGGCCGTTCTCGCTCTTCTGCACATTTGCATTGGCAAATATCTATGTGCCAATCTTCTGCAAACCATTCTCTGACAGAGACATCATCTTTTTTTTCCACACCTTTGAAAAAGCCCTTTTGAATTCCTCGGTGCTTTGTTCTTTCTGTGTGATGAAACTAAGGGAAGCATGTCACATAGATGGAAAATGCCTCTGTTGTTCCAGGATGAGTAGACATTGTATCTTGCAAGGTCTGTTGGATGCAGAGCTAAAGATTTTAGCTGGGTGGAATATGGTGGAAGGCAAAAGAGCACTGAAAGCTTGATCTTCCGGTCAATTTTCCATCCATATGGTTTCCTACAAGACCTAAGGGATGAAGAGTAGTGTTTTTCATAGATTAAGGACCCCAAGGCTCACAAAATGGTTAGAGAGTAGTGCCCCGTGTGAGGATCGAGCTCACGACCTTCAGATTATGAGACTGACGCGCTACCTGCTGCGCTAACGAGGCCAATTAGTGAAAGTGATATGTGTGTCATAGCTGGCCACCATACTTGGAAGCTGATGGCGGTGGCACATCTTTTTTTCCCTTTGGTTTTCTCTATTTTTCTCAAAACAAGGAAGCTAGTTTTCCCATATGGTCTAGCGGTTAGGATTCCTGGTTTTCACCCAGGCGGCCCGGGTTCGACTCCCGGTATGGGAAATGCAAGTCCTTTTAACGACCCGCACACTCCTAGTGCTGAAACCTCAAAGCTGTTTTTCCATTGTAACCTCCAATCATTCCCTTGTTGTCAAAGTACCAAGGGTCAAAGCCAGGGATGCAGACAAGACAGGTCAAGCCGGGTCAGGACAGGAAATGAAATACTATCAGGAACACAGGAACTCACAGGGCAAGCTGAAGTTCATCCAGCAACTAATGGCTCATGCACGCGCTTTGGCGTACGTATATGCGCACTGGCACATGAATTTTCACACATGAATAATATCAGGATCACAGGAACTCACAGGGGAAGCTGAAGATCATCCAGCAACTAATGGCTTATGCTGCTAGCTTTAAATAGGCCACTGGGCACCAGAAATTGTCACGCATTGTGTGCGCTTTGGCGTACGCACATGCGTACTAGCAAATGAAGTTTCTCGGCCGTTCTCGCTCTTCTGCACATTTGCATTGGCAAATATCTATGTGCCAATCTTCTGCAAACCATTCTCTGACAGAGACATCATCTTTTTTTTCCACACCTTTGAAAAAGCCCTTTTGAATTCCTCGGTGCTTTGTTCTTTCTGTGTGATGAAACTAAGGGAAGCATGTCACATAGATGGAAAATGCCTCTGTTGTTCCAGGATGAGTAGACATTGTATCTTGCAAGGTCTGTTGGATGCAGAGCTAAAGATTTTAGCTGGGTGGAATATGGTGGAAGGCAAAAGAGCACTGAAAGCTTGATCTTCCGGTCAATTTTCCATCCATATGGTTTCCTACAAGACCTAAGGGATGAAGAGTAGTGTTTTTCATAGATTAAGGACCCCAAGGCTCACAAAATGGTTAGAGAGTAGTGCCCCGTGTGAGGATCGAGCTCACGACCTTCAGATTATGAGACTGACGCGCTACCTGCTGCGCTAACGAGGCCAATTAGTGAAAGTGATATGTGTGTCATAGCTGGCCACCATACTTGGAAGCTGATGGCGGTGGCACATCTTTTTTTCCCTTTGGTTTTCTCTATTTTTCTCAAAACAAGGAAGCTAGTTTTCCCATATGGTCTAGCGGTTAGGATTCCTGGTTTTCACCCAGGCGGCCCGGGTTCGACTCCCGGTATGGGAAATGCAAGTCCTTTTAACGACCCGCACACTCCTAGTGCTGAAACCTCAAAGCTGTTTTTCCATTGTAACCTCCAATCATTCCCTTGTTGTCAAAGTACCAAGGGTCAAAGCCAGGGATGCAGACAAGACAGGTCAAGCCGGGTCAGGACAGGAAATGAAATACTATCAGGAACACAGGAACTCACAGGGCAAGCTGAAGTTCATCCAGCAACTAATGGCTCATGCACGCGCTTTGGCGTACGTATATGCGCACTGGCACATGAATTTTCACACATGAATAATATCAGGATCACAGGAACTCACAGGGGAAGCTGAAGATCATCCAGCAACTAATGGCTTATGCTGCTAGCTTTAAATAGGCCACTGGGCACCAGAAATTGTCACGCATTGTGTGCGCTTTGGCGTACGCACATGCGTACTAGCAAATGAAGTTTCTCGGCCGTTCTCGCTCTTCTGCACATTTGCATTGGCAAATATCTATGTGCCAATCTTCTGCAAACCATTCTCTGACAGAGACATCATCTTTTTTTTCCACACCTTTGAAAAAGCCCTTTTGAATTCCTCGGTGCTTTGTTCTTTCTGTGTGATGAAACTAAGGGAAGCATGTCACATAGATGGAAAATGCCTCTGTTGTTCCAGGATGAGTAGACATTGTATCTTGCAAGGTCTGTTGGATGCAGAGCTAAAGATTTTAGCTGGGTGGAATATGGTGGAAGGCAAAAGAGCACTGAAAGCTTGATCTTCCGGTCAATGTTCCATCCATATGGTTTCCTACAAGACCTAAGGGATGAAGAGTAGTGTTTTTCATAGATTAAGGACCCCAAGGCTCACAAAATGGTTAGAGAGTAGTGCCCCGTGTGAGGATCGAACTCACGACCTTCAGATTATGAGACTGACACGCTACCAGCTGCGCTAACGAGGCCAATTAGTGAAAGTGATATGTGTGTCATAGCTGGCCACCATACTTGGAAGCTGATGGCGGTGGCACATCTTTTTTTCCCTTTGGTTTTCTCTATTTTTCTCAAAACAAGGCAGCTAGTTTTCCCATATGGTCTAGCGGTTAGGATTCCTGGTTTTCACCCAGGCGGCCCGGGTTCGACTCCCGGTATGGGAAATGCAAGTCCTTTTAACGACCCGCACACTCCTAGTGCTGAAACCTCAAAGCTGTTTTTCCATTGTAACCTCCAATCATTCCCTTGTTGTCAAAGTACCAAGGGTCAAAGCCAGGGATGCAGACAAGACAGGTCAAGCCGGGTCAGGACAGGAAATGAAATACTATCAGGAACACAGGAACTCACAGGGCAAGCTGAAGTTCATCCAGCAACTAATGGCTCATGCATGCGCTTTGGCGTACGTATATGCGCACTGGCACATGAATTTTCACACATGAATAATATCAGGATCACAGGAACTCACAGGGGAAGCGGAAGATCATCCAGCAACTAATGGCTTATGCTGCTAGCTTTAAATAGGCCACTGGGCACCAGAAATTGTCACGCATTGTGTGCGCTTTGGCGTACGCACATGCGTACTAGCACATGAAGTTTCTCGGCCGTTCTCGCTCTTCTGCACATTTGCATTGGCAAATATCTATGTGCCAATCTTCTGCAAACCATTCTCTGACAGAGACATCATCTTTTTTTTCCACACCTTTGAAAAAGCCCTTTTGAATTCCTCGGTGCTTTGTTCTTTCTGTGTGATGAAACTAAGGGAAGCATGTCACATAGATGGAAAATGCCTCTGTTGTTCCAGGATGAGTAGACATTGTATCTTGCAAGGTCTGTTGGATGCAGAGCTAAAGATTTTAGCTGGGTGGAATATGGTGGAAGGCAAAAGAGCACTGAAAGCTTGATCTTCCGGTCAATTTTCCATCCATATGGTTTCCTACAAGACCTAAGGGATGAAGAGTAGTGTTTTTCATAGATTAAGGACCCCAAGGCTCACAAAATGGTTAGAGAGTAGTGCCCCGTGTGAGGATCGAGCTCACGACCTTCAGATTATGAGACTGACGCGCTACCTGCTGCGCTAACGAGGCCAATTAGTGAAAGTGATATGTGTGTCATAGCTGGCCACCATACTTGGAAGCTGATGGCGGTGGCACATCTTTTTTTCCCTTTGGTTTTCTCTATTTTTCTCAAAACAAGGAAGTTAGTTTTCCCATATGGTCTAGCGGTTAGGATTCCTGGTTTTCACCCAGGCGGCCCGGGTTCGACTCCCGGTATGGGAAATGCAAGTCCTTTTAACGACCCGCACACTCCTAGTGCTGAAACCTCAAAGCTGTTTTTCCATTGTAACCTCCAATCATTCCCTTGTTGTCAAAGTACCAAGGGTCAAAGCCAGGGATGCAGACAAGACAGGTCAAGCCGGGTCAGGACAGGAAATGAAATACTATCAGGAACACAGGAACTCACAGGGCAAGCTGAAGTTCATCCAGCAACTAATGGCTCATGCACGCGCTTTGGCGTACGTATATGCGCACTGGCACATGAATTTTCACACATGAATAATATCAGGATCACAGGAACTCACAGGGGAAGCTGAAGATCATCCAGCAACTAATGGCTTATGCTGCTAGCTTTAAATAGGCCACTGGGCACCAGAAATTGTCACGCATTGTGTGCGCTTTGGCGTACGCACATGCGTACTAGCACATGAAGTTTCTCGGCCGTTCTCGCTCTTCTGCACATTTGCATTGGCAAATATCTATGTGCCAATCTTCTGCAAACCATTCTCTGACAGAGACATCATCTTTTTTTTCCACACCTTTGAAAAAGCCCTTTTGAATTCCTCGGTGCTTTGTTCTTTCTGTGTGATGAAACTAAGGGAAGCATGTCACATAGATGGAAAATGCCTCTGTTGTTCCAGGATGAGTAGACATTGTATCTTGCAAGGTCTGTTGGATGCAGAGCTAAAGATTTTAGCTGGGTGGAATATGGTGGATGGCAAAAGAGCACTGAAAGCTTGATCTTCCGGTCAATTTTCCATCCATATGGTTTCCTACAAGACCTAAGGGATGAAGAGTAGTGTTTTTCATAGATTAAGGACCCCAAGGCTCACAAAATGGTTAGAGAGTAGTGCCCCGTGTGAGGATCGAACTCACGACCTTCAGATTATGAGACTGACGCGCTACCTGCTGCGCTAACGAGGCCAATTAGTGAAAGTGATATGTGTGTCATAGCTGGCCACCATACTTGGAAGCTGATGGCGGTGGCACATCTTTTTTTCCCTTTGGTTTTCTCTATTTTTCTCAAAACAAGGAAGCTAGTTTTCCCATATGGTCTAGCGGTTAGGATTCCTGGTTTTCACCCAGGCGGCCCGGGTTCGACTCCCGGTATGGGAAATGCAAGTCCTTTTAACGACCCGCACACTCCTAGTGCTGAAACCTCAAAGCTGTTTTTCCATTGTAACCTCCAATCATTCCCTTGTTGTCAAAGTACCAAGGGTCAAAGCCAGGGATGCAGACAAGACAGGTCAAGCCGGGTCAGGACAGGAAATGAAATACTATCAGGAACACAGGAACTCACAGGGCAAGCTGAAGTTCATCCAGCAACTAATGGCTCATGCACGCGCTTTGGCGTACGTATATGCGCACTGGCACATGAATTTTCACACATGAATAATATCAGGATCACAGGAACTCACAGGGGAAGCTGAAGATCATCCAGCAACTAATGGCTTATGCTGCTAGCTTTAAATAGGCCACTGGGCACCAGAAATTGTCACGCATTGTGTGCGCTTTGGCGTACGCACATGCGTACTAGCACATGAAGTTTCTCGGCTGTTCTCGCTCTTCTGCACATTTGCATTGGCAAATATCTATGTGCCAATCTTCTGCAAACCATTGTCTGACAGAGACATCATCTTTTTTTTCCACACCTTTGAAAAAGCCCTTTTGAATTCCTCGGTGCTTTGTTCTTTCTGTGTGATGAAACTAAGGGAAGCATGTCACATAGATGGAAAATGCCTCTGTTGTTCCAGGATGAGTAGACATTGTATCTTGCAAGGTCTGTTGGATGCAGAGCTAAAGATTTTAGCTGGGTGGAATATGGTGGAAGGCAAAAGAGCACTGAAAGCTTGATCTTCCGGTCAATTTTCCATCCATATGGTTTCCTACAAGACCTAAGGGATGAAGAGTAGTGTTTTTCATAGATTAAGGACCCCAAGGCTCACAAAACGGTTAGAGAGTAGTGCCCTGTGTGAGGATCGAACTCACGACCTTCAGATTATGAGACTGACGCGCTACCTGCTGCGCTAACGAGGCCAATTAGTGAAAGTGATATGTGTGTCATAGCTGGCCACCATACTTGGAAGCTGATGGCGGTGGCACATCTTTTTTTCCCTTTGGTTTTCTCTATTTTTCTCAAAACAAGGCAGCTAGTTTTCCCATATGGTCTAGCGGTTAGGATTCCTGGTTTTCACCCAGGCGGCCCGGGTTCGACTCCCGGTATGGGAAATGCAAGTCCTTTTAACGACCCGCACACTCCTAGTGCTGAAACCTCAAAGCTGTTTTTCCATTGTAACCTCCAATCATTCCCTTGTTGTCAAAGTACCAAGGGTCAAAGCCAGGGATGCAGACAAGACAGGTCAAGCCGGGTCAGGACAGGAAATGAAATACTATCAGGAACACAGGAACTCACAGGGCAAGCTGAAGTTCATCCAGCAACTAATGGCTCATGCACGCGCTTTGGCGTACGTATATGCGCACTGGCACAAGAATTTTCACACATGAATAATATCAGGATCACAGGAACTCACAGGGGAAGCTGAAGATCATCCAGCAACTAATGGCTTATGCTGCTAGCTTTAAATAGGCCACTGGGCACCTGAAATTGTCACGCATTGTGTGCGCTTTGGCGTACGCACATGCGTACTAGCACATGAAGTTTCTCGGCCGTTCTCGCTCTTCTGCACATTTGCATTGGCAAATATCTATGTGCCAATCTTCTGCAAACCATTCTCTGACAGAGACATCATCTTTTTTTTCCACACCTTTGAAAAAGCCCTTTTGAATTCCTCGGTGCTTTGTTCTTTCTGTGTGATGAAACTAAGGGAAGCATGTCACATAGATGGAAAATGCCTCTGTTGTTCCAGGATGAGTAGACATTGTATCTTGCAAGGTCTGTTGGATGCAGAGCTAAAGATTTTAGCTGGTAGCTGGGTGGAATATGGTGGAAGGCAAAAGAGCACTGAAAGCTTGATCTTCCGGTCAATTTTCCATCCATATGGTTTCCTACAAGACCTAAGGGATGAAGAGTAGTGTTTTTCATAGATTAAGGACCCCAAGGCTCACAAAATGGTTAGAGAGTAGTGCCCCGTGTGAGGATCGAACTCACGACCTTCAGATTATGAGACTGACGCGCTACCTGCTGCGCTAACAAGGACAATTAGTGAAAGTGATATGTGTGTCATAGCTGGCCACCATACTTGGAAGCTGATGGTGGTGGCACATCTTTTTTTCCCTTTGGTTTTCTCTATTTTTCTCAAAACAAGGCAGCTAGTTTTCCCATATGGTCTAGCGGTTAGGATTCCTGGTTTTCACCCAGGCGGCCCGAGTTCGACTCCCGGTATGGGAAATGCAAGTCCTTTTAACGACCCGCACACTCCTAGTGCTGAAACCTCAAAGCTGTTTTTCCATTGTAACCTCCAATCATTCCCTTGTTGTCAAAGTACCAAGGGTCAAAGCCAGGGATGCAGACAAGACAGGTCAAGCCGGGTCAGGACAGGAAATGAAATACTATCAGGAACACAGGAACTCACAGGGCAAGCTGAAGTTCATCCAGCAACTAATGGCTCATGCACGCGCTTTGGCGTACGTATATGTGCACTGGCACATGAATTTTCACACATGAATAATATCAGGATCACAGGAACTCACAGGGGAAGCTGAAGATCATCCAGCAACTAATGGCTTATGCTGCTAGCTTTAAATAGGCCACTGGGCACCAGAAATTGTCACGCATTGTGTGCGCTTTAGCGTACGCACATGCATACTAGCACATGAAGTTTCTCGGCCGTTCTCGCTCTTCTGCACATTTGCATTGGCAAATATCTATGTGCCAATCTTCTGCAAACCATTCTCTGACAGAGACATCATCTTTTTTTTACACACCTTTGAAAAAGCCCTTTTGAATTCCTCTGTGCTTTGTTCTTTCTGTGTGATGAAACTAAGGGAAGCATGTCACATAGATGGAAAATGCCTCTGTTGTTCCAGGATGAGTAGACATTGTATCTTGCAAGGTCTGTTGGATGCAGAGCTAAAGATTTTAGCTGGGTGGAATATGATGGAAGGCAAAAGAGCACTGAAAGCTTGATCTTCCGGTCAATTTTCCATCCATATGGTTTCCTACAAGATCTAAGGGATGAAGAGTAGTGTTTTTCATAGATTAAGGACCCCAAGGCTCACAAAATGGTTAGAGAGTAGTGCCCCGTGTGAGGATCGAACTCACGACCTTCAGATTATGAGACTGACGCGCTACCTGCTGCGCTAACGAGGCCAATTAGTGAAAGTGATATGTGTGTCATAGCTGGCCACCATACTTGGAAGCTGATGGCGGTGGCACATCTTTTTTTCCCTTTGGTTTTCTCTATTTTTCTCAAAACAAGGCAGCTAGTTTTCCCATATGGTCTAGCGGTTAGGATTCCTGGTTTTCACCCAGGCGGCCCGTGTTCGACTCCCGGTATGGGAAATGCAAGTCCTTTTAACGACCCGCACACTCCTAGTGCTGAAACCTCAAAGCTGTTTTTCCATTGTAACCTCTAATCATTCCCTTGTTGTCAAAGTACCAAGGGTCAAAGCCAGGGATGCAGACAAGACAGGTCAAGCCGGGTCAGGACAGGAAATGAAATACTATCAGGAACACAGGAACTCACAGGGCAAGCTGAAGTTCATCCAGCAACTAATGGCTCATGCACGCGCTTTGGCGTACGTATATGCGCACTGGCACATGAATTTTCACACATGAATAATATCAGGATCACAGGAACTCACAGGGGAAGCTGAAGATCATCCAGCAACTAATGGCTTATGCTGCTAGCTTTAAATAGGCCACTGGGCACCAGAAATTGTCACGCATTGTGTGCGCTTTGGCGTACGCACATGCGTACTAGCACATGAAGTTTCTCGGCCGTTCTCGCTCTTCTGCACATTTGCATTGGCAAATATCTATGTGCCAATCTTCTGCAAACCATTCTCTGACAGAGACATCATCTTTTTTTTCCACACCTTTGAAAAAGCCCTTTTGAATTCCTCGGTGCTTTGTTCTTTCTGTGTGATGAAACTAAGGGAAGCATGTCACATAGATGGAAAATGCCTCTGTTGTTCCAGGATGAGTAGACATTGTATCTTGCAAGGTCTGTTGGATGCAGAGCTAAAGATTTTAGCTGGGTGGAATATGGTGGAAGGCAAAAGAGCACTGAAAGCTTGATCTTCCGGTCAATTTTCCATCCATATGGTTTCCTACAAGACCTAAGGGATGAAGAGTAGTGTTTTTCATAGATTAAGGACCCCAAGGCTCACAAAATGGTTAGAGAGTAGTGCCCCGTGTGAGGATCGAGCTCACGACCTTCAGATTATGAGACTGACGCGCTACCTGCTGCGCTAACGAGGCCAATTAGTGAAAGTGATATGTGTGTCATAGCTGGCCACCATACTTGGAAGCTGATGGCGGTGGCACATCTTTTTTTCCCTTTGGTTTTCTCTATTTTTCTCAAAACAAGGAAGCTAGTTTTCCCATATGGTCTAGCGGTTAGGATTCCTGGTTTTCACCCAGGCGGCCCGGGTTCGACTCCCGGTATGGGAAATGCAAGTCCTTTTAACGACCCGCACACTCCTAGTGCTGAAACCTCAAAGCTGTTTTTCCATTGTAACCTCCAATCATTCCCTTGTTGTCAAAGTACCAAGGGTCAAAGCCAGGGATGCAGACAAGACAGGTCAAGCCGGGTCAGGACAGGAAATGAAATACTATCAGGAACACAGGAACTCACAGGGCAAGCTGAAGTTCATCCAGCAACTAATGGCTCATGCACGCGCTTTGGCGTACGTATATGCGCACTGGCACATGAATTTTCACACATGAATAATATCAGGATCACAGGAACTCACAGGGGAAGCTGAAGATCATCCAGCAACTAATGGCTTATGCTGCTTGCTTTAAATAGGCCACTGGGCACCAGAAATTGTCACGCATTGTGTGCGCTTTGGCGTACGCACATGCGTACTAGCAAATGAAGTTTCTCGGCCGTTCTCGCTCTTCTGCACATTTGCATTGGCAAATATCTATGTGCCAATCTTCTGCAAACCATTCTCTGACAGAGACATCATCTTTTTTTTCCACACCTTTGAAAAAGCCCTTTTGAATTCCTCGGTGCTTTGTTCTTTCTGTGTGATGAAACTAAGGGAAGCATGTCACATAGATGGAAAATGCCTCTGTTGTTCCAGGATGAGTAGACATTGTATCTTGCAAGGTCTGTTGGATGCAGAGCTAAAGATTTTAGCTGGGTGGAATATGGTGGAAGGCAAAAGAGCACTGAAAGCTTGATCTTCCGGTCAATTTTCCATCCATATGGTTTCCTACAAGACCTAAGGGATGAAGAGTAGTGTTTTTCATAGATTAAGGACCCCAAGGCTCACAAAATGGTTAGAGAGTAGTGCCCCGTGTGAGGATCGAACTCACGACCTTCAGATTATGAGACTGACGCGCTACCAGCTGCGCTAACGAGGCCAATTAGTGAAAGTGATATGTGTGTCATAGCTGGCCACCATACTTGGAAGCTGATGGCGGTGGCACATCTTTTTTTCCCTTTGGTTTTCTCTATTTTTCTCAAAACAAGGCAGCTAGTTTTCCCATATGGTCTAGCGGTTAGGATTCCTGGTTTTCACCCAGGCGGCCCGGGTTCGACTCCCGGTATGGGAAATGCAAGTCCTTTTAACGACCCGCACACTCCTAGTGCTGAAACCTCAAAGCTGTTTTTCCATTGTAACCTCCAATCATTCCCTTGTTGTCAAAGTACCAAGGGTCAAAGCCAGGGATGCAGACAAGACAGGTCAAGCCGGGTCAGGACAGGAAATGAAATACTATCAGGAACACAGGAACTCACAGGGCAAGCTGAAGTTCATCCAGCAACTAATGGCTCATGCACGCGCTTTGGCGTACGTATATGCGCACTGGCACATGAATTTTCACACATGAATAATATCAGGATCACAGGAACTCACAGGGGAAGCGGAAGATCATCCAGCAACTAATGGCTTATGCTGCTAGCTTTAAATAGGCCACTGGGCACCAGAAATTGTCACGCATTGTGTGCGCTTTGGCGTACGCACATGCGTACTAGCACATGAAGTTTCTCGGCCGTTCTCGCTCTTCTGCACATTTGCATTGGCAAATATCTATGTGCCAATCTTCTGCAAACCATTCTCTGACAGAGACATCATCTTTTTTTTCCACACCTTTGAAAAAGCCCTTTTGAATTCCTCGGTGCTTTGTTCTTTCTGTGTGATGAAACTAAGGGAAGCATGTCACATAGATGGAAAATGCCTCTGTTGTTCCAGGATGAGTAGACATTGTATCTTGCAAGGTCTGTTGGATGCAGAGCTAAAGATTTTAGCTGGGTGGAATATGGTGGATGGCAAAAGAGCACTGAAAGCTTGATCTTCCGGTCAATTTTCCATCCATATGGTTTCCTACAAGACCTAAGGGATGAAGAGTAGTGTTTTTCATAGATTAAGGACCCCAAGGCTCACAAAATGGTTAGAGAGTAGTGCCCCGTGTGAGGATCGAACTCACGACCTTCAGATTATGAGACTGACGCGCTACCTGCTGCGCTAACGAGGCCAATTAGTGAAAGTGATATGTGTGTCATAGCTGGCCACCATACTTGGAAGCTGATGGCGGTGGCACATCTTTTTTTCCCTTTGGTTTTCTCTATTTTTCTTAAAACAAGGCAGCTAGTTTTCCCATATGGTCTAGCGGTTAGGATTCCTGGTTTTCACCCAGGCGGCCCGGGTTCGACTCCCGGTATGGGAAATGCAAGTCCTTTTAACGACCCGCACACTCCTAGTGCTGAAACCTCAAAGCTGTTTTTCCATTGTAACCTCCAATCATTCCCTTGTTGTCAAAGTACCAAGGGTCAAAGCCAGGGATGCAGACAAGACAGGTCAAGCCGGGTCAGGACAGGAAATGAAATACTATCAGGAACACAGGAACTCACAGGGCAAGCTGAAGTTCATCCAGCAACTAATGGCTCATGCACGCGCTTTGGCGTACGTATATGCGCACTGGCACATGAATTTTCACACATGAATAATATCAGGATCACAGGAACTCACAGGGGAAGCTGAATATCATCCAGCAACTAATGGCTTATGCTGCTAGCTTTAAATAGGCCACTGGGCACCAGAAATTGTCACGCATTGTGTGCGCTTTGGCGTACGCACATGCGTACTAGCACATGAAGTTTCTCGGCCGTTCTCGCTCTTCTGCACATTTGCATTGGCAAATATCTATGTGCCAATCTTCTGCAAACCATTCTCTGACAGAGACATCATCTTTTTTTTCCACACCTTTGAAAAAGCCCTTTTGAATTCCTCGGTGCTTTGTTCTTTCTGTGTGATGAAACTAAGGGAAGCATGTCACATAGATGGAAAATGCCTCTGTTGTTCCAGGATGAGTAGACATTGTATCTTGCAAGGTCTGTTGGATGCAGAGCTAAAGATTTTAGCTGGGTGGAATATGGTGGAAGGCAAAAGAGCACTGAAAGCTTGATCTTCCGGTCAATTTTCCATCCATATGGTTTCCTACAAGACCTAAGGGATGAAGAGTAGTGTTTTTCATAGATTAAGGACCCCAAGGCTCATAAAATGGTTAGAGAGTAGTGCCCCGTGTGAGGATCGAGCTCACGACCTTCAGATTATGAGACTGACGCGCTACCTGCTGCGCTAACGAGGCCAATTAGTGAAAGTGATATGTGTGTCATAGCTGGCCACCATACTTGGAAGCTGATGGCGGTGGCACATCTTTTTTTCCCTTTGGTTTTCTCTATTTTTCTCAAAACAAGGCAGCTAGTTTTCCCATATGGTCTAGCGGTTAGGATTCCTGGTTTTCACCCAGGCGGCCCGGGTTCGACTCCCGGTATGGGAAATGCAAGTCCTTTTAACGACCCGCACACTCCTAGTGCTGAAACCTCAAAGCTGTTTTTCCATTGTAACCTCCAATCATTCCCTTCTTGTCAAAGTACCAAGGGTCAAAGCCAGGGATACAGACAAGACAGGTCAAGCCGGGTCAGGACAGGAAATGAAATACTATCAGGAACACAGGAACTCACAGGGCAAGCTGAAGTTCATCCAGCAACTAATGGCTCATGCACGCGCTTTGGCGTACGTATATGCGCACTGGCACATGAATTTTCACACATGAATAATATCAGGATCACAGGAACTCACAGGGGAAGCTGAAGATCATCCAGCAACTAATGGCTTATGCTGCTAGCTTTAAATAGGCCACTGGGCACCTGAAATTGTCACGCATTGTGTGCGCTTTGGCGTACGCACATGCGTACTAGCACATGAAGTTTCTCGGCCGTTCTCGCTCTTCTGCACATTTGCATTGGCAAATATCTATGTGCCAATCTTCTGCAAACCATTCTCTGACAGAGACATCATCTTTTTTTTCCACACCTTTGAAAAAGCCCTTTTGAATTCCTCGGTGCTTTGTTCTTTCTGTGTGATGAAACTAAGGGAAGCATGTCACATAGATGGAAAATGCCTCTGTTGTTCCAGGATGAGTAGACATTGTATCTTGCAAGGTCTGTTGGATGCAGAGCTAAAGATTTTAGCTGGGTGGAATATGGTGGAAGGCAAAAGAGCACTGAAAGCTTGATCTTCCGGTCAATTTTCCATCCATATGGTTTCCTACAAGACCTAAGGGATGAAGAGTAGTGTTTTTCATAGATTAAGGACCCCAAGGCTCACAAAATGGTTAGGGAGTAGTGCCCCGTGTGAGGATCGAACTCACGACCTTCAGATTATGAGACTGACGCGCTACCTGCTGCGCTAACAAGGACAATTAGTGAAAGTGATATGTGTGTCATAGCTGGCCACCATACTTGGAAGCTGATGGCGGTGGCACATCTTTTTTTCCCTTTGGTTTTCTCTATTTTTCTCAAAACAAGGCAGCTAGTTTTCCCATATGGTCTAGCGGTTAGGATTCCTGGTTTTCACCCAGGCGGCCTGAGTTCGACTCCCGGTATGGGAAATGCAAGTCCTTTTAACGACCCGCACACTCCTAGTGCTGAAACCTCAAAGCTGTTTTTCCATTGTAACCTCCAATCATTCCCTTGTTGTCAAAGTACCAAGGGTCAAAGCCAGGGATGCAGACAAGACAGGTCAAGCCGGGTCAGGACAGGAAATGAAATACTATCAGGAACACAGGAACTCACAGGGCAAGCTGAAGTTCATCCAGCAACTAATGGCTCATGCACGCGCTTTGGCGTACGTATATGTGCACTGGCACATGAATTTTCACACATGAATAATATCAGGATCACAGGAACTCACAGGGGAAGCTGAAGATCATCCAGCAACTAATGGCTTATGCTGCTAGCTTTAAATAGGCCACTGGGCACCAGAAATTGTCACGCATTGTGTGCGCTTTAGCGTACGCACATGCGTACTAGCACATGAAGTTTCTCGGCCGTTCTCGCTCTTCTGCACATTTGCATTGGCAAATATCTATGTGCCAATCTTCTGCAAACCATTCTCTGACAGAGACATCATCTTTTTTTTCCACACCTTTGAAAAAGCCCTTTTGAATTCCTCTGTGCTTTGTTCTTTCTGTGTGATGAAACTAAGGGAAGCATGTCACATAGATGGAAAATGCCTCTGTTGTTCCAGGATGAGTAGACATTGTATCTTGCAAGGTCTGTTGGATGCAGAGCTAAAGATTTTAGCTGGGTGGAATATGATGGAAGGCAAAAGAGCACTGAAAGCTTGATCTTCCGGTCAATTTTCCATCCATATGGTTTCCTACAAGATCTAAGGGATGAAGAGTAGTGTTTTTCATAGATTAAGGACCCCAAGGCTCACAAAATGGTTAGAGAGTAGTGCCCCGTGTGAGGATCGAACTCACGACCTTCAGATTATGAGACTGACGCGCTACCTGCTGCGCTAACGAGGCCAATTAGTGAAAGTGATATGTGTGTCATAGCTGGCCACCATACTTGGAAGCTGATGGCGGTGGCACATCTTTTTTTCCCTTTGGTTTTCTCTATTTTTCTCAAAACAAGGCAGCTAGTTTTCCCATATGGTCTAGCGGTTAGGATTCCTGGTTTTCACCCAGGCGGCCCGGGTTCGACTCCCGGTATGGGAAATGCAAGTCCTTTTAACGACCCGCACACTCCTAGTGCTGAAACCTCAAAGCTGTTTTTCCATTGTAACCTCTAATCATTCCCTTGTTGTCAAAGTACCAAGGGTCAAAGCCAGGGATGCAGACAAGACAGGTCAAGCCGGGTCAGGACAGGAAATGAAATACTATCAGGAACACAGGAACTCACAGGGCAAGCTGAAGTTCATCCAGCAACTAATGGCTCATGCACGCGCTTTGGCGTACGTATATGCGCACTGGCACATGAATTTTCACACATGAATAATATCAGGATCACAGGAACTCACAGGGGAAGCTGAAGATCATCCAGCAACTAATGGCTTATGCTGCTAGCTTTAAATAGGCCACTGGGCACCAGAAATTGTCACGCATTGTGTGCGCTTTGGCGTACGCACATGCGTACTAGCACATGAAGTTTCTCGGCCGTTCTCGCTCTTCTGCACATTTGCATTGGCAAATATCTATGTGCCAATCTTCTGCAAACCATTCTCTGACAGAGACATCATCTTTTTTTTCCACACCTTTGAAAAAGCCCTTTTGAATTCCTCTGTGCTTTGTTCTTTCTGTGTGATGAAACTAAGGGAAGCATGTCACATAGATGGAAAATGCCTCTGTTGTTCCAGGATGAGTAGACATTGTATCTTGCAAGGTCTGTTGGATGCAGAGCTAAAGATTTTAGCTGGGTGGAATATGGTGGAAGGCAAAAGAGCGCTGAAAGCTTGATCTTCCGGTCAATTTTCCATCCATATGGTTTCCTACAAGACCTAAGGGATGAAGAGTAGTGTTTTTCATAGATTAAGGACCCCAAGGCTCACAAAATGGTTAGAGAGTAGTGCTCCGTGTGAGGATCAAGCTCACGACCTTCAGATTATGAGACTGACGCGCTACCTGCTGCGCTAACGAGGCCAATTAGCGAAAGTGATATGTGTGTCATAGCTGGCCACCATACTTGGAAGCTGATGGCGGTGGCACATCTTTTTTTCCCTTTGGTTTTCTCTATTTTTCTCAAAACAAGGAATCTAGTTTTCCCATATGGTCTAGCGGTTAGGATTCCTGGTTTTCACCCAGGCGGCCTGGGTTCGACTCCCGGTATGGGAAATGCAAGTCCTTTTAACGACCCGCACACTCCTAGTGCTGAAACCTCAAAGCTGTTTTTCCATTGTAACCTCTAATCATTCCCTTGTTGTCAAAGTACCAAGGGTCAAAGCCAGGGATGCAGACAAGACAGGTCAAGCCGGGTCAGGACAGGAAATGAAATACTATCAGGAACACAGGAACTCACAGGGCAAGCTGAAGTTCATCCAGCAACTAATGGCTCATGCACGCGCTTTGGTGTACGTATATGCGCACTGGCACATGAATTTTCACACATGAATAATATCAGGATCACAGGAACTCACAGGGGAAGCTGAAGATCATCCAGCAACTAATGGCTTATGCTGCTAGCTTTAAATAGGCCACTGGGCACCAGAAATTGTCACGCATTGTGTGCGCTTTGGCGTACGCACATGCGTACTAGCACATGAAGTTTCTCGGCCGTTCTCGCTCTTCTGCACATTTGCATTGGCAAATATCTATGTGCCAATCTTCTGCAAACCATTCTCTGACAGAGACATCATCTTTTTTTTCCACACCTTTGAAAAAGCCCTTTTGAATTCCTCTGTGCTTTGTTCTTTCTGTGTGATGAAACTAAGGGAAGCATGTCACATAGATGGAAAATGCCTCTGTTGTTCCAGGATGAGTAGACATTGTATCTTGCAAGGTCTGTTGGATGCAGAGCTAAAGATTTTAGCTGGGTGGAATATGGTGGAAGGCAAAAGAGCACTGAAAGCTTGATCTTCCGGTCAATGTTCCATCCATATGGTTTCCTACAAGACCTAAGGGATGAAGAGTAGTGTTTTTCATAGATTAAGGACCCCAAGGCTCACAAAATGGTTAGAGAGTAGTGCCCCGTGTGAGGATCGAACTCACGACCTTCAGATTATGAGACTGACGCGCTACCTGCTGCGCTAACGAGGCCAATTAGTTAAAGTGATATGTGTGTCATAGCTGGCCACCATACTTGGAAGCTGATGGCGGTGGCACATCTTTTTTTTCCCTTTGGTTTTCTCTATTTTTCTCAAAACAAGGCAGCTAGTTTTCCCATATGGTCTAGCGGTTAGGATTCCTGGTTTTCACCCAGGCGGCCCGGGTTCGACTCCCGGTATGGGAAATGCAAGTCCTTTTAACGACCCGCACACTCCTAGTGCTGAAACCTCAAAGCTGTTTTTCCATTGTAACCTCTAATCATTCCCTTGTTGTCAAAGTACCAAGGGTCAAAGCCAGGGATGCAGACAAGACAGGTCAAGCCGGGTCAGGACAGGAAATGAAATACTATCAGGAACACAGGAACTCACAGGGCAAGCTGAAGTTCATCCAGCAACTAATGGCTCATGCACGCGCTTTGGCGTACGTATATGCGCACTGGCACATGAATTTTCACACATGAATAATATCAGGATCACAGGAACTCACAGGGGAAGCTGAAGATCATCCAGCAACTAATGGCTTATGCTGCTAGCTTTAAATAGGCCACTGGGCACCAGAAATTGTCACGCATTGTGTGCGCTTTTTGACGTACGCACATGCGTACTAGCACATGAAGTTTCTCGGCCGTTCTCGCTCTTCTGCACATTTGCATTGGCAAATATCTATGTGCCAATCTTCTGCAAACCATTCTCTGACAGAGACATCATCTTTTTTTTCCACACCTTTGAAAAAGCCCTTTTGAATTCCTTGGTGCTTTGTTCTTTCTGTGTGATGAAACTAAGGGAAGCATGTCACATAGATGGAAAATGCCTCTGTTGTTCCAGGATGAGTAGACATTGTATCTTGCAAGGTCTGTTGGATGCAGAGCTAAAGATTTTAGCTGGGTGGAATATGGTGGAAGGCAAAAGAGCACTGAAAGCTTGATCTTCCGGTCAATGTTCCATCCATATGGTTTCCTACAAGACCTAAGGGATGAAGAGTAGTGTTTTTCATAGATTAAGGACCCCAAGGCTCACAAAATGGTTAGAGAGTAGTGCCCCGTGTGAGGATCGAACTCACGACCTTCAGATTATGAGACTGACGCGCTACCTGCTGCGCTAACAAGGCCAATTAGTGAAAGTGATATGTGTGTCATAGCTGGCCACCATACTTGGAAGCTGATGGCGGTGGCACATCTTTTTTTCCCTTTGGTTTTCTCTATTTTTCTCAAAACAAGGCAGATAGTTTTCCCATATGGTCTAGCGGTTAGGATTCCTGGTTTTCACCCAGGCGGCCCGGGTTCGACTCCCGGTATGGGAAATGCAAGTCCTTTTAACGACCCGCACACTCCTAGTGCTGAAACCTCAAAGCTGTTTTTCCATTGTAACCTCCAATCATTCCCTTGTTGTCAAAGTACCAAGGGTCAAAGCCAGGGATGCAGACAAGACAGGTCAAGCCGGGTCAGGACAGGAAATGAAATACTATCAGGAACACAGGAACTCACAGGGCAAGCTGAAGTTCATCCAGCAACTAATGGCTCATGCACGCGCTTTGGCGTACGTATATGCGCACTGGCACATGAATTTTCACACATGAATAATATCAGGATCACAGGAACTCACAGGGGAAGCTGAAGATCATCCAGCAACTAATGGCTTATGCTGCTAGCTTTAAATAGGCCACTGGGCACCAGAAATTGTCACGCATTGTGTGCGCTTTGGCGTACGCACATGCGTACTAGCACATGAAGTTTCTCGGCCGTTCTCGCTCTTCTGCACATTTGCATTGGCAAATATCTATGTGCCAATCTTCTGCAAACCATTCTCTGACAGAGACATCATCTTTTTTTTCCACACCTTTGAAAAAGCCCTTTTGAATTCCTCGGTGCTTTGTTCTTTCTGTGTGATGAAACTAAGGGAAGCATGTCACATAGATGGAAAATGCCTCTGTTGTTCCAGGATGAGTAGACATTGTATCTTGCAAGGTCTGTTGGATGCAGAGCTAAAGATTTTAGCTGGGTGGAATATGGTGGAAGGCAAAAGAGCACTGAAAGCTTGATCTTGCGGTCAATTTTCCATCCATATGGTTTCCTACAAGACCTAAGGGATGAAGAGTAGTGTTTTTCATAGATTAAGGACCCCAAGGCTCACAAAACGGTTAGAGAGTAGTGCCCCGTGTGAGGATCGAACTCACGACCTTCAGATTATGAGACTGACGCGCTACCTGCTGCGCTAACGAGGCCAATTAGTGAAAGTGATATGTGTGTCATAGCTGGCCACCATACTTGGAAGCTGATGGCGGTGGCACATCTTTTTTTCCCTTTGGTTTTCTCTATTTTTCTCAAAACAAGGCAGCTAGTTTTCCCATATGGTCTAGCGGTTAGGATTCCTGGTTTTCACCCAGGCGGCCCGGGTTCGACTCCCGGTATGGGAAATGCAAGTCCTTTTAACGACCCGCACACTCCTAGTGCTGAAACCTCAAAGCTGTTTTTCCATTGTAACCTCCAATCATTCCCTTGTTGTCAAAGTACCAAGGGTCAAAGCCAGGGATGCAGACAAGACAGGTCAAGCCGGGTCAGGACAGGAAATGAAATACTATCAGGAACACAGGAACTCACAGGGCAAGCTGAAGTTCATCCAGCAACTAATGGCTCATGCACGCGCTTTGGCGTACGTATATGCGCACTGGCACATGAATTTTCACACATGAATAATATCAGGATCACAGGAACTCACAGGGGAAGCTGAAGATCATCTAGCAACTAATGGCTTATGCTGCTAGCTTTAAATAGGCCACTGGGCACCAGAAATTGTCACGCATTGTGTGCGCTTTGGCGTACGCACATGCGTACTAGCACATGAAGTTTCTCGGCCGTTCTCGCTCTTCTGCACATTTGCATTGGCAAATATCTATGTGCCAATCTTCTGCAAACCATTCTCTGACAGAGACATCATCTTTTTTTTCCACACCTTTGAAAAAGCCCTTTTGAATTCCTCGGTGCTTTGTTCTTTCTGTGTGATGAAACTAAGGGAAGCATGTCACATAGATGGAAAATGCCTCTGTTGTTCCAGGATGAGTAGACATTGTATCTTGCAAGGTCTGTTGGATGCAGAGCTAAAGATTTTAGCTGGGTGGAATATGGTGGAAGGCAAAAGAGCACTGAAAGCTTGATCTTGCGGTCAATTTTCCATCCATATGGTTTCCTACAAGACCTAAGGGATGAAGAGTAGTGTTTTTCATAGATTAAGGACCCCAAGGCTCACAAAACGGTTAGAGAGTAGTGCCCCGTGTGAGGATCGAACTCACGACCTTCAGATTATGAGACTGACGCGCTACCTGCTGCGCTAACGAGGCCAATTAGTGAAAGTGATATGTGTGTCATAGCTGGCCACCATACTTGGAAGCTGATGGCGGTGGCACATCTTTTTTTCCCTTTGGTTTTCTCTATTTTTTTCAAAACAAGGCAACTAGTTTTCCCATATGGTCTAGCGGTTAGGATTCCTGGTTTTCACCCAGGCGGCCCGGGTTCGACTCCCGGTATGGGAAATGCAAGTCCTTTTAACGACCCGCACACTCCTAGTGCTGAAACCTCAAAGCTGTTTTTCCATTGTAACCTCCAATCATTCCCTTGTTGTCAAAGTACCAAGGGTCAAAGCCAGGGATGCAGACAAGACAGGTCAAGCCGGGTCAGGACAGGAAATGAAATACTATCAGGAACACAGGAACTCACAGGGCAAGCTGAAGTTCATCCAGCAACTAACGGCTCATGCACGCGCTTTGGCGTACGTATATGCGCACTGGCACATGAATTTTCACACATGAATAATATCAGGATCACAGGAACTCACAGGGGAAGCTGAAGATCATCCAGCAACTAATGGCTTATGCTGCTAGCTTTAAATAGGCCACTGGGCACCAGAAATTGTCACGCATTGTGTACGCTTTGGCGTACGCACATGCGTACTAGCACATGAAGTTTCTCGGCCGTTCTCGCTCTTCTGCACATTTGCATTGGCAAATATCTATGTGCCAATCTTCTGCAAACCATTCTCTGACAGAGACATCATCTTTTTTTTCCACACCTTTGAAAAAGCCCTTTTGAATTCCTCGGTGCTTTGTTCTTTCTGTGTGATGAAACTAAGGGAAGCATGTCACATAGATGGAAAATGCCTCTGTTGTTCCAGGATGAGTAGACATTGTATCTTGCAAGGTCTGTTGGATGCAGAGCTAAAGATTTTAGCTGGGTGGAATATGGTGGAAGGCAAAAGAGCACTGAAAGCTTGATCTTCCGGTCAATGTTCCATCCATATGGTTTCCTACAAGACCTAAGGGATGAAGAGTAGTGTTTTTCATAGATTAAGGACCCCAAGGCTCACAAAATGGTTAGAGGGTAGTGCCCCGTGTGAGGATCTAACTCACGACCTTCAGATTATGAGACTGACGCGCTACCTGCTGCGCTAACGAGGCCAATTAGTGAAAGTGATATGTGTGTCATAGCTGGCCACCATACTTGGAAGCTGATGGCGGTGGCACATCTTTTTTTCCCTTTGGTTTTCTCTATTTTTCTCAAAACAAGGCAGCTAGTTTTCCCATATGGTCTAGCGGTTAGGATTCCTGGTTTTCACCCAGGCGGCCCGGGTTCGACTCCCGGTATGGGAAATGCAAGTCCTTTTAACGACCCGCACACTCCTAGTGCTGAAACCTCAAAGCTGTTTTTCCATTGTAACCTCCAATCATTCCCTTGTTGTCAAAGTACCAAGGGTCAAAGCCAGGGATGCAGACAAGACAGGTCAAGCCGGGTCAGGACAGGAAATGAAATACTATCAGGAACACAGGAACTCACAGGGCAAGCTGAAGTTCATCCAGCAACTAATGGCTCATGCACGCGCTTTGGCGTACGTATATGCGCACTGGCACATGAATTTTCACACATGAATAATATCAGGATCACAGGAACTCACAGGGGAAGCTGAAGATCATCCAGCAACTAATGGCTTATGCTGCTAGCTTTAAATAGGCCACTGGGCACCAGAAATTGTCACGCATTGTGTGCGCTTTGGCGTACGCACATGCGTACTAGCACATGAAGTTTCTCGGCCGTTCTCGCTCTTCTGCACATTTGCATTGGCAAATATCTATGTGCCAATCTTCTGCAAACCATTCTCTGACAGAGACATCATCTTTTTTTTCCACACCTTTAAAAAAGCCCTTTTGAATTCCTCGGTGCTTTGTTCTTTCTGTGTGATGAAACTAAGGGAAGCATGTCACATAGATGGAAAATGCCTCTGTTGTTCCAGGATGAGTAGACATTGTATCTTGCAAGGTCTGTTGGATGCAGAGCTAAAGATTTTAGCTGGGTGGAATATGGTGGAAGGCAAAAGAGCACTGAAAGCTTGATCTTCCGGTCAATGTTCCATCCATATGGTTTCCTACAAGACCTAAGGGATGAAGAGTAGTGTTTTTCATAGATTAAGGACCCCAAGGCTCACAAAATGGTTAGAGAGTAGTGCCCCGTGTGAGGATGTAACTCACGACCTTCAGATTATGAGACTGACGCGCTACCTGCTGCGCTAACGAGGCCAATTAGTGAAAGTGATATGTGTGTCATAGCTGGCCACCATACTTGGAAGCTGATGGCGGTGGCACATCTTTTTTTCCCTTTGGTTTTCTCTATTTTTCTCAAAACAAGGCAGCTAGTTTTCCCATATGGTCTAGCGGTTAGGATTCCTGGTTTTCACCCAGGCGGCCCGGGTTCGACTCCCGGTATGGGAAATGCAAGTCCTTTTAACGACCCGCACACTCCTAGTGCTGAAACCTCAAAGCTGTTTTTCCATTGTAACCTCCAATCATTCCCTTGTTGTCAAAGTACCAAGGGTCAAAGCCAGGGATGCAGACAAGACAGGTCAAGCCGGGTCAGGACAGGAAATGAAATACTATCAGGAACACAGGAACTCACAGGGCAAGCTGAAGTTCATCCAGCAACTAATGGCTCATGCACGCGCTTTGGCGTACGTATATGCGCACTGGCACATGAATTTTCACACATGAATAATATCAGGATCACAGGAACTCACAGGGGAAGCTGAAGATCATCCAGCAACTAATGGCTTATGCTGCTAGCTTTAAATAGGCCACTGGGCACCAGAAATTGTCACGCATTGTGTACGCTTTGGCGTACGCACATGCGTACTAGCACATGAAGTTTCTCGGCCGTTCTCGCTCTTCTGCACATTTGCATTGGCAAATATCTATGTGCCAATCTTCTGCAAACCATTCTCTGACAGAGACATCATCTTTTTTTTCCACACCTTTGAAAAAGCCCTTTTGAATTCCTCGGTGCTTTGTTCTTTCCGTGTGTTGAAACTAAGGGAAGCATGTCACATAGATGGAAAATGCCTCTGTTGTTCCAGGATGAGTAGACATTGTATCTTGCAAGGTCTGTTGGATGCAGAGCTAAAGATTTTAGCTGGGTGGAATATGGTGGAAGGCAAAAGAGCACTGAAAGCTTGATCTTCCGGTCAATGTTCCATCCATATGGTTTCCTACAAGACCTAAGGGATGAAGAGTAGTGTTTTTCATAGATTAAGGACCCCAAGGCTCACAAAATGGTTAGAGGGTAGTGCCCCGTGTGAGGATTGAACTCACGACCTTCAGATTATGAGACTGACGCGCTACCTGCTGCGCTAACGAGGCCAATTAGTGAAATTGATATGTGTGTCATAGCTGGCCACCATACTTGGAAGCTGATGGCGGTGGCACATCTTTTTTTCCCTTTGGTTTTCTCCATTTTTCTCAAAACAAGGCAGCTAGTTTTCCCATATGGTCTAGCGGTTAGGATTCCTGGTTTTCACCCAGGCGGCCCGGGTTCGACTCCCGGTATGGGAAATGCAAGTCCTTTTAACGACCCGCACACTCCTAGTGCTGAAACCTCAAAGCTGTTTTTCCATTGTAACCTCCAATCATTCCCTTGTTGTCAAAGTACCAAGGGTCAAAGCCAGGGATACAGACAAGACAGGTCAAGCCGGGTCAGGACAGGAAATGAAATACTATCAGGAACACAGGAACTCACAGGGCAAGCTGAAGTTCATCCAGCAACTAATGGCTCATGCACGCGCTTTGGCGTACGTATATGCGCACTGGCACATGAATTTTCACACATGAATAATATCAGGATCACAGGAACTCACAGGGGAAGCTGAAGATCATCCAGCAACTAATGGCTTATGCTGCTAGCTTTAAATAGGCCACTGGGCACCAGAAATTGTCACGCATTGTGTGCGCTTTGGCGTACGCACATGCGTACTAGCACATGAAGTTTCTCGGCCGTTCTCGCTCTTCTGCACATTTGCATTGGCAAATATCTATGTGCCAATCTTCTGCAAACCATTCTCTGACAGAGACATCATCTTTTTTTTCCACACCTTTAAAAAAGCCCTTTTGAATTCCTCGGTGCTTTGTTCTTTCTGTGTGATGAAACTAAGGGAAGCATGTCACATAGATGGAAAATGCCTCTGTTGTTCCAGGATGAGTAGACATTGTATCTTGCAAGGTCTGTTGGATGCAGAGCTAAAGATTTTAGCTGGGTGGAATATGGTGGAAGGCAAAAGAGCACTGAAAGCTTGATCTTCCGGTCAATGTTCCATCCATATGGTTTCCTACAAGACCTAAGGGATGAAGAGTAGTGTTTTTCATAGATTAAGGACCCCAAGGCTCACAAAATGGTTAGAGAGTAGTGCCCCGTGTGAGGATCTAACTCACGACCTTCAGATTATGAGACTGACGCGCTACCTGCTGCGCTAACGAGGCCAATTAGTGAAAGTGATATGTGTGTCATAGCTGGCCACCATACTTGGAAGCTGATGGCGGTGGCACATCTTTTTTTCCCTTTGGTTTTCTCTATTTTTCTCAAAACAAGGCAGCTAGTTTTCCCATATGGTCTAGCGGTTAGGATTCCTGGTTTTCACCCAGGCGGCCCGGGTTCGACTCCCGGTATGGGAAATGCAAGTCCTTTTAACGACCCGCACACTCCTAGTGCTGAAACCTCAAAGCTGTTTTTCCATTGTAACCTCCAATCATTCCCTTGTTGTCAAAGTACCAAGGGTCAAAGCCAGGGATGCAGACAAGACAGGTCAAGCCGGGTCAGGACAGGAAATGAAATACTATCAGGAACACAGGAACTCACAGGGCAAGCTGAAGTTCATCCAGCAACTAATGGCTCATGCACGCGCTTTGGCGTACGTATATGCGCACTGGCACATGAATTTTCACACATGAATAATATCAGGATCACAGGAACTCACAGGGGAAGCTGAAGATCATCCAGCAACTAATGGCTTATCCTGCTAGCTTTAAATAGGCCACTGGGCACCAGAAATTGTCACGCATTGTGTACGCTTTGGCGTACGCACATGCGTACTAGTACATGAAGTTTCTCGGCCGTTCTCGCTCTTCTGCACATTTGCATTGGCAAATATCTATGTGCCAATCTTCTGCAAACCATTCTCTGACAGAGACATCATCTTTTTTTTCCACACCTTTGAAAAAGCCCTTTTGAATTCCTCGGTGCTTTGTTCTTTCTGTGTGATGAAACTAAGGGAAGCATGTCACATAGATGTAAAATGCCTCTGTTGTTCCAGGATGAGTAGACATTGTATCTTGCAAGGTCTGTTGGATGCAGAGCTAAAGATTTTAGCTGGGTGGAATATGGTGGAAGGCAAAAGAGCACTGAAAGCTTGATCTTCCGGTCAATGTTCCATCCATATGGTTTCCTACAAGACCTAAGGGATGAAGAGTAGTGTTTTTCATAGATTAAGGACTCCAAGGCTCACAAAATGGTTAGAGGGTAGTGCCCCGTGTGAGGATCGAACTCACGACCTTCAGATTATGAGACTGACGCGCTACCTGCTGTGCTAACGAGGCCACTTAGTGAATTTGATATGTGTGTCATAGCTGGCCACCATACTTGGAAGCTGATGGCGGTGGCACATCTTTTTTTCCCTTTGGTTTTCTCCATTTTTCTCAAAACAAGGCAGCTAGTTTTCCCATATGGTCTAGCGGTTAGGATTCCTGGTTTTCACCCAGGCGGCCCGGGTTCGACTCCCGGTATGGGAAATGCAAGTCCTTTTAACGACCCGCACACTCCTAGTGCTGAAACCTCAAAGCTGTTTTTCCATTGTAACCTCCAATCATTCCCTTGTTGTCAAAGTACCAAGGGTCAAAGCCAGGGATACAGACAAGACAGGTCAAGCCGGGTCAGGACAGGAAATGAAATACTATCAGGAACACAGGAACTCACAGGGCAAGCTGAAGTTCATCCAGCAACTAATGGCTCATGCACGCGCTTTGGCGTACGTATATGCGCACTGGCACATGAATTTTCACACATGAATAATATCAGGATCACAGGAACTCACAGGGGAAGCTGAAGATCATCCAGCAACTAATGGCTTATGCTGCTAGCTTTAAATAGGCCACTGGGCACCAGAAATTGTCACGCATTGTGTGCGCTTTGGCGTACGCACATGCGTACTAGCACATGAAGTTTCTCGGCCGTTCTCGCTCTTCTGCACATTTGCATTGGCAAATATCTATGTGCCAATCTTCTGCAAACCATTCTCTGACAGAGACATCATCTTTTTTTTCCACACCTTTAAAAAAGCCCTTTTGAATTCCTCGGTGCTTTGTTCTTTCTGTGTGATGAAACTAAGGGAAGCATGTCACATAGATGGAAAAGGCCTCTGTTGTTCCAGGATGAGTAGACATTGTATCTTGCAAGGTCTGTTGGATGCAGAGCTAAAGATTTTAGCTGGGTGGAATATGGTGGAAGGCAAAAGAGCACTGAAAGCTTGATCTTCCGGTCAATGTTCCATCCATATGGTTTCCTACAAGACCTAAGGGATGAAGAGTAGTGTTTTTCATAGATTAAGGACCCCAAGGCTCACAAAATGGTTAGAGAGTAGTGCCCCGTGTGAGGATGTAACTCACGACCTTCAGATTATGAGACTGACGCGCTACCTGCTGCGCTAACGAGGCCAATTAGTGAAAGTGATATGTGTGTCATAGCTGGCCACCATACTTGGAAGCTGATGGCGGTGGCACATCTTTTTTTCCCTTTGGTTTTCTCTATTTTTCTCAAAACAAGGCAGCTAGTTTTCCCATATGGTCTAGCGGTTAGGATTCCTGGTTTTCACCCAGGCGGCCCGGGTTCGACTCCCGGTATGGGAAATGCAAGTCCTTTTAACGACCCGCACACTCCTAGTGCTGAAACCTCAAAGCTGTTTTTCCATTGTAACCTCCAATCATTCCCTTGTTGTCAAAGTACCAAGGGTCAAAGCCAGGGATGCAGACAAGACAGGTCAAGCCGGGTCAGGACAGGAAATGAAATACTATCAGGAACACAGGAACTCACAGGGCAAGCTGAAGTTCATCCAGCAACTAATGGCTCATGCACGCGCTTTGGCGTACGTATATGCGCACTGGCACATGAATTTTCACACATGAATAATATCAGGATCACAGGAACTCACAGGGGAAGCTGAAGATCATCCAGCAACTAATGGCTTATGCTGCTAGCTTTAAATAGGCCACTGGGCACCAGAAATTGTCACGCATTGTGTACGCTTTGGCGTACGCACATGCGTACTAGCACATGAAGTTTCTCGGCCGTTCTCGCTCTTCTGCACATTTGCATTGGCAAATATCTATGTGCCAATCTTCTGCAAACCATTCTCTGACAGAGACATCATCTTTTTTTTCCACACCTTTGAAAAAGCCCTTTTGAATTCCTCGGTGCTTTGTTCTTTCCGTGTGTTGAAACTAAGGGAAGCATGTCACATAGATGGAAAATGCCTCTGTTGTTCCAGGATGAGTAGACATTGTATCTTGCAAGGTCTGTTGGATGCAGAGCTAAAGATTTTAGCTGGGTGGAATATGGTGGAAGGCAAAAGAGCACTGAAAGCTTGATCTTCCGGTCAATGTTCCATCCATATGGTTTCCTACAAGACCTAAGGGATGAAGAGTAGTGTTTTTCATAGATTAAGGACCCCAAGGCTCACAAAATGGTTAGAGGGTAGTGCCCCGTGTGAGGATTGAACTCACGACCTTCAGATTATGAGACTGACGCGCTACCTGCTGCGCTAACGAGGCCAATTAGTGAAATTGATATGTGTGTCATAGCTGGCCACCATACTTGGAAGCTGATGGCGGTGGCACATCTTTTTTTCCCTTTGGTTTTCTCCATTTTTCTCAAAACAAGGCAGCTAGTTTTCCCATATGGTCTAGCGGTTAGGATTCCTGGTTTTCACCCAGGCGGCCCGGGTTCGACTCCCGGTATGGGAAATGCAAGTCCTTTTAACGACCCGCACACTCCTAGTGCTGAAACCTCAAAGCTGTTTTTCCATTGTAACCTCCAATCATTCCCTTGTTGTCAAAGTACCAAGGGTCAAAGCCAGGGATACAGACAAGACAGGTCAAGCCGGGTCAGGACAGGAAATGAAATACTATCAGGAACACAGGAACTCACAGGGCAAGCTGAAGTTCATCCAGCAACTAATGGCTCATGCACGCGCTTTGGCGTACGTATATGCGCACTGGCACATGAATTTTCACACATGAATAATATCAGGATCACAGGAACTCACAGGGGAAGCTGAAGATCATCCAGCAACTAATGGCTTATGCTGCTAGCTTTAAATAGGCCACTGGGCACCAGAAATTGTCACGCATTGTGTGCGCTTTGGCGTACGCACATGCGTACTAGCACATGAAGTTTCTCGGCCGTTCTCGCTCTTCTGCACATTTGCATTGGCAAATATCTATGTGCCAATCTTCTGCAAACCATTCTCTGACAGAGACATCATCTTTTTTTTCCACACCTTTAAAAAAGCCCTTTTGAATTCCTCGGTGCTTTGTTCTTTCTGTGTGATGAAACTAAGGGAAGCATGTCACATAGATGGAAAATGCCTCTGTTGTTCCAGGATGAGTAGACATTGTATCTTGCAAGGTCTGTTGGATGCAGAGCTAAAGATTTTAGCTGGGTGGAATATGGTGGAAGGCAAAAGAGCACTGAAAGCTTGATCTTCCGGTCAATGTTCCATCCATATGGTTTCCTACAAGACCTAAGGGATGAAGAGTAGTGTTTTTCATAGATTAAGGACCCCAAGGCTCACAAAATGGTTAGAGAGTAGTGCCCCGTGTGAGGATCTAACTCACGACCTTCAGATTATGAGACTGACGCGCTACCTGCTGCGCTAACGAGGCCAATTAGTGAAAGTGATATGTGTGTCATAGCTGGCCACCATACTTGGAAGCTGATGGCGGTGGCACATCTTTTTTTCCCTTTGGTTTTCTCTATTTTTCTCAAAACAAGGCAGCTAGTTTTCCCATATGGTCTAGCGGTTAGGATTCCTGGTTTTCACCCAGGCGGCCCGGGTTCGACTCCCGGTATGGGAAATGCAAGTCCTTTTAACGACCCGCACACTCCTAGTGCTGAAACCTCAAAGCTGTTTTTCCATTGTAACCTCCAATCATTCCCTTGTTGTCAAAGTACCAAGGGTCAAAGCCAGGGATGCAGACAAGACAGGTCAAGCCGGGTCAGGACAGGAAATGAAATACTATCAGGAACACAGGAACTCACAGGGCAAGCTGAAGTTCATCCAGCAACTAATGGCTCATGCACGCGCTTTGGCGTACGTATATGCGCACTGGCACATGAATTTTCACACATGAATAATATCAGGATCACAGGAACTCACAGGGGAAGCTGAAGATCATCCAGCAACTAATGGCTTATCCTGCTAGCTTTAAATAGGCCACTGGGCACCAGAAATTGTCACGCATTGTGTACGCTTTGGCGTACGCACATGCGTACTAGTACATGAAGTTTCTCGGCCGTTCTCGCTCTTCTGCACATTTGCATTGGCAAATATCTATGTGCCAATCTTCTGCAAACCATTCTCTGACAGAGACATCATCTTTTTTTTCCACACCTTTGAAAAAGCCCTTTTGAATTCCTCGGTGCTTTGTTCTTTCTGTGTGATGAAACTAAGGGAAGCATGTCACATAGATGTAAAATGCCTCTGTTGTTCCAGGATGAGTAGACATTGTATCTTGCAAGGTCTGTTGGATGCAGAGCTAAAGATTTTAGCTGGGTGGAATATGGTGGAAGGCAAAAGAGCACTGAAAGCTTGATCTTCCGGTCAATGTTCCATCCATATGGTTTCCTACAAGACCTAAGGGATGAAGAGTAGTGTTTGTCATAGATTAAGGACTCCAAGGCTCACAAAATGGTTAGAGGGTAGTGCCCCGTGTGAGGATCGAACTCACGACCTTCAGATTATGAGACTGACGCGCTACCTGCTGTGCTAACGAGGCCACTTAGTGAATTTGATATGTGTGTCATAGCTGGCCACCATACTTGGAAGCTGATGGCGGTGGCACATCTTTTTTTCCCTTTGGTTTTCTCCATTTTTCTCAAAACAAGGCAGCTAGTTTTCCCATATGGTCTAGCGGTTAGGATTCCTGGTTTTCACCCAGGAGGCCCGGGTTCGACTCCCGGTATGGGAAATGCAAGTCCTTTTAACGACCCGCACACTCCTAGTGCTGAAACCTCAAAGCTGTTTTTCCATTGTAACCTCCAATCATTCCCTTGTTGTCAAAGTACCAAGGGTCAAAGCCAGGGATACAGACAAGACAGGTCAAGCCGGGTCAGGACAGGAAATGAAATACTATCAGGAACACAGGAACTCACAGGGCAAGCTGAAGTTCATCCAGCAACTAATGGCTCATGCACGCGCTTTGGCGTACGTATATGCGCACTGGCACATGAATTTTCACACATGAATAATATCAGGATCACAGGAACTCACAGGGGAAGCTGAAGATCATCCAGCAACTAATGGCTTATGCTGCTAGCTTTAAATAGGCCACTGGGCACCAGAAATTGTCACGCATTGTGTGCGCTTTGGCGTACGCACATGCGTACTAGCACATGAAGTTTCTCGGCCGTTCTCGCTCTTCTGCACATTTGCATTGGCAAATATCTATGTGCCAATCTTCTGCAAACCATTCTCTGACAGAGACATCATCTTTTTTTTCCACACCTTTGAAAAAGCCCTTTTGAATTCCTCGGTGCTTTGTTCTTTCTGTGTGATGAAACTAAGGGAAGCATGTCACATAGATGGAAAATGCCTCTGTTGTTCCAGGATGAGTAGACATTGTATCTTGCAAGGTCTGTTGGATGCAGAGCTAAAGATTTTAGCTGGGTGGAATATGGTGGAAGGCAAAAGAGCACTGAAAGCTTGATCTTCCGGTCAATTTTCCATCCATATGGTTTCCTACAAGACCTAAGGGATGAAGAGTAGTGTTTTTCATAGATTAAGGACCCCAAGGCTCACAAAATGGTTAGAGAGTAGTGCCCTGTGTGAGGATCGAACTCACGACCTTCAGATTATGAGACTGACGCGCTACCTGCTGCGCTAACGAGGCCAATTAGTGAACGTGATATGTGTGTCATAGCTGGCCACCATACTTGGAAGCTGATGGCGGTGGCACATCTTTTTTTCCCTTTGGTTTTCTCTTTTTTTCTCAAAACAAGGCAGCTAGTTTTCCCATATGGTCTAGCGGTTAGGATTCCTGGTTTTCACCCAGGTGGCCCGGGTTCGACTCCCGGTATGGGAAATGCAAGTCCTTTTAACGACCCGCACACTCCTAGTGCTGAAACCTTAATGCTGTTTTTCCATTGTAACCTCCAATCATTCCCTTGTTGTCAAAGTACCAAGGGTCAAAGCCAGGGATGCAGACAAGACAGGTCAAGCCGGGTCAGGACAGGAAATGAAATACTATCAGGAACACAGGAACTCACAGGGCAAGCTGAAGTTCATCCAGCAACTAATGGCTCATGCACGCGCTTTGGCGTACGTATATGCGCACTGGCACATGAATTTTCACACATGAATAATATCAGGATCACAGGAACTCACAGGGGAAGCTGAAGATCATCCAGCAACTAATGGCTTATGCTGCTAGCTTTAAATAGGCCACTGGGCACCAGAAATTGTCACGCATTGTGTGCGCTTTGGCGTACGCACATGCGTACTAGCACATGAAGTTTCTCGGCCGTTCTCGCTCTTCTGCACATTTGCATTGGCAAATATCTATGTGCCAATCTTCTGCAAACCATTCTCTAACAGAGACATCATCTTTTTTTTCCACACCTTTGAAAAAGCCCTTTTGAATTCCTCGGTGCTTTGTTCTTTCTGTGTGATGAAACTAAGGGAAGCATGTCACATAGATGGAAAATGCCTCTGTTGTTCCAGGATGAGTAGACATTGTATCTTGCAAGGTCTGTTGGGTGCAGAGCTAAAGATTTTAGCTGGGTGGAATATGGTGGAAGGCAAAAGAGCACTGAAAGCTTGATCTTCCGGTCAATTTTCCATCCATATGGTTTCCTACAAGACCTAAGGGATGAAGAGTAGTGTTTTTCATAGATTAAGGACCCCAAGGCTCACAAAATGGTTAGAGAGTAGTGCCCCGTGTGAGGATCGAACTCACGACCTTCAGATTATGAGACTGACGCGCTACCTGCTGCGCTAACGAGGCCAATTAGTGAACGTGATATGTGTGTCATAGCTGGCCACCATACTTGGAAGCTGATGGCGGTGGCACATCTTTTTTTCCCTTTGGTTTTCTCTATTTTTCTCAAAACAAGGCAGCTAGTTTTCCCATATGGTCTAGCGGTTAGGATTCCTGGTTTTCACCCCAGGCGGCCCGGGTTCGACTCCCGGTATGGGAAATGCAAGTCCTTTTAACGACCCGCACACTCCTAGAGCTGAAACCTCAAAGCTGTTTTTCCATTGTAACCTCCAATCATTCCCTTGTTGTCAAAGTACCAAGGGTCAAAGCCAGGGATGCAGACAAGACAGGTCAAGCTGGGTCAGGACAGGAAATGAAATACTATCAGGAACACAGGAACTCACAGGGCAAGCTGAAGTTCATCCAGCAACTAATGGCTCATGCACGCGCTTTGGCGTACGTATATGCGCACTGGCACATGAATTTTCACACATGAATAATATCAGGATCACAGGAACTCACAGGGAAAGCTGAAGATCATCCAGCAACTAATGGCTTATGCTGCTAGCTTTAAATAGGCCACTGGGCACCAGAAATTGTCACGCATTGTGTGCGCTTTGGCGTACGCACATGCGTACTAGCACATGAAGTTTCTCGGCCGTTCTCGCTCTTCTGCACATTTGCATTGGCAAATATCTATGTGCCAATCTTCTGCAAACCATTCTCTGACAGAGACATCATCTTTTTTTTCCACACCTTTGAAAAAACCCTTTTGAATTCCTCGGTGCTTTGTTCTTTCTGTGTGATGAAACTAAGGGAAGCATGTCACATAGATGGAAAATGCCTCTGTTGTTCCAGGATGAGTAGACATTGTATCTTGCAAGGTCTGTTGGATGCAGAGCTAAAGATTTTAGCTGGGTGGAATATGGTGGAAGGCAAAAGAGCACTGAAAGCTTGATCTTCCGGTCAATTTTCCATCCATATGGTTTCCTACAAGACCTAAGGGATGAAGAGTAGTGTTTTTCATAGATTAAGGACCCCAAGGCTCACAAAATGGTTAGAGAGTAGTGCCCCGTGTGAGGATCGAACTCACGACCTTCAGATTATGAGACTGACGCGCTACCTGCTGCGCTAACGAGGCCAATTAGTGAAAGTGATATGTGTGTCATAGCTGGCCACCATACTTGGAAGCTGATGGCTGTGGCACATCTTTTTTTCCCTTTGGTTTTCTCTATTTTTCTCAAAATAAGGCAGCTAGTTTTCCCATATGGTCTAGCGGTTAGGATTCCTGGTTTTCACCCCAGGCGGCCCGGGTTCGACTCCCGGTATGGGAAATGCAAGTCCTTTTAACGACCCGCACACTCCTAGAGCTGAAACCTCAAAGCTGTTTTTCCATTGTAACCTCCAATCATTCCCTTGTTGTCAAAGTACCAAGGGTCAAAGCCAGGGATACAGACAAGACAGGTCAAGCTGGGTCAGGACAGGAAATGAAATACTATCAGGAACACAGGAACTCACAGGGCAAGCTGAAGTTCATCCAGCAACTAATGGCTCATGCACGCGCTTTGGCGTACGTATATGCGCACTGGCACATGAATTTTCACACATGAATAATATCAGGATCACAGGAACTCACAGGGGAAGCTGAAGATCATCCAGCAACTAATGGCTTATGCTGCTGGCTTTAAATAGGCCACTGGGCACCAGAAATTGTCACGCATTGTGTGCGCTTTGGCGTACGCACATGCGTACTAGCACATGAAGTTTCTCGGCCGTTCTCGCTCTTCTGCACATTTGCATTGGCAAATATCTATGTGCCAATCTTCTGCAAACCATTCTCTGACAGAGACATCATCTTTTTTTTCCACACCTTTGAAAAAGCCCTTTTGAATTCCTCGGTGCTTTGTTCTTTCTGTGTGATGAAACTAAGGGAAGCATGTCACATAGATGGAAAATGCCTCTGTTGTTCCAGGATGAGTAGACATTGTATCTTGCAAGGACTGTTGGATGCAGAGCTAAAGATTTTAGCTGGGTGGAATATGGTGAAAGGCAAAAGAGCACTGAAAGCTTGATGTTCCGGTCAATGTTCCATCCATATGGTTTCCTACAAGACCTAAGGGATGAAGAGTAGTGTTTTTCATAGATTAAGGACCCCAAGGCTCACAAAATGGTTAGAGAGTAGTGCCCCGTGTGAGGATCGAACTCACGACCTTCAGATTATGAGACTGACGCGCTACCTGCTGCGCTAACGAGGCCAATTAGTGAAAGTGATATGTGTGTCATAGCTGGCCACCATACTTGGAAGCTGATGGCGGTGGCACATCTTTTTTTCCCTTTGGTTTTCTCTATTTTTCTCAAAACAAGGCAGCTAGTTTTCCCATATGGTCTAGCGGTTAGGATTCCTGGTTTTCACCCCAGGCGGCCCGGGTTCGACTCCCGGTATGGGAAATGCAAGTCCTTTTAACGACCCGCACACTCCTAGTGCTGAAACCTCAAAGCTGTTTTTCCATTGTAACCTCCAATCATTCCCTTGTTGTCAAAGTACCAAGGGTCAAAGCCAGGGATGCAGACAAGACAGGTCAAGCCGGGTCAGGACAGGAAATGAAATACTATCAGGAACACAGGAACTCACAGGGCAAGCTGAAGTTCATCCAGCAACTAATGGCTCATGCACGCGCTTTGGCGTACGTATATGCGCACTGGCACATGAATTTTCACACATGAATAATATCAGGATCACAGGAACTCACAGGGGAAGCTGAAGATCATCCAGCAACTAATGGCTTATGCTGCTAGCTTTAAATAGGCCACTGGGCACCAGAAATTGTCACGCATTGTGTACGCTTTGGCGTACGCACATGCGTACTAGCACATGAAGTTTCTCGGCCGTTCTCGCTCTTCTGCACATTTGCATTGGCAAATATCTATGTGCCAATCTTCTGCAAACCATTCTCTGACAGAGACATCATCTTTTTTTTCCACACCTTTGAAAAAGCCCTTTTGAATTCCTCGGTGCTTTGTTCTTTCTGTGTGATGAAACTAAGGGAAGCATGTCACATAGATGGAAAATGCCTCTGTTGTTCCAGGATGAGTAGACATTGTATCTTGCAAGGTCTGTTGGATGCAGAGCTAAAGATTTTAGCTGGGTGGAATATGGTGGAAGGCAAAAGAGCACTGAAAGCTTGATCTTCCGGTCAATGCTCCATCCATATGGTTTCCTACAAGACCTAAGGGATGAGGAGTAGTGTTTTTCATAGATTAAGGACCCCAAGGCTCACAAAATGGTTAGAGAGTAGTGCCCCGTGTGAGGATCGAACTCACGACCTTCAGATTATGAGACTGATGCGCTACCTGCTGCGCTAACGAGGCCAATTAGTGAAAGTGTTATGTGTGTCATAGCTGGCCACCATACTTGGAAGCTGATGGCGGTGGCACATCTTTTTTTCCCTTTGGTTTTCTCTATTTTTCTCAAAACAAGGCAGCTAGTTTTCCCATATGGTCTAGCGGTTAGGATTCCTGGTTTTCACCCAGGCGGCCCGGGTTCGACTCCCGGTATGGGAAATGCAAGTCCTTTTAACGACCCGCACACTCCTAGAGCTGAAACCTCAAAGCTGTTTTTCCATTGTAACCTCCAATCATTCCCTTGTTGTCAAAGTACCAAGGGTCAAAGCCAGGGATGCAGACAAGACAGGTCAAGCTGGGTCAGGACAGGAAATGAAATACTATCAGGAACACAGGAACTCACAGGGCAAGCTGAAGTTCATCCAGCAACTAATGGCTCATGCACGCGCTTTGGCGTACGTATATGCGCACTGGCACATGAATTTTCACACATGAATAATATCAGGATCACAGGAACTCACAGGGAAAGCTGAAGATCATCCAGCAACTAATGGCTTATGCTGCTAGCTTTAAATAGGCCACTGGGCACCAGAAATTGTCACGCATTGTGTGCGCTTTGGCGTACGCACATGCGTACTAGCACATGAAGTTTCTCGGCCGTTCTCGCTCTTCTGCACATTTGCATTGGCAAATATCTATGTGCCAATCTTCTGCAAACCATTCTCTGACAGAGACATCATCTTTTTTTTCCACACCTTTGAAAAAACCCTTTTGAATTCCTCGGTGCTTTGTTCTTTCTGTGTGATGAAACTAAGGGAAGCATGTCACATAGATGGAAAATGCCTCTGTTGTTCCAGGATGAGTAGACATTATATCTTGCAAGGTCTGTTGGATGCAGAGCTAAAGATTTTAGCTGGGTGGAATATGGTGGAAGGCAAAAGAGCACTGAAAGCTTGATCTTCCGGTCAATTTTCCATCCATATGGTTTCCTACAAGACCTAAGGGATGAAGAGTAGTGTTTTTCATAGATTAAGGACCCCAAGGCTCACAAAATGGTTAGAGAGTAGTGCCCCGTATGAGGATCGAACTCACGACCTTCAGATTATGAGACTGACGCGCTACCTGCTGCGCTAACGAGGCCAATTAGTGAAAGCGATATGTGTGTCATAGCTGGCCACCATACTTGGAAGCTGATGGCGGTGGCACATCTTTTTTTCCCTTTGGTTTTCTCTATTTTTCTCAAAACAAGGCAGCTAGTTTTCCCATATGGTCTAGCGGTTAGGATTCCTGGTTTTCACCCAGGCGGCCCGGGTTCGACTCCCGGTATGGGAAATGCAAGTCCTTTTAACGACCCGCACACTCCTAGAGCTGAAACCTCAAAGCTGTTTTTCCATTGTAACCTCCAATCATTCCCTTGTTGTCAAAGTACCAAGGGTCAAAGCCAGGGATACAGACAAGACAGGTCAAGCTGGGTCAGGACAGGAAATGAAATACTATCAGGAACACAGGAACTCACAGGGCAAGCTGAAGTTCATCCAGCAACTAATGGCTCATGCACGCGCTTTGGCGTACGTATATGCGCACTGGCACATGAATTTTCACACATGAATAATATCAGGATCACAGGAACTCACAGGGGAAGCTGAAGATCATCCAGCAACTAATGGCTTATGCTGCTAGCTTTAAATAGGCCACTGGGCACCAGAAATTGTCACGCATTGTGTGCGCTTTGGCGTACGCACATGCGTACTAGCACATGAAGTTTCTCGGCCGTTCTCGCTCTTCTGCACATTTGCATTGGCAAATATCTATGTGCCAATCTTCTGCAAACCATTCTCTGACAGAGACATCATCTTTTTTTTCCACACCTTTGAAAAAGCCCTTTTGAATTCCTCGGTGCTTTGTTCTTTCTGTGTGATGAAACTAAGGGAAGCATGTCACATAGATGGAAAATGCCTCTGTTGTTCCAGGATGAGTAGACATTGTATCTTGCAAGGTCTGTTGGATGCAGAGCTAAAGATTTTAGCTGGGTGGAATATGGTGGAAGGCAAAAGAGCACTGAAAGCTTGATCTTCCGGTCAATTTTCCATCCATATGGTTTCCTACAAGACCTAAGGGATGAAGAGTAGTGTTTTTCATAGATTAAGGACCCCAAGGCTCACAAAATTGTTAAAGAGTAGTGCCCCGTATGAGGATCGAACTCACGACCTTCAGATTATGAGACTGACGCGCTACCTGCTGCGCTAACGAGGCCAATTAGTGAAAGTGATATGTGTGTCATAGCTGGCCACCATACTTGGAAGCTGATGGCGGTGGCACATCTTTTTTTCCCTTTGGTTTTCTCTATTTTTCTCAAAACAAGGCAGCTAGTTTTCCCATATGGTCTAGCGGTTAGGATTCCTGGTTTTCACCCAGGCGGCCCGGGTTCGACTCCCGGTATGGGAAATGTAAGTCCTTTTAACGACCCGCACACTCCTAGTGCTGAAACCTCAAAGCTGTTTTTCCATTGTAACCTCAAATCATTCCCTTGTTGTCAAAGTACCAAGGGTCAAAGCCAGGGATGCAGACAAGACAGGTCAAGCCGGGTCAGGACAGGAAATCAAATACTATCAGGAACACAGGAACTCACAGGGCAAGCTGAAGTTCATCCAGCAACTAATGGCTCATGCACGCCCTTTGGCGTACGTATATGCGCACTGGCACATGAATTTTCACACATGAATAATATTAGGATCACAGGAACTCACAGGGGAAGCTGAAGATCATCCAGCAACTAATGGCTTATGCTGCTAGCTTTAAATAGGCCACTGGGCACCAGAAATTGTCACGCATTGTGTGCGCTTTGGCGTACGCACATGCGTACTAGCACATGAAGTTTCTCGGCCGTTCTCGCTCTTCTGCACATTTGCATTGGCAAATATCTATGTGCCAATCTTCTGCAAACCATTCTCTGACAGAGACATCATCTTTTTTTTCCACACCTTTGAAAAAGCCCTTTTGAATTCCTCGGTGCTTTGTTCTTTCTGTGTGATGAAACTAAGGGAAGCATGTCACATAGATGGAAAATGCCTCTGTTGTTCCAGGATGAGTAGACATTGTATCTTGCAAGGTCTGTTGGATGCAGAGCTAAAGATTTTAGCTGGGTGGAATATGGTGGAAGGCAAAAGAGCACTGAAAGCTTGATCTTCCGGTCAATGTTCCATCCATATGGTTTCCTACAAGACCTAAGGGATGAAGAGTAGTGTTTTTCATAGATTAAGGACCCCAAGGCTCACAAAATGGTTAGAGAGTAGTGCCCTGTGTGAGGATCGAACTCACGACCTTCAGATTATGAGACTGACGCGCTACCTGCTGCGCTAACGAGGCCAATTAGTGAAAGCGATATGTGTGTCATAGCTGGCCACCATACTTGGAAGCTGATGGCGGTGGCACATCTTTTTTTCCCTTTGGTTTTCTCTATTTTTCTCAAAACAAGGCAGCTAGTTTTCCCATATGGTCTAGCGGTTAGGATTCCTGGTTTTCACCCAGGCGGCCCGGGTTCGACTCCCGGTATGGGAAATGCAAGTCCTTTTAACGACCCGCACACTCTTAGTGCTGAAACCTCAAAGCTGTTTTTCCATTGTAACCTCCAATCATTCCCTTGTTGTCAAAGTACCAAGGGTCAAAGCCAGGGATGCAGACAAGACAGGTCAAGCCGGGTCAGGACAGGAAATGAAATACTATCAGGAACACAGGAACTCACAGGGCAAGCTGAAGTTCATCCAGCAACTAATGGCTCATGCACGCGCTTTGGCGTACGTATATGCGCACTGGCACATGAATTTTCACACATGAATAATATCAGGATCACAGGAACTCACAGGGGAAGCTGAAGATCATCCAGCAACTAATGGCTTATGCTGCTAGCTTTAAATAGGCCACTGGGCACCAGAAATTGTCACGCATTGTGTGCGCTTTGGCGTACGCACATGCGTACTAGCACATGAAGTTTCTCGGCCGTTCTCGCTCTTCTGCACATTTGCATTGGCAAATATCTATGTGCCAATCTTCTGCAAACCATTCTCTGACAGAGACATCATCTTTTTTTTCCACACCTTTGAAAAAGCCCTTTTGAATTCCTCGGTGCTTTGTTCTTTCTGTGTGATGAAACTAAGGGAAGCATGTCACATAGATGGAAAATGCCTCTGTTGTTCCAGGATGAGTAGACATTGTATCTTGCAAGGTCTGTTGGATGCAGAGCTAAAGATTTTAGCTGGGTGGAATATGGTGGAAGGCAAAAGAGCACTGAAAGCTTGATCTTCCGGTCAATTTTCCATCCATATGGTTTCCTACAAGACCTAAGGGATGAAGAGTAGTGTTTTTCATAGATTAAGGACCCCAAGGCTCACAAAATGGTTAGAGAGTAGTGCCCCATGTGAGGATCGAACTCACGACCTTCAGATTATGAGACTGACACGCTACCTGCTGCGCTAACGAGGCCAATTAGAGAACGTGATATGTGTGTCATATCTGGCCACCATACTTGGAAGCTGATGGCGGTGGCACATCTTTTTTTCCCTTTGGTTTTCTCTATTTTTCTCAAAACAAGGCAGCTAGTTTTCCCATATGGTCTAGCGGTTAGGATTCCTGGTTTTCACCCAGGCGGCCCGGGTTCGACTCCCAGTATGGGAAATGCAAGTCCTTTTAACGACCCGCACACTCCTAGTGCTGAAACCTTAAAGCTGTTTTTCCATTGTAACCTCCAATCATTCCCTTGTTGTCAAAGTACCAAGGGTCAAAGCCAGGGATGCAGACAAGACAGGTCAAGCCGGGTCAGGACAGGAAATGAAATACTATCAGGAACACAGGAACTCACAGGGCAAGCTGAAGTTCATCCAGCAACTAATGGCTCATGCACGCGCTTTGGCGTACGTATATGCGCACTGGCACATGAATTTTCACACATGAATAATATCAGGATCACAGGAACTCACAGGGGAAGCTGAAGATCATCCAGCAACTAATGGCTTATGCCATTAAATAGGCCACTGGGCACCAGAAATTGTCACGCATTGTGTGCGCTTTGGCGTACGCACATGCGTACTAGCACATGAAGTTTCTCGGCCGTTCTCGCTCTTCTGCACATTTGCATTGGCAAATATCTATGTGCCAATCTTCTGCAAACCATTCTCTGACAGAGACATCATCTTTTTTTTCCACACCTTTGAAAAAGCCCTTTTGAATTCCTCGGTGCTTTGTTCTTTCTGTGTGATGAAACTAAGGGAAGCATGTCACATAGATGGAAAATGCCTCTGTTGTTCCAGGATGAGTAGACATTGTATCTTGCAAGGTCTGTTGGATGCAGAGCTAAAGATTTTAGCTGGGTGGAATATGGTGGAAGGCAAAAGAGCACTGAAAGCTTGATCTTCCGGTCAATTTTCCATCCATATGGTTTCCTACAAGACCTAAGGGATGAAGAGTAGTGTTTTTCATAGATTAAGGACCCCAAGGCTCACAAAATGGTTAGAGGGTAGTGCCCCGTGTGAGGATCGAACTCACGACCTTCAGATTATGAGACTGACGCGCTACCTGCTGCACTAACGAGGCCAATTAGTGAAAGTGATATGTGTGTCATAGCTGGCCACCATACTTGGAAGCTGATGGCGGTGGCACATCTTTTTTTCCCTTTGGTTTTCTCTATTTTTCTCAAAACAAGGCAGCTAGTTTTCCCATATGGTCTAGCGGTTAGGATTCCTGGTTTTCACCCAGGCGGCCCGGGTTCGACTCCCGGTATGGGAAATGCAAGTCCTTTTAACGACCCGCACACTCCTAGTGCTGAAACCTTAAAGCTGTTTTTCCATTGTAACCTCCAATCATTCCCTTGTTGTCAAAGTACCAAGGGTCAAAGCCAGGGATGCAGACAAGACAGGTCAAGCCGGGTCAGGACAGGAAATGAAATACTATCAGGAACACAGGAACTCACAGGGCAAGCTGAAGTTCATCCAGCAACTAATGGCTCATGCACGCGCTTTGGCGTACGTATATGCGCACTGGCACATGAATTTTCACACATGAATAATATCAGGATCACAGGAACTCACAGGGGAAGCTGAAGATCATCCAGCAACTAATGGCTTATGCTGCTAGCTTTAAATAGGCCACTGGGCACCAGAAATTGTCACGCATTGTGTGCGCTTTGGCGTACGCACATGCGTACTAGCACATGAAGTTTCTCGGCCGTTCTTGCTCTTCTGCACATTTGCATTGGCAAATATCTATGTGCCAATCTTCTGCAAACCATTCTCTGACAGAGACATCATCTTTTTTTTCCACACCTTTGAAAAAGCCCTTTTGAATTCCTCTGTGCTTTGTTCTTTCTGTGTGATGAAACTAAGGGAAGCATGTCACATAGATGGAAAATGCCTCTGTTGTTCCAGGATGAGTAGACATTGTATCTTGCAAGGTCTGTTGGATGCAGAGCTAAAGATTTTAGCTGGGTGGAATATGGTGGAAGGCAAAAGAGCACTGAAAGCTTGATCTTCCGGTCAATGTTCCATCCATATGGTTTCCTACAAGACCTAAGGGATGAAGAGTAGTGTTTTTCATAGATTAAGGACCCCAAGGCTCACAAAATGGTTAGAGAGTAGTGCCCCGTGTGAGGATCAAACTCACGACCTTCAGATTATGAGACTGTCGTGCTACCTGCTGCGCTAACGAGGCCAATTAGTGAAAGTGATATGTGTGTCATAGCTGGCCACCATACTTGGAAGCTGATGGCGGTGGCACATCTTTTTTTCCCTTTGGTTTTCTCTATTTTTCTCAAAACACGGCAGCTAGTTTTCCCATATGGTCTAGCGGTTAGGATTCCTGGTTTTCACCCAGGCGGCCCGGGTTCGACTCCCGGTATGGGAAATGCAAGTCCTTTTAACGACCCGCACACTCCTAGTGCTGAAACCTCAAAGCTGTTTTTCCATTGTAACCTCCAATCATTCCCTTGTTGTCAAAGTACCAAGGGTCAAAGCCAGGGATGCAGACAAGACAGGTCAAGCCGGGTCAGGACAGGAAATGAAATACTATCAGGAACACAGGAACTCACAGGGCAAGCTGAAGTTCATCCAGCAACTAATGGCTCATGCACGCGCTTTGGCGTACGTATATGCGCACTGGCACATGAATTTTCACACATGAATAATATCAGGATCACAGGAACTCACAGGGGAAGCTGAAGATCATCCAGCAACTAATGGCTTATGCTGCTAGCTTTAAATAGGCCACTGGGCACCAGAAATTGTCACGCATTGTGTGCGCTTTGGCGTACGCACATGCGTACTAGCACATGAAGTTTCTCGGCCGTTCTCGCTCTTCTGCACATTTGCATTGGCAAATATCTATGTGCCAATCTTCTGCAAACCATTCTCTGACAGAGACATCATCTTTTTTTTCCACACCTTTGAAAAAGCCCTTTTGAATTCCTCTGTGCTTTGTTCTTTCTGTGTGATGAAACTAAGGGAAGCATGTCACATAGATGGAAAATGCCTCTGTTGTTCCAGGATGAGTAGACATTGTATCTTGCAAGGTCTGTTGGATGCAGAGCTAAAGATTTTAGCTGGGTGGAATATGGTGGAAGGCAAAAGAGCACTGAAAGCTTGATCTTCCGGTCAATGTTCCATCCATATGGTTTCCTACAAGACCTAAGGGATGAAGAGTAGTGTTTTTCATAGATTAAGGACCCCAAGGCTCACAAAATGGTTAGAGAGTAGTGCCCCGTGTGAGGATCAAACTCACGACCTTCAGATTATGAGACTGACGTGCTACCTGCTGCGCTAACGAGGCCAATTAGTGAAAGTGATATGTGTGTCATAGCTGGCCACCATACTTGGAAGCTGATGGCGGTGGCACATCTTTTTTTCCCTTTGGTTTTCTCTATTTTTCTCAAAGCAAGGCAGCTAGTTTTCCCATATGGTCTAGCGGTTAGGATTCCTGGTTTTCACCCAGGCGGCCCGGGTTCGACTCCCGGTATGGGAAATGCAAGTCTTTTTAACGACCCGCACACTCCTAGTGCTGAAACCTCAAAGCTGTTTTTCCATTGTAACCTCCAATCATTCCCTTGTTGTCAAAGTACCAAGGGTCAAAGCCAGGGATGCAGACAAGACAGGTCAAGCCGGGTCAGGACAGGAAAAGAAATACTATCAGGAACACAGGAACTCACAGGGCAAGCTGAAGTTCATCCAGCAACTAATGGCTCATGCACGCGCTTTGGCGTACGTATATGCGCACTGGCACATGAATTTTCACACATGCATAATATCAGGATCACAGGAACTCACAGGGGAAGCTGAAGATCATCCAGCAACTAATGGCTTATGCTGCTAGCTTTAAATAGGCCACTGGGCACCAGAAATTGTCACGCATTGTGTGCGCTTTGGCGTACGCACATGCGTACTAGCACATGAAGTTTCTCGGCCGTTCTCGCTCTTCTACACATTTGCATTGGCAAATATCTATGTGCCAATCTTCTGCAAACCATTCTCTGACAGAGACATCATCTTTTTTTTCCACACCTTTGAAAAAGCCCTTTTGAATTCCTCTGTGCTTTGTTCTTTCTGTGTGATGAAACTAAGGGAAGCATGTCACATAGATGGAAAATGCCTCTGTTGTTCCAGGATGAGTAGACATTGTATCTTGCAAGGTCTGTTGGATGCAGAGCTAAAGATTTTAGCTGGGTGGAATATGGTGGAAGGCAAAAGAGCACTGAAAGCTTGATCTTCCGGTCAATTTTCCATCCATATGGTTTCCTACAAGACCTAAGGGATGAAGAGTAGTGTTTTTCATAGATTAAGGACCCCAAGGCTCACAAAATGGTTAGAGAGTAGTGCCCCATGTGAGGATCGAACTCACGACCTTCAGATTATGAGACTGACGCGCTACCTGCTGCGCTAACGAGGCCAATTAGTGAATGTGATATGTGTGTCATAGCTGGCCACCATACTTGGAAGCTGATGGCGGTGGCACATCTTTTTTTCCCTTTGGTTTTCTCTATTTTTCTCAAAACAAGGCAGCTAGTTTTCCCATATGGTGTAGCGGTTAGGATTCCTGGTTTTCACCCAGGCGGCCCGGGTTCGACTCCCGGTATGGGAAATGCAAGTCCTTTTAACGACCCGCACACTCCTAGTGCTGAAACCTTAAAGCTGTTTTTCCATTGTAACCTCCAATCATTCCCTTGTTGTCAAAGTACCAAGGGTCAAAGCCAGGGATGCAGACAAGACAGGTCAAGCCGGGTCAGGACAGGAAATGAAATACTATCAGGAACACAGGAACTCACAGGGCAAGCTGAAGTTCATCCAGCAACTAATGGCTCATGCACGCGCTTTGGCGTACGTATATGCGCACTGGCACATGAATTTTCACACATGAATAATATCAGGATCACAGGAACTCACAGGGGAAGCTGAAGATCATCCAGCAACTAATGGCTTATGCTGCTAGCTTTAAATAGGCCACTGGGCACCAGAAATTGTCACGCATTGTGTGCGCTTTGGCGTACGCACATGCGTACTAGCACATGAAGTTTCTCGGCCGTTCTTGCTCTTCTGCACATTTGCATTGGCAAATATCTATGTGCCAATCTTCTGCAAACCATTCTCTGACAGAGACATCATCTTTTTTTTCCACACCTTTGAAAAAGCCCTTTTGAATTCCTCTGTGCTTTGTTCTTTCTGTGTGATGAAACTAAGGGAAGCATGTCACATAGATGGAAAATGCCTCTGTTGTTCCAGGATGAGTAGACATTGTATCTTGCAAGGTCTGTTGGATGCAGAGCTAAAGATTTTAGCTGGGTGGAATATGGTGGAAGGCAAAAGAGCACTGAAAGCTTGATCTTCCGGTCAATGTTCCATCCATATGGTTTCCTACAAGACCTAAGGGATGAAGAGTAGTGTTTTTCATAGATTAAGGACCCCAAGGCTCACAAAATGGTTAGAGAGTAGTGCCCCGTGTGAGGATCAAACTCACGACCTTCAGATTATGAGACTGTCGTGCTACCTGCTGCGCTAACGAGGCCAATTAGTGAAAGTGATATGTGTGTCATAGCTGGCCACCATACTTGGAAGCTGATGGCGGTGGCACATCTTTTTTTCCCTTTGGTTTTCTCTATTTTTCTCAAAACACGGCAGCTAGTTTTCCCATATGGTCTAGCGGTTAGGATTCCTGGTTTTCACCCAGGCGGCCCGGGTTCGACTCCCGGTATGGGAAATGCAAGTCCTTTTAACGACCCGCACACTCCTAGTGCTGAAACCTCAAAGCTGTTTTTCCATTGTAACCTCCAATCATTCCCTTGTTGTCAAAGTACCAAGGGTCAAAGCCAGGGATGCAGACAAGACAGGTCAAGCCGGGTCAGGACAGGAAATGAAATACTATCAGGAACACAGGAACTCACAGGGCAAGCTGAAGTTCATCCAGCAACTAATGGCTCATGCACGCGCTTTGGCGTACGTATATGCGCACTGGCACATGAATTTTCACACATGAATAATATCAGGATCACAGGAACTCACAGGGGAAGCTGAAGATCATCCAGCAACTAATGGCTTATGCTGCTAGCTTTAAATAGGCCACTGGGCACCAGAAATTGTCACGCATTGTGTGCGCTTTGGCGTACGCACATGCGTACTAGCACATGAAGTTTCTCGGCCGTTCTCGCTCTTCTGCACATTTGCATTGGCAAATATCTATGTGCCAATCTTCTGCAAACCATTCTCTGACAGAGACATCATCTTTTTTTTCCACACCTTTGAAAAAGCCCTTTTGAATTCCTCTGTGCTTTGTTCTTTCTGTGTGATGAAACTAAGGGAAGCATGTCACATAGATGGAAAATGCCTCTGTTGTTCCAGGATGAGTAGACATTGTATCTTGCAAGGTCTGTTGGATGCAGAGCTAAAGATTTTAGCTGGGTGGAATATGGTGGAAGGCAAAAGAGCACTGAAAGCTTGATCTTCCGGTCAATGTTCCATCCATATGGTTTCCTACAAGACCTAAGGGATGAAGAGTAGTGTTTTTCATAGATTAAGGACCCCAAGGCTCACAAAATGGTTAGAGAGTAGTGCCCCGTGTGAGGATCAAACTCACGACCTTCAGATTATGAGACTGACGTGCTACCTGCTGCGCTAACGAGGCCAATTAGTGAAAGTGATATGTGTGTCATAGCTGGCCACCATACTTGGAAGCTGATGGCGGTGGCACATCTTTTTTTCCCTTTGGTTTTCTCTATTTTTCTCAAAGCAAGGCAGCTAGTTTTCCCATATGGTCTAGCGGTTAGGATTCCTGGTTTTCACCCAGGCGGCCCGGGTTCGACTCCCGGTATGGGAAATGCAAGTCTTTTTAACGACCCGCACACTCCTAGTGCTGAAACCTCAAAGCTGTTTTTCCATTGTAACCTCCAATCATTCCCTTGTTGTCAAAGTACCAAGGGTCAAAGCCAGGGATGCAGACAAGACAGGTCAAGCCGGGTCAGGACAGGAAAAGAAATACTATCAGGAACACAGGAACTCACAGGGCAAGCTGAAGTTCATCCAGCAACTAATGGCTCATGCACGCGCTTTGGCGTACGTATATGCGCACTGGCACATGAATTTTCACACATGCATAATATCAGGATCACAGGAACTCACAGGGGAAGCTGAAGATCATCCAGCAACTAATGGCTTATGCTGCTAGCTTTAAATAGGCCACTGGGCACCAGAAATTGTCACGCATTGTGTGCGCTTTGGCGTACGCACATGCGTACTAGCACATGAAGTTTCTCGGCCGTTCTCGCTCTTCTACACATTTGCATTGGCAAATATCTATGTGCCAATCTTCTGCAAACCATTCTCTGACAGAGACATCATCTTTTTTTTCCACACCTTTGAAAAAGCCCTTTTGAATTCCTCTGTGCTTTGTTCTTTCTGTGTGATGAAACTAAGGGAAGCATGTCACATAGATGGAAAATGCCTCTGTTGTTCCAGGATGAGTAGACATTGTATCTTGCAAGGTCTGTTGGATGCAGAGCTAAAGATTTTAGCTGGGTGGAATATGGTGGAAGGCAAAAGAGCACTGAAAGCTTGATCTTCCGGTCAATTTTCCATCCATATGGTTTCCTACAAGACCTAAGGGATGAAGAGTAGTGTTTTTCATAGATTAAGGACCCCAAGGCTCACAAAATGGTTAGAGAGTAGTGCCCCATGTGAGGATCGAACTCACGACCTTCAGATTATGAGACTGACGCGCTACCTGCTGCGCTAACGAGGCCAATTAGTGAATGTGATATGTGTGTCATAGCTGGCCACCATACTTGGAAGCTGATGGCGGTGGCACATCTTTTTTTCCCTTTGGTTTTCTCTATTTTTCTCAAAACAAGGCAGCTAGTTTTCCCATATGGTGTAGCGGTTAGGATTCCTGGTTTTCACCCAGGCGGCCCGGGTTCGACTCCCGGTATGGGAAATGCAAGTCCTTTTAACGACCCGCACACTCCTAGTGCTGAAACCTTAAAGCTGTTTTTCCATTGTAACCTCCAATCATTCCCTTGTTGTCAAAGTACCAAGGGTCAAAGCCAGGGATGCAGACAAGACAGGTCAAGCCGGGTCAGGACAGGAAATGAAATACTATCAGGAACACAGGAACTCACAGGGCAAGCTGAAGTTCATCCAGCAACTAATGGCTCATGCACGCGCTTTGGCGTACGTATATGCGCACTGGCACATGAATTTTCACACATGAATAATATCAGGATCACAGGAACTCACAGGGGAAGCTGAAGATCATCCAGCAACTAATGGCTTATGCCATTAAATAGGCCACTGGGCACCAGAAATTGTCACGCATTGTGTGCGCTTTGGCGTACGCACATGCGTACTAGCACATGAAGTTTCTCGGCCGTTCTCGCTCTTCTGCACATTTGCATTGGCAAATATCTATGTGCCAATCTTCTGCAAACCATTCTCTGACAGAGACATCATCTTTTTTTTCCACACCTTTGAAAAAGCCCTTTTGAATTCCTCGGTGCTTTGTTCTTTCTGTGTGATGAAACTAAGGGAAGCATGTCACATAGATGGAAAATGCCTCTGTTGTTCCAGGATGAGTAGACATTGTATCTTGCAAGGTCTGTTGGATGCAGAGCTAAAGATTTTAGCTGGGTGGAATATGGTGGAAGGCAAAAGAGCACTGAAAGCTTGATCTTCCGGTCAATTTTCCATCCATATGGTTTCCTACAAGACCTAAGGGATGAAGAGTAGTGTTTTTCATAGATTAAGGACCCCAAGGCTCACAAAATGGTTAGAGAGTAGTGCCCCATGTGAGGATCGAACTCACGACCTTCAGATTATGAGACTGACGCGCTACCTGCTGCGCTAACGAGGCCAATTAGTGAATGTGATATGTGTGTCATAGCTGGCCACCATACTTGGAAGCTGATGGCGGTGGCACATCTTTTTTTCCCTTTGGTTTTCTCTATTTTTCTCTACTTTTCTCAAAACAAGGCAGCTAGTTTTCCCATATGGTCTGGCGGTTAGGATTCCTGGTTTTCACCCCAGGTGGCCTGGGTTCGACTCCCGGTATGGGAAATGCAAGTCCTTTTAACGACCCGCACACTCCTAGTGCTGAAACCTCAAAGCTGTTTTTCCATTGTAACCTCCAATCATTCCCTTGTTGTCAAAGTACCAAGGGTCAAAGCCAGGGATGCAGACAAGACAGGTCAAGCCGGGTCAGGACAGGAAATGAAATACTATCAGGAACACAGGAACTCACAGGGCAAGCTGAAGTTCATCCAGCAACTAATGGCTCATGCACGCGCTTTGGCGTACGTATATGCGCACTGGCACATGAATTTTCACACATGAATAATATCAGGATCACAGGAACTCACAGGGGAAGCTGAAGATCATCCAGCAACTAATGGCTTATGCTGCTAGCTTTAAATAGGCCACTGGGCACCAGAAATTGTCACGCATTGTGTGCGCTTTGGCGTACGCACATGCGTACTAGCACATGAAGTTTCTCGGCCGTTCTCGCTCTTCTGCACATTTGCATTGGCAAATATCTATGTGCCAATCTTCTGCAAACCATTCTCTGACAGAGACATCATCTTTTTTTTCCACACCTTTGAAAAAGCCCTTTTGAATTCCTCTGTGCTTTGTTCTTTCTGTGTGATGAAACTAAGGGAAGCATGTCACATAGATGGAAAATGCCTCTGTTGTTCCAGGATGAGTAGACATTGTATCTTGCAAGGTCTGTTGGATGCAGAGCTAAAGATTTTAGCTGGGTGGAATATGGTGGAAGGCAAAAGAGCACTGAAAGCTTGATCTTCCGGTCAATGTTCCATCCATATGGTTTCCTACAAGACCTAAGGGATGAAGAGTAGTGTTTTTCATAGATTAAGGACCCCAAGGCTCACAAAATGGTTAGAGAGTAGTGCCCCGTGTGAGGATCAAACTCACGACCTTCAGATTATGAGACTGACGTGCTACCTGCTGCGCTAACGAGGCCAATTAGTGAAAGTGATATGTGTGTCATAGCTGGCCACCATACTTGGAAGCTGATGGCGGTGGCACATCTTTTTTTCCCTTTGGTTTTCTCTATTTTTCTCAAAGCAAGGCAGCTAGTTTTCCCATATGGTCTAGCGGTTAGGATTCCTGGTTTTCACCCAGGCGGCCCGGGTTCGACTCCCGGTATGGGAAATGCAAGTCTTTTTAACGACCCGCACACTCCTAGTGCTGAAACCTCAAAGCTGTTTTTCCATTGTAACCTCCAATCATTCCCTTGTTGTCAAAGTACCAAGGGTCAAAGCCAGGGATGCAGACAAGACAGGTCAAGCCGGGTCAGGACAGGAAAAGAAATACTATCAGGAACACAGGAACTCACAGGGCAAGCTGAAGTTCATCCAGCAACTAATGGCTCATGCACGCGCTTTGGCGTACGTATATGCGCACTGGCACATGAATTTTCACACATGCATAATATCAGGATCACAGGAACTCACAGGGGAAGCTGAAGATCATCCAGCAACTAATGGCTTATGCTGCTAGCTTTAAATAGGCCACTGGGCACCAGAAATTGTCACGCATTGTGTGCGCTTTGGCGTACGCACATGCGTACTAGCACATGAAGTTTCTCGGCCGTTCTCGCTCTTCTACACATTTGCATTGGCAAATATCTATGTGCCAATCTTCTGCAAACCATTCTCTGACAGAGACATCATCTTTTTTTTCCACACCTTTGAAAAAGCCCTTTTGAATTCCTCTGTGCTTTGTTCTTTCTGTGTGATGAAACTAAGGGAAGCATGTCACATAGATGGAAAATGCCTCTGTTGTTCCAGGATGAGTAGACATTGTATCTTGCAAGGTCTGTTGGATGCAGAGCTAAAGATTTTAGCTGGGTGGAATATGGTGGAAGGCAAAAGAGCACTGAAAGCTTGATCTTCCGGTCAATTTTCCATCCATATGGTTTCCTACAAGACCTAAGGGATGAAGAGTAGTGTTTTTCATAGATTAAGGACCCCAAGGCTCACAAAATGGTTAGAGAGTAGTGCCCCATGTGAGGATCGAACTCACGACCTTCAGATTATGAGACTGACGCGCTACCTGCTGCGCTAACGAGGCCAATTAGTGAATGTGATATGTGTGTCATAGCTGGCCACCATACTTGGAAGCTGATGGCGGTGGCACATCTTTTTTTCCCTTTGGTTTTCTCTATTTTTCTCAAAACAAGGCAGCTAGTTTTCCCATATGGTGTAGCGGTTAGGATTCCTGGTTTTCACCCAGGCGGCCCGGGTTCGACTCCCGGTATGGGAAATGCAAGTCCTTTTAACGACCCGCACACTCCTAGTGCTGAAACCTTAAAGCTGTTTTTCCATTGTAACCTCCAATCATTCCCTTGTTGTCAAAGTACCAAGGGTCAAAGCCAGGGATGCAGACAAGACAGGTCAAGCCGGGTCAGGACAGGAAATGAAATACTATCAGGAACACAGGAACTCACAGGGCAAGCTGAAGTTCATCCAGCAACTAATGGCTCATGCACGCGCTTTGGCGTACGTATATGCGCACTGGCACATGAATTTTCACACATGAATAATATCAGGATCACAGGAACTCACAGGGGAAGCTGAAGATCATCCAGCAACTAATGGCTTATGCCATTAAATAGGCCACTGGGCACCAGAAATTGTCACGCATTGTGTGCGCTTTGGCGTACGCACATGCGTACTAGCACATGAAGTTTCTCGGCCGTTCTCGCTCTTCTGCACATTTGCATTGGCAAATATCTATGTGCCAATCTTCTGCAAACCATTCTCTGACAGAGACATCATCTTTTTTTTCCACACCTTTGAAAAAGCCCTTTTGAATTCCTCGGTGCTTTGTTCTTTCTGTGTGATGAAACTAAGGGAAGCATGTCACATAGATGGAAAATGCCTCTGTTGTTCCAGGATGAGTAGACATTGTATCTTGCAAGGTCTGTTGGATGCAGAGCTAAAGATTTTAGCTGGGTGGAATATGGTGGAAGGCAAAAGAGCACTGAAAGCTTGATCTTCCGGTCAATTTTCCATCCATATGGTTTCCTACAAGACCTAAGGGATGAAGAGTAGTGTTTTTCATAGATTAAGGACCCCAAGGCTCACAAAATGGTTAGAGAGTAGTGCCCCATGTGAGGATCGAACTCACGACCTTCAGATTATGAGACTGACGCGCTACCTGCTGCGCTAACGAGGCCAATTAGTGAATGTGATATGTGTGTCATAGCTGGCCACCATACTTGGAAGCTGATGGCGGTGGCACATCTTTTTTTCCCTTTGGTTTTCTCTATTTTTCTCTACTTTTCTCAAAACAAGGCAGCTAGTTTTCCCATATGGTCTGGCGGTTAGGATTCCTGGTTTTCACCCCAGGTGGCCTGGGTTCGACTCCCGGTATGGGAAATGCAAGTCCTTTTAACGACCCGCACACTCCTAGTGCTGAAACCTCAAAGCTGTTTTTCCATTGTAACCTCCAATCATTCCCTTGTTGTCAAAGTACCAAGGGTCAAAGCCAGGGATGCAGACAAGACAGGTCAAGCCGGGTCAGGACAGGAAATGAAATACTATCAGGAACACAGGAACTCACAGGGCAAGCTGAAGTTCATCCAGCAACTAATGGCTCATGCACGCGCTTTGGCGTACGTATATGCGCACTGGCACATGAATTTTCACACATGAATAATATCAGGATCACAGGAACTCACAGGGGAAGCTGAAGATCATCCAGCAACTAATGGCTTATGCTGCTAGCTTTAAATAGGCCACTGGGCACCAGAAATTGTCACGCATTGTGTGCGCTTTGGCGTACGCACATGCGTACTAGCACATGAAGTTTCTCGGCCGTTCTCGCTCTTCTGCACATTTGCATTGGCAAATATCTATGTGCCAATCTTCTGCAAACCATTCTCTGACAGAGACATCATCTTTTTTTTCCACACCTTTGAAAAAGCCCTTTTGAATTCCTCTGTGCTTTGTTCTTTCTGTGTGATGAAACTAAGGGAAGCATGTCACATAGATGGAAAATGCCTCTGTTGTTCCAGGATGAGTAGACATTGTATCTTGCAAGGTCTGTTGGATGCAGAGCTAAAGATTTTAGCTGGGTGGAATATGGTGGAAGGCAAAAGAGCACTGAAAGCTTGATCTTCCGGTCAATGTTCCATCCATATGGTTTCCTACAAGACCTAAGGGATGAAGAGTAGTGTTTTTCATAGATTAAGGACCCCAAGGCTCACAAAATGGTTAGAGAGTAGTGCCCCGTGTGAGGATCAAACTCACGACCTTCAGATTATGAGACTGACGTGCTACCTGCTGCGCTAACGAGGCCAATTAGTGAAAGTGATATGTGTGTCATAGCTGGCCACCATACTTGGAAGCTGATGGCGGTGGCACATCTTTTTTTCCCTTTGGTTTTCTCTATTTTTCTCAAAGCAAGGCAGCTAGTTTTCCCATATGGTCTAGCGGTTAGGATTCCTGGTTTTCACCCAGGCGGCCCGGGTTCGACTCCCGGTATGGGAAATGCAAGTCTTTTTAACGACCCGCACACTCCTAGTGCTGAAACCTCAAAGCTGTTTTTCCATTGTAACCTCCAATCATTCCCTTGTTGTCAAAGTACCAAGGGTCAAAGCCAGGGATGCAGACAAGACAGGTCAAGCCGGGTCAGGACAGGAAATGAAATACTATCAGGAACACAGGAACTCACAGGGCAAGCTGAAGTTCATCCAGCAACTAATGGCTCATGCACGCGCTTTGTCGTACGTATATGCGCACTGGCACATGAATTTTCACACATGCATAATATCAGGATCACAGGAACTCACAGGGGAAGCTGAAGATCATCCAGCAACTAATGGCTTATGCTGCTAGCTTTAAATAGGCCACTGGGCACCAGAAATTGTCACGCATTGTGTGCGCTTTGGCGTACGCACATGCGTACTAGCACATGAAGTTTCTCGGCCGTTCTCGCTCTTCTACACATTTGCATTGGCAAATATCTATGTGCCAATCTTCTGCAAACCATTCTCTGACAGAGACATCATCTTTTTTTTCCACACCTTTGATAAAGCCCTTTTGAATTCCTCGGTGCTTTGTTCTTTCTGTGTGATGAAACTAAGGGAAGCATGTCACATAGATGGAAAATGCCTCTGTTGTTCCAGGATAAGTAGACATTGTATCTTGCAAGGTCTGTTGGATGCAGAGCTAAAGATTTTAGCTGGGTGGAATATGGTGGAAGGCAAAAGAGCACTGAAAGCTTGATCTTCCGGTCAATTTTCCATCCATATGGCTTCCTACAAGACCTAAGGGATGAAGAGTAGTGTTTTTCATAGATTAAGGACCCCAAGGCTCACAAAATGGTTAGAGAGTAGTGCCCCGTGTGAGGATCGAACTCACGACCTTCAGATTATGAGACTGACTCGCTACCTGCTGCGCTAACGAGGCCAATTAGTGAAAGTGATATGTGTGTCATAGCTGGCCACCATACTTGGAAGCTGATGGCGGTGGCACATCTTTTTTTCCCTTTGGTTTTCTCTATTTTTCTCAAAACACGGCAGCTAGTTTTCCCATATGGTCTAGCGGTTAGGATTCCTGGTTTTCACCCAGGCGGCCCGGGTTCGACTCCCGGTATGGGAAATGCAAGTCCTTTTAACGACCCGCACACTCCTAGTGCTGAAACCTCAAAGCTGTTTTTCCATTGTAACCTCCAATCATTCCCTTGTTGTCAAAGTACCAAGGGTCAAAGCCAGGGATGCAGACAAGACAGGTCAAGCCGGGTCAGGACAGGAAATGAAATACTATCAGGAACACAGGAACTCACAGGGCAAGCTGAAGTTCATCCAGCAACTAATGGCTCATGCACGCGCTTTGGCGTACGTATATGCGCACTTGCACATGAATTTTCACACATGAATAATATCAGGATCACAGGAACTCACAGGGGAAGCTGAAGATCATCCAGCAACTAATGGCTTATGCTGCTAGCTTTAAATAGGCCACTGGGCACCAGAAATTGTCACGCATTGTGTGCGCTTTGGCGTACGCACATGCGTACTAGCACATGAAGTTTCTCGGCCGTTCTCGCTCTTCTGCACATTTGCATTGGCAAATATCTATGTGCCAATCTTCTGCAAACCATTCTCTGACAGAGACATCATCTTTTTTTTCCACACCTTTGAAAAAGCCCTTTTGAATTCCTCTGTGCTTTGTTCTTTCTGTGTGATGAAACTAAGGGAAGCATGTCACATAGATGGAAAATGCCTCTGTTGTTCCAGGATGAGTAGACATTGTATCTTGCAAGGTCTGTTGGATGCAGAGCTAAAGATTTTAGCTGGGTGGAATATGGTGGAAGGCAAAAGAGCACTGAAAGCTTGATCTTCCGGTCAATTTTCCATCCATATGGTTTCCTACAAGACCTAAGGGATGAAGAGTAGTGTTTTTCATAGATTAAGGACCCCAAGGCTCACAAAATGGTTAGAGAGTAGTGCCCCATGTGAGGATCGAACTCACGACCTTCAGATTATGAGACTGACGCGCTACCTGCTGCGCTAACGAGGCCAATTAGTGAATGTGATATGTGTGTCATAGCTGGCCACCATACTTGGAAGCTGATGGCGGTGGCACATCTTTTTTTCCCTTTGGTTTTCTCTATTTTTCTCTATTTTTCTCAAAACAAGGCAGCTAGTTTTCCCATATGGTCTGGCGGTTAGGATTCCTGGTTTTCACCCCAGGCGGCCTGGGTTCGACTCCCGGTATGGGAAATGCAAGTCCTTTTAACGACCCGCACACTCCTAGTGCTGAAACCTCAAAGCTGTTTTTCCATTGTAACCTCCAATCATTCCCTTGTTGTCAAAGTACCAAGGGTCAAAGCCAGGGATGCAGACAAGACAGGTCAAGCCGGGTCAGGACAGGAAATGAAATACTATCAGGAACACAGGAACTCACAGGGCAAGCTGAAGTTCATCCAGCAACTAATGGCTCATGCACGCGCTTTGGCGTACGTATATGCGCACTGGCACATGAATTTTCACACATGAATAATATCAGGATCACAGGAACTCACAGGGGAAGCTGAAGATCATCCAGCAACTAATGGCTTATGCTGCTAGCTTTAAATAGGCCACTGGGCACCAGAAATTGTCACGCATTGTGTGCGCTTTGGCGTACGCACATGCGTACTAGCACATGAAGTTTCTCGGCCGTTCTCGCTCTTCTGCACATTTGCATTGGCAAATATCTATGTGCCAATCTTCTGCAAACCATTCTCTGACAGAGACATCATCTTTTTTTTCCACACCTTTGAAAAAGCCCTTTTGAATTCCTCTGTGCTTTGTTCTTTCTGTGTGATGAAACTAAGGGAAGCATGTCACATAGATGGAAAATGCCTCTGTTGTTCCAGGATGAGTAGACATTGTATCTTGCAAGGTCTGTTGGATGCAGAGCTAAAGATTTTAGCTGGGTGGAATATGGTGGAAGGCAAAAGAGCACTGAAAGCTTGATCTTCCGGTCAATGTTCCATCCATATGGTTTCCTACAAGACCTAAGGGATGAAGAGTAGTGTTTTTCATAGATTAAGGACCCCAAGGCTCACAAAATGGTTAGAGAGTAGTGCCCCGTGTGAGGATCAAACTCACGACCTTCAGATTATGAGACTGACGTGCTACCTGCTGCGCTAACGAGGCCAATTAGTGAAAGTGATATGTGTGTCATAGCTGGCCACCATACTTGGAAGCTGATGGCGGTGGCACATCTTTTTTTCCCTTTGGTTTTCTCTATTTTTCTCAAAGCAAGGCAGCTAGTTTTCCCATATGGTCTAGCGGTTAGGATTCCTGGTTTTCACCCAGGCGGCCCGGGTTCGACTCCCGGTATGGGAAATGCAAGTCTTTTTAACGACCCGCACACTCCTAGTGCTGAAACCTCAAAGCTGTTTTTCCATTGTAACCTCCAATCATTCCCTTGTTGTCAAAGTACCAAGGGTCAAAGCCAGGGATGCAGACAAGACAGGTCAAGCCGGGTCAGGACAGGAAATGAAATACTATCAGGAACACAGGAACTCACAGGGCAAGCTGAAGTTCATCCAGCAACTAATGGCTCATGCACGCGCTTTGTCGTACGTATATGCGCACTGGCACATGAATTTTCACACATGCATAATATCAGGATCACAGGAACTCACAGGGGAAGCTGAAGATCATCCAGCAACTAATGGCTTATGCTGCTAGCTTTAAATAGGCCACTGGGCACCAGAAATTGTCACGCATTGTGTGCGCTTTGGCGTACGCACATGCGTACTAGCACATGAAGTTTCTCGGCCGTTCTCGCTCTTCTACACATTTGCATTGGCAAATATCTATGTGCCAATCTTCTGCAAACCATTCTCTGACAGAGACATCATCTTTTTTTTCCACACCTTTGATAAAGCCCTTTTGAATTCCTCGGTGCTTTGTTCTTTCTGTGTGATGAAACTAAGGGAAGCATGTCACATAGATGGAAAATGCCTCTGTTGTTCCAGGATGAGTAGACATTGTATCTTGCAAGGTCTGTTGGATGCAGAGCTAAAGATTTTAGCTGGGTGGAATATGGTGGAAGGCAAAAGAGCACTGAAAGCTTGATCTTCCGGTCAATTTTCCATCCATATGGCTTCCTACAAGACCTAAGGGATGAAGAGTAGTGTTTTTCATAGATTAAGGACCCCAAGGCTCACAAAATGGTTAGAGAGTAGTGCCCCGTGTGAGGATCGAACTCACGACCTTCAGATTATGAGACTGACTCGCTACCTGCTGCGCTAACGAGGCCAATTAGTGAAAGTGATATGTGTGTCATAGCTGGCCACCATACTTGGAAGCTGATGGCGGTGGCACATCTTTTTTTCCCTTTGGTTTTCTCTATTTTTCTCAAAACACGGCAGCTAGTTTTCCCATATGGTCTAGCGGTTAGGATTCCTGGTTTTCACCCAGGCGGCCCGGGTTCGACTCCCGGTATGGGAAATGCAAGTCCTTTTAACGACCCGCACACTCCTAGTGCTGAAACCTCAAAGCTGTTTTTCCATTGTAACCTCCAATCATTCCCTTGTTGTCAAAGTACCAAGGGTCAAAGCCAGGGATGCAGACAAGACAGGTCAAGCCGGGTCAGGACAGGAAATCAAATACTATCAGGAACACAGGAACTCACAGGGCAAGCTGAAGTTCATCCAGCAACTAATGGCTCATGCACGCGCTTTGGCGTACGTATATGCGCACTGGCACATGAATTTTCACACATGAATAATATCAGGATCACAGGAACTCACAGGGGAAGCTGAAGATCATCCAGCAACTAATGGCTTATGCTGCTAGCTTTAAATAGGCCACTGGGCACCAGAAATTGTCACGCATTGTGTGCGCTTTGGCGTACGCACATGCGTACTAGCACATGAAGTTTCTCGGCCGTTCTCGCTCTTCTGCACATTTGCATTGGCAAATATCTATGTGCCAATCTTCTGCAAACCATTCTCTGACAGAGACATCATCTTTTTTTTCCACACCTTTGAAAAAGCCCTTTTGAATTCCTCGGTGCTTTGTTCTTTCTGTGTGATGAAACTAAGGGAAGCATGTCACATAGATGGAAAATGCCTCTGTTGTTCCAGGATGAGTAGACATTGTATCTTGCAAGGTCTGTTGGATGCAGAGCTAAAGATTTTAGCTGGGTGGAATATGGTGGAAGGCAAAAGAGCACTGAAAGCTTGATCTTCCGGTCAATGTTCCATCCATATGGTTTCCTACAAGACCTAAGGGATGAAGAGTAGTGTTTTTCATAGATTAAGGACCCCAAGGCTCACAAAATGGTTAGAGGGTAGTGCCCCGTGTGAGGATCGAACTCACGACCTTCAGATTATGAGACTGACGCGCTACCTGCTGCACTAACGAGGCCAATTAGTGAAAGTGATATGTGTGTCATAGCTGGCCACCATACTTGGAAGCTGATGGCGGTGGCACATCTTTTTTTCCCTTTGGTTTTCTCTATTTTTCTCAAAACAAGGCAGCTAGTTTTCCCATATGGTCTAGCGGTTAGGATTCCTGGTTTTCACCCAGGCGGCCCGGGTTCGACTCCCGGTATGGGAAATGCAAGTCCTTTTAACGACCCGCACACTCCTAGTGCTGAAACCTTAAAGCTTTTTTTCCATTGTAACCTCCAATCATTCCCTTGTTGTCAAAGTACCAAGGGTCAAAGCCAGGGATGCAGACAAGACAGGTCAAGCCGGGTCAGGACAGGAAATGAAATACTATCAGGAACACAGGAACTCACAGGGCAAGCTGAAGTTCATCCAGCAACTAATGGCTCATGCACGCGCTTTGGCGTACGTATATGCGCACTGGCACATGAATTTTCACACATGAATAATATCAGGATCACAGGAACTCACAGGGGAAGCTGAAGATCATCCAGCAACTAATGGCTTATGCTGCTAGCTTTAAATAGGCCACTGGGCACCAGAAATTGTCACGCATTGTGTGCGCTTTGGCGTACGCACATGCGTACTAGCACATGAAGTTTCTCGGCCGTTCTCGCTCTTCTGCACATTTGCATTGGCAAATATCTATGTGCCAATCTTCTGCAAACCATTCTCTGACAGAGACATCATCTTTTTTTTCCACACCTTTGAAAAAGCCCTTTTGAATTCCTCGGTGCTTTGTTCTTTCTGTGTGATGAAACTAAGGGAAGCATGTCACATAGATGGAAAATGCCTCTGTTGTTCCAGGATGAGTAGACATTGTATCTTGCAAGGTCTGTTGGATGCAGAGCTAAAGATTTTAGCTGGGTGGAATATGGTGGAAGGCAAAAGAGCACTGAAAGCTTGATCTTCCGGTCAATTTTCCATCCATATGGTTTCCTACAAGACCTAAGGGATGAAGAGTAGTGTTTTTCATAGATTAAGGACCCCAAGGCTCACAAAATGGTTAGAGAGTAGTGCCCCATGTGAGGATCGAACTCACGACCTTCAGATTATGAGACTGACGCGCTACCTGCTGCGCTAACGAGGCCAATTAGTGAAAGTGATATGTGTGTCATAGCTGGCCACCATACTTGGAAGCTGATGGCGGTGGCACATCTTTTTTTCCCTTTGGTTTTCTCTATTTTTCTCAAAACAAGGCAGCTAGTTTTCCCATATGGTCTAGCGGTTAGGATTCCTGGTTTTCACCCAGGCGGCCCGGGTTCGACTCCCTGTATGGGAAATGCAAGTCCTTTTAACGACCCGCACACTCCTAGTGCTGAAACCTCAAAGCTGTTTTTCCATTGTAACCTCCAATCATTCCCTTGTTGTCAAAGTACCAAGGGTCAAAGCCAGGGATGCAGACAAGACAGGTCAAGCCGGGTCAGGACAGGAAATCAAATACTATCAGGAACACAGGAACTCACAGGGCAAGCTGAAGTTCATCCAGCAACTAATGGCTCATGCACGCGCTTTGGCGTACGTATATGCGCACTGGCACATGAATTTTCACACATGAATAATATCAGGATCACAGGAACTCACAGGGGAAGCTGAAGATCATCCAGCAACTAATGGCTTATGCTGCTAGCTTTAAATAGGCCACTGGGCACCAGAAATTGTCACGCATTGTGTGCGCTTTGGCGTACGCACATGCGTACTAGCACATGAAGTTTCTCGGCCGTTCTCGCTCTTCTGCACATTTGCATTGGCAAATATCTATGTGCCAATCTTCTGCAAACCATTCTCTGACAGAGACATCATCTTTTTTTTCCACACCTTTGAAAAAGCCCTTTTGAATTCCTCGGTGCTTTGTTCTTTCTGTGTGATGAAACTAAGGGAAGCATGTCACATAGATGGAAAATGCCTCTGTTGTTCCAGGATGAGTAGACATTGTATCTTGCAAGGTCTGTTGGATGCAGAGCTAAAGATTTTAGCTGGGTGGAATATGGTGGAAGGCAAAAGAGCACTGAAAGCTTGATCTTCCGGTCAATGTTCCATCCATATGGTTTCCTACAAGACCTAAGGGATGAAGAGTAGTGTTTTTCATAGATTAAGGACCCCAAGGCTCACAAAATGGTTAGAGGGTAGTGCCCCGTGTGAGGATCGAACTCACGACCTTCAGATTATGAGACTGACGCGCTACCTGCTGCACTAACGAGGCCAATTAGTGAAAGTGATATGTGTGTCATAGCTGGCCACCATACTTGGAAGCTGATGGCGGTGGCACATCTTTTTTTCCCTTTGGTTTTCTCTATTTTTCTCAAAACAAGGCAGCTAGTTTTCCCATATGGTCTAGCGGTTAGGATTCCTGGTTTTCACCCAGGCGGCCCGGGTTCGACTCCCGGTATGGGAAATGCAAGTCCTTTTAACGACCCGCACACTCCTAGTGCTGAAACCTTAAAGCTGTTTTTCCATTGTAACCTCCAATCATTCCCTTGTTGTCAAAGTACCAAGGGTCAAAGCCAGGGATGCAGACAAGACAGGTCAAGCCGGGTCAGGACAGGAAATGAAATACTATCAGGAACACAGGAACTCACAGGGCAAGCTGAAGTTCATCCAGCAACTAATGGCTCATGCACGCGCTTTGGCGTACGTATATGCGCACTGGCACATGAATTTTCACACATGAATAATATCAGGATCACAGGAACTCACAGGGGAAGCTGAAGATCATCCAGCAACTAATGGCTTATGCTGCTAGCTTTAAATAGGCCACTGGGCACCAGAAATTGTCACGCATTGTGTGCGCTTTGGCGTACGCACATGCGTACTAGCACATGAAGTTTCTCGGCCGTTCTCGCTCTTCTGCACATTTGCATTGGCAAATATCTATGTGCCAATCTTCTGCAAACCATTCTCTGACAGAGACATCATCTTTTTTTTCCACACCTTTGAAAAAGCCCTTTTGAATTCCTCGGTGCTTTGTTCTTTCTGTGTGATGAAACTAAGGGAAGCATGTCACATAGATGGAAAATGCCTCTGTTGTTCCAGGATGAGTAGACATTGTATCTTGCAAGGTCTGTTGGATGCAGAGCTAAAGATTTTAGCTGGGTGGAATATGGTGGAAGGCAAAAGAGCACTGAAAGCTTGATCTTCCGGTCAATTTTCCATCCATATGGTTTCCTACAAGACCTAAGGGATGAAGAGTAGTGTTTTTCATAGATTAAGGACCCCAAGGCTCACAAAATGGTTAGAGAGTAGTGCCCCATGTGAGGATCGAACTCACGACCTTCAGATTATGAGACTGACGCGCTACCTGCTGCGCTAACGAGGCCAATTAGTGAAAGTGATATGTGTGTCATAGCTGGCCACCATACTTGGAAGCTGATGGCGGTGGCACATCTTTTTTTCCCTTTGGTTTTCTCTATTTTTCTCAAAACAAGGCAGCTAGTTTTCCCATATGGTCTAGCGGTTAGGATTCCTGGTTTTCACCCAGGCGGCCCGGGTTCGACTCCTGGTATGGGAAATGCAAGTCCTTTTAACGACCCGCACACTCCTAGTGCTGAAACCTTAAAGCTGTTTTTCCATTGTAACCTCCAATCATTCCCTTGTTGTCAAAGTACCAAGGGTCAAAGCCAGGGATGCAGACAAGACAGGTCAAGCCGGGTCAGGACAGGAAATGAAATACTATCAGGAACACAGGAACTCACAGGGCAAGCTGAAGTTCATCCAGCAACTAATGGCTCATGCACGCGCTTTGGCGTACGTATATGCGCACTGGCACATGAATTTTCACACATGAATAATATCAGGATCACAGGAACTCACAGGGGAAGCTGAAGATCATCCAGCAACTAATGGCTTATGCCATTAAATAGGCCACTGGGCACCAGAAATTGTCACGCATTGTGTGCGCTTTGGCGTACGCACATGCGTACTAGCACATGAAGTTTCTCGGCCGTTCTCGCTCTTCTGCACATTTGCATTGGCAAATATCTATGTGCCAATCTTCTGCAAACCATTCTCTGACAGAGACATCATCTTTTTTTTCCACACCTTTGAAAAAGCCCTTTTGAATTCCTCGGTGCTTTGTTCTTTCTGTGTGATGAAACTAAGGGAAGCATGTCACATAGATGGAAAATGCCTCTGTTTTTCCAGGATGAGTAGACATTGTATCTTGCAAGGTCTGTTGGATGCAGAGCTAAAGATTTTAGCTGGGTGGAATATGGTGGAAGGCAAAAGAGCACTGAAAGCTTGATCTTCCGGTCAATTTTCCATCCATATGGTTTCCTACAAGACCTAAGGGATGAAGAGTAGTGTTTTTCATAGATTAAGGACCCCAAGGCTCACAAAATGGTTAGAGGGTAGTGCCCCGTGTGAGGATCGAACTCACGACCTTCAGATTATGAGACTGACGCGCTACCTGCTGCACTAACGAGGCCAATTAGTGAAAGTGATATGTGTGTCATAGCTGGCCACCATACTTGGAAGCTGATGGCGGTGGCACATCTTTTTTTCCCTTTGGTTTTCTCTATTTTTCTCAAAACAAGGCAGCTAGTTTTCCCATATGGTGTAGCGGTTAGGATTCCTGGTTTTCACCCAGGCGGCCCGGGTTCGACTCCCGGTATGGGAATTGCAAGTCCTTTTAACGACCCGCACACTCCTAGTGCTGAAACCTTAAAGCTGTTTTTCCATTGTAACCTCCAATCATTCCCTTGTTGTCAAAGTACCAAGGGTCAAAGCCAGGGATGCAGACAAGACAGGTCAAGCCGGGTCAGGACAGGAAATGAAATACTATCAGGAACACAGGAACTCACAGGGCAAGCTGAAGTTCATCCAGCAACTAATGGCTCATGCACGCGCTTTGGCGTACGTATATGCGCACTGGCACATGAATTTTCACACATGAATAATATCAGGATCACAGGAACTCACAGGGGAAGCTGAAGATCATCCAGCAACTAATGGCTTATGCCATTAAATAGGCCACTGGGCACCAGAAATTGTCACGCATTGTGTGCGCTTTGGCGTACGCACATGCGTACTAGCACATGAAGTTTCTCGGCCGTTCTCGCTCTTCTGCACATTTGCATTGGCAAATATCTATGTGCCAATCTTCTGCAAACCATTCTCTGACAGAGACATCATCTTTTTTTTCCACACCTTTGAAAAAGCCCTTTTGAATTCCTCGGTGCTTTGTTCTTTCTGTGTGATGAAACTAAGGGAAGCATGTCACATAGATGGAAAATGCCTCTGTTGTTCCAGGATGAGTAGACATTGTATCTTGCAAGGTCTGTTGGATGCAGAGCTAAAGATTTTAGCTGGGTGGAATATGGTGGAAGGCAAAAGAGCACTGAAAGCTTGATCTTCCGGTCAATTTTCCATCCATATGGTTTCCTACAAGACCTAAGGGATGAAGAGTAGTGTTTTTCATAGATTAAGGACCCCAAGGCTCACAAAATGGTTAGAGAGTAGTGCCCCATATGAGGATCAAACTCACGACCTTCAGATTATGAGACTGACGCGCTACCTGCTGCGCTAACGAGGCCAATTAGTGAATGTGATATGTGTGTCATAGCTGGCCACCATACTTGGAAGCTGATGGCGGTGGCACATCTTTTTTTCCCTTTGGTTTTCTCTATTTTTCTCAAAACAAGGCAGCTAGTTTTCCCATATGGTCTAGCGGTTAGGATTCCTGGTTTTCACCCAGGCGGCCCGGGTTCGACTCCCGGTATGGGAAATGCAAGTCCTTTTAACGACCCGCACACTCCTAGTGCTGAAACCTTAAAGCTGTTTTTCCATTGTAACCTCCAATCATTCCCTTGTTGTCAAAGTACCAAGGGTCAAAGCCAGGGATGCAGACAAGACAGGTCAAGCCGGGTCAGGACAGGAAATGAAATACTATCAGGAACACAGGAACTCACAGGGCAAGCTGAAGTTCATCCAGCAACTAATGGCTCATGCACGCGCTTTGGCGTACGTATATGCGCACTTGCACATGAATTTTCACACATGAATAATATCAGGATCACAGGAACTCACAGGGGAAGCTGAAGATCATCCAGCAACTAATGGCTTATGCCATTAAATAGGCCACTGGGCACCAGAAATTGTCACGCATTGTGTGCGCTTTGGCGTACGCACATGCGTACTAGCACATGAAGTTTCTCGGCCGTTCTCGCTCTTCTGCACATTTGCATTGGCAAATATCTATGTGCCAATCTTCTGCAAACCATTCTCTGACAGAGACATCATCTTTTTTTTCCACACCTTTGAAAAAGCCCTTTTGAATTCCTCGGTGCTTTGTTCTTTCTGTGTGATGAAACTAAGGGAAGCATGTCACATAGATGGAAAATGCCTCTGTTGTTCCAGGATGAGTAGACATTGTATCTTGCAAGGTCTGTTGGATGCAGAGCTAAAGATTTTAGCTGGGTGGAATATGGTGGAAGGCAAAAGAGCACTGAAAGCTTGATCTTCCGGTCAATTTTCCATCCATATGGTTTCCTACAAGACCTAAGGGATGAAGAGTAGTGTTTTTCATAGATTAAGGACCCCAAGGCTCACAAAATGGTTAGAGAGTAGTGCCCCATGTGAGGATCGAACTCACGACCTTCAGATTATGAGACTGACGCGCTACCTGCTGCGCTAACGAGGCCAATTAGTGAATGTGATATGTGTGTCATAGCTGGCCACCATACTTGGAAGCTGATGGCGGTGGCACATCTTTTTTTCCCTTTGGTTTTCTATATTTTTCTCTATTTTTCTCAAAACAAGGCAGCTAGTTTTCCCATATGGTCTGGCGGTTAGGATTCCTGGTTTTCACCCCAGGCGGCCTGGGTTCGACTCCCGGTATGGGAAATGCAAGTCCTTTTAACGACCCGCACACTCCTAGTGCTGAAACCTCAAAGCTGTTTTTCCATTGTAACCTCCAATCATTCCCTTGTTGTCAAAGTACCAAGGGTCAAAGCCAGGGATGCAGACAAGACAGGTCAAGCCGGGTCAGGACAGGAAATGAAATACTATCAGGAACACAGGAACTCACAGGGCAAGCTGAAGTTCATCCAGCAACTAATGGCTCATGCACGCGCTTTGGCGTACGTATATGCGCACTGGCACATGAATTTTCACACATGAATAATATCAGGATCACAGGAACTCACAGGGGAAGCTGAAGATCATCCAGCAACTAATGGCTTATGCCATTAAATAGGCCACTGGGCACCAGAAATTGTCACGCATTGTGTGCGCTTTGGCGTACGCACATGCGTACTAGCACATGAAGTTTCTCGGCCGTTCTCGCTCTTCTGCACATTTGCATTGGCAAATATCTATGTGCCAATCTTCTGCAAACCATTCTCTGACAGAGACATCATCTTTTTTTTCCACACCTTTGAAAAAGCCCTTTTGAATTCCTCGGTGCTTTGTTCTTTCTGTGTGATGAAACTAAGGGAAGCATGTCACATAGATGGAAAATGCCTCTGTTGTTCCAGGATGAGTAGACATTGTATCTTGCAAGGTCTGTTGGATGCAGAGCTAAAGATTTTAGCTGGGTGGAATATGGTGGAAGGCAAAAGAGCACTGAAAGCTTGATCTTCCGGTCAATTTTCCATCCATATGGTTTCCTACAAGACCTAAGGGATGAAGAGTAGTGTTTTTCATAGATTAAGGACCCCAAGGCTCACAAAATGGTTAGAGAGTAGTGCCCCATGTGAGGATCGAACTCACGACCTTCAGATTATGAAACTGACGCGCTACCTGCTGCGCTAACGAGGCCAATTAGTGAATGTGATATGTGTGTCATAGCTGGCCACCATACTTGGAAGCTGATGGCGGTGGCACATCTTTTTTTCCCTTTGGTTTTCTCTATTTTTCTCTATTTTTCTCAAAACAAGGCAGCTAGTTTTCCCATATGGTCTGGCGGTTAGGATTCCTGGTTTTCACCCCAGGCGGCCTGGGTTCGACTCCCGGTATGGGAAATGCAAGTCCTTTTAACGACCCGCACACTCCTAGTGCTGAAACCTCAAAGCTGTTTTTCCATTGTAACCTCCAATCATTCCCTTGTTGTCAAAGTACCAAGGGTCAAAGCCAGGGATGCAGACAAGACAGGTCAAGCCGGGTCAGGACAGGAAATGAAATACTATCAGGAACACAGGAACTCACAGGGCAAGCTGAAGTTCATCCAGCAACTAATGGCTCATGCACGCGCTTTGGCGTACGTATATGCGCACTGGCACATGAATTTTCACACATGAATAATATCAGGATCACAGGAACTCACAGGGGAAGCTGAAGATCATCCAGCAACTAATGGCTTATGCTGCTAGCTTTAAATAGGCCACTGGGCACCAGAAATTGTCACGCATTGTGTGCGCTTTGGCGTACGCACATGCGTACTAGCACATGAAGTTTCTCGGCCATTCTCGCTCTTCTGCACATTTGCATTGGCAAATATCTATGTGCCAATCTTCTGCAAACCATTCTCTGACAGAGACATCATCTTTTTTTTCCACACCTTTGAAAAAGCCCTTTTGAATTCCTCTGTGCTTTGTTCTTTCTGTGTGATGAAACTAAGGGAAGCATGTCACATAGATGGAAAATGCCTCTGTTGTTCCAGGATGAGTAGACATTGTATCTTGCAAGGTCTGTTGGATGCAGAGCTAAAGATTTTAGCTGGGTGGAATATGGTGGAAGGCAAAAGAGCACTGAAAGCTTGATCTTCCGGTCAATGTTCCATCCATATGGTTTCCTACAAGACCTAAGGGATGAAGAGTAGTGTTTTTCATAGATTAAGGACCCCAAGGCTCACAAAATGGTTAGAGAGTAGTGCCCCGTGTGAGGATCAAACTCACGACCTTCAGATTATGAGACTGACGTGCTACTTGCTGCGCTAACGAGGCCAATTAGTGAAAGTGATATGTGTGTCATAGCTGGCCACCATACTTGGAAGCTGATGGCGGTGGCACATCTTTTTTTCCCTTTGGTTTTCTCTATTTTTCTCAAAGCAAGGCAGCTAGTTTTCCCATATGGTCTAGCGGTTAGGATTCCTGGTTTTCACCCAGGCGGCCCGGGTTCGACTCCCGGTATGGGAAATGCAAGTCTTTTTAACGACCCGCACACTCCTAGTGCTGAAACCTCAAAGCTGTTTTTCCATTGTAACCTCCAATCATTCCCTTGTTGTCAAAGTACCAAGGGTCAAAGCCAGGGATGCAGACAAGACAGGTCAAGCCGGGTCAGGACAGGAAATGAAATACTATCAGGAACACAGGAACTCACAGGGCAAGCTGAAGTTCATCCAGCAACTAATGGCTCATGCACGCGCTTTGTCGTACGTATATGCGCACTGGCACATGAATTTTCACACATGCATAATATCAGGATCACAGGAACTCACAGGGGAAGCTGAAGATCATCCAGCAACTAATGGCTTATGCTGCTAGCTTTAAATAGGCCACTGGGCACCAGAAATTGTCACGCATTGTGTGCGCTTTGGCGTACGCACATGCGTACTAGCACATGAAGTTTCTCGGCCGTTCTCGCTCTTCTACACATTTGCATTGGCAAATATCTATGTGCCAATCTTCTGCAAACCATTCTCTGACAGAGACATCATCTTTTTTTTCCACACCTTTGATAAAGCCCTTTTGAATTCCTCGGTGCTTTGTTCTTTCTGTGTGATGAAACTAAGGGAAGCATGTCACATAGATGGAAAATGCCTCTGTTGTTCCAGGATGAGTAGACATTGTATCTTGCAAGGTCTGTTGGATGCAGAGCTAAAGATTTTAGCTGGGTGGAATATGGTGGAAGGCAAAAGAGCACTGAAAGCTTGATCTTCCGGTCAATTTTCCATCCATATGGCTTCCTACAAGACCTAAGGGATGAAGAGTAGTGTTTTTCATAGATTAAGGACCCCAAGGCTCACAAAATGGTTAGAGAGTAGTGCCCCGTGTGAGGATCGAACTCACGACCTTCAGATTATGAGACTGACTCGCTACCTGCTGCGCTAACGAGGCCAATTAGTGAAAGTGATATGTGTGTCATAGCTGGCCACCATACTTGGAAGCTGATGGCGGTGGCACATCTTTTTTTCCCTTTGGTTTTCTCTATTTTTCTCAAAACACAGCAGCTAGTTTTCCCATATGGTCTAGCGGTTAGGATTCCTGGTTTTCACCCAGGCGGCCCGGGTTCGACTCCCGGTATGGGAAATGCAAGTCCTTTTAACGACCCGCACACTCCTAGTGCTGAAACCTCAAAGCTGTTTTTCCATTGTAACCTCCAATCATTCCCTTGTTGTCAAAGTACCAAGGGTCAAAGCCAGGGATGCAGACAAGACAGGTCAAGCCGGGTCAGGACAGGAAATGAAATACTATCAGGAACACAGGAACTCACAGGGCAAGCTGAAGTTCATCCAGCAACTAATGGCTCATGCACGCGCTTTGGCGTACGTATATGCGCACTGGCACATGAATTTTCACACATGAATAATATCAGGATCACAGGAACTCACAGGGGAAGCTGAAGATCATCCAGCAACTAATGGCTTATGCTGCTAGCTTTAAATAGGCCACTGGGCACCAGAAATTGTCACGCATTGTGTGCGCTTTGGCGTACGCACATGCGTACTAGCACATGAAGTTTCTCGGCCGTTCTCGCTCTTCTGCACATTTGCATTGGCAAATATCTATGTGCCAATCTTCTGCAAACCATTCTCTGACAGAGACATCATCTTTTTTTTCCACACCTTTGAAAAAGCCCTTTTGAATTCCTCGGTGCTTTGTTCTTTCTGTGTGATGAAACTAAGGGAAGCATGTCACATAGATGGAAAATGCCTCTGTTGTTCCAGGATGAGTAGACATTGTATCTTGCAAGGTCTGTTGGATGCAGAGCTAAAGATTTTAGCTGGGTGGAATATGGTGGAAGGCAAAAGAGCACTGAAAGCTTGATCTTCCGGTCAATGTTCCATCCATATGGTTTCCTACAAGACCTAAGGGATGAAGAGTAGTGTTTTTCATAGATTAAGGACCCCAAGGCTCACAAAATGGTTAGAGGGTAGTGCCCCGTGTGAGGATCGAACTCACGACCTTCAGATTATGAGACTGACGCGCTACCTGCTGCACTAACGAGGCCAATTAGTGAAAGTGATATGTGTGTCATAGCTGGCCACCATACTTGGAAGCTGATGGCGGTGGCACATCTTTTTTTCCCTTTGGTTTTCTCTATTTTTCTCAAAGCAAGGCAGCTAGTTTTCCCATATGGTCTAGCGGTTAGGATTCCTGGTTTTCACCCAGGCGGCCCGGGTTCGACTCCCGGTATGGGAAATGCAAGTCCTTTTAACGACCCGCACACTCCTATTGCTGAAACCTCAAAGCTGTTTTTCCATTGTAACCTCCAATCATTCCCTTGTTGTCAAAGTACCAAGGGTCAAAGCCAGGGATGCAGACAAGACAGGTCAAGCCGGGTCAGGACAGGAAATGAAATACTATCAGGAACACAGGAACTCACAGGGCAAGCTGAAGTTCATCCAGCAACTAATGGCTCATGCACGCGCTTTGTCGTACGTATATGCGCACTGGCACATGAATTTTCACACATGCATAATATCAGGATCACAGGAACTCACAGGGGAAGCTGAAGATCATCCAGCAACTAATGGCTTATGCTGCTAGCTTTAACCACTTTCAGACCGGACCATTTTGCTGGTAAATGACCAGAGGTCTTTTTACACTTTGGCACTGCGCTGCTTTAACTGGTAATTGCGCGGTCATGCAATGTTGTACCCAAACAAAATTTGCGTCCTTTTCTTCCCACAAATAGAGATTTCTTTTGATGGTATTTGATTGCCTCTGCGATTTTTATTTTTTGCGATATAAACGTAAAAAGACCGCAAATTTTGAAAAAAAATGATATTTTCTACTTTTTGTTATTAGAAAAATCCAATAAACTCAATTTTAGTCATACATTTAGGCCAAAATGTATTCAGCCACATGTCTTTGGTAAAAAAAAAGTCAATAATTGTATATTTATTGGTTTGCGCAAAAGTTGTCACATCTACAAACTAAGGTACGTTTTCTGGAATTTACGCAGCTTTTAGTTTACGACTGCCTATCTCATTTCTTGAGGTGCTAAAATGGCAGGGCAGTACAAAACCCCCCCAAATGACCCCATTTTGGAAAGTAGACCCCCTAAGGAAATTGATAAGAGGCATGTTGAGCCCATTGAATATTTTATTTTTTTGCCTCAAGCGATTGAATAATGACAAAAAAAAAATTTTTTTTTTTTTTTACACAAAGTTGTCACTAAATGATATATTGCTCACACATGCTATGGGCGTATGTGAAATGACACCCCAAAATAAATTCTGCTGCTTCTCCTGAGTATGGGGATACCACATATGTGGGACTTTTTGGGAGCCTAGCCGCGTACGGGGCCCCGAAAAACAAGCACCGCCTTCAGGCTTTCTAAGGGCGTAAATTTTTGAGTTCACTTCTCACTACCTATTACAGTTTTGAAGGCCATAAAATGCCAAGATGGCACAAAACCCCCACAAATGACCCCATTTTAGAAAGTAGACACCCCAAGCTATTTGCTGAGAGGCATGTTGAGTTCATGGAATATTTTATATTTTGCCACAAGTTGCGGGAAAATTACAAACTTTTTTTTTTTTTTTTTTTTTTAACAAAGTTGTCACTAAATGATATATTGCTCATGCATGCCATGGGCATATGTGAAATGACACCCCAAAATAAATTCTGCTGCTTCTCCTGAGTACGGGGATACCACATATGTGGGACTTTTTGGGAGCCTAGCCGCGTACGGGGCCCCGAAAACCAAGCACCGCCTTCAGGCTTTCTAAGGGCGTAATTTTTTGATTTCACTCCTCACTACCTATTACAGTTTTGAAGGCCATAAAATGCCAAGATGGCACAAAACCCCCACAAATGACCCCATTTTAGAAAGTAGACACCCCAAGCTATTTGCTGAGAGGCATGTTGAGTCCATGGAATATTTTATATTTTGCCACAAGTTGCGGGAAAATTACAAACTTTTTTTTTTTTCTTTTTTTTTCACAAAGTTGTCACTAAATGATATATTGCTCACGCATGCCATGGGCATATGTGAAATGACACCCCAAAATAAATTCTGCTGCTTCTCCTGAGTATGGGGATACCACATATGTGGGACTTTTTGGGAGCCTAGCCGCGTACGGGGCCCCGAAAACCAAGCACCGCCTTCAGGCTTTCTAAGGGCGTTACAGTTTTGAAGGCCATAAAATGCCAAGATGGCACAAACCCCCCCCAAATGACCCCATTTTGGAAAGTAGACACCCCTAAATTTAGGGGTACACTAGTGAGACTAGGTAATAAATGGCGGGTGCCCTGAAACTATAAAAAAATAACTAACCAACCAGCGTCACCTGTAACAGTTATATGGTGATCACTGGTGAAAGGGTTAACTAGGGGGCAATTAGGGGGCTTTATGCGGTAGTATATGGGGGTCCCTGGCGCTATAAAAAGCTGCAGCGAACCTAAATACCTACCTGCCTAACTAGCGTCACCTGTGACACTAATACAGCGATCAGAAAAACGATCGCTTATTAGGCTGGGTTCACACTGGAGCGATGCGGGAACGCCACGAATGCGCGGCGGGTTCCCGCATCGCATGCCTCCCGGCAGCAGTTCACACTGCCCTATGCGAACTGCTGGGAGTGTCAGTGAAATGTTACTGACACCCCCAGATCAGTTCGCATATCGCAGTGCGATCTGAAAACTCGGATCGCATGGTGTGAACACCCATGCGATCCGATTCTGCTGCGGGCCAAAAAAAGGGTCCCGTGCAAATTTGCGGCGGGTGCGGCGGGTGCGGTGAATGGCTGAACTCGAATCGCACAGAGATCGGATGTGATTTGCACTGCAGTGCGGTGCGAATCACATCCGTTCTCATAAACCGCTGCAATGTGAACCCAGCCTTAGTGACACTGGCGACGGGGGGTGATCACGGGGTTAAACCTTTATTGGGGGGGTTAGGGGGGTACCTTAGAACTAAAGGGGGCTAACCCTAACTGCCCTAACAGTTATTAGTCACAAATGACACCCGCCGGGTGATCAGGGGGTTAAACCTTTATTAGGTAATAAATGGCGGGTGCCCTGAAACTATAAAAAAATAACTAACCAACCAGCGTCACCTGTAACAGTTATATGGTGATCACTGGTGAAAGGGTTAACTAGGGGGCAATCAGGGGGCTTTATGCGGTAGTATATGGGGGTCCCTGGCGCTATAAAAAGCTGCGGCGAACCTAAATACCTACCTGCCTAACTAGCGTCACCTGTGACACTAATACGGCGATCAGAAAAATGATCGCTTATTAGGCTGGGTTCACACTGGAGCGATGCGGAAACGCTGCGAATCCGCGGCGGGTTCCCGCATCGCATGCCTCCCTGCGGCAGTTCACACTGCCCTATGCGAACTGCTGGGAGTGTCAGTGAAATGTTACTGACACCCCCAGATCAGTTCGCATATCGCAGTGCGATCTGCAAACTCGGATCGCATGGTGTGAACACCCATGCGATCCGATTCTGCTGCGGGCCAAAAAAAGGGTCCCGTGCGAATTTGCGGCGGGTGCGGCGGGTATGGCGGGTGCGGCGGGTGCGGCGAATGGCTGAACTCGAATCGCACAGAGATCGGATGTGATTTGCACTGCAGTGCGGTGCGAATCACATTCGTTCTCATAAACCGCTGCAATGTGAACCCAGCCTTAGTGACACTGGCGACGGGGGGTGATCACGGGGTTAAACCTTTATTGGGGGGGTTAGGGGGGTACATTAGAACTAAAGGGGGCTAACTCTAACTGCCCTAACAGTTATTACAGTCACAAATGACACCAATGCAAAAAAAAAAAATAAAAATGACATTGGTGTCACTGTGACTGGGGGGCAGGGGTAATTGGGGGGGTGATCGGGGGGTAAAGGGGGGGTGTGAGTGTGCCTGGCATGTTCTACTGTGTGTGTGAGTGTTGGTGCAACTTACTGATCCGCTCTCCTCCGTGTCGGAACGAAAAATACCGACACGGAGGAGAGAATACATCACTTCCTCTCCTGTGTTTACATTACAGGAGAGGAAGTGATGTCACCGGGGATTTCTATTCGTCGGGAGCGATCGCGAGGGGGTGGCCATGAATGAATGGCCGTCCCCTCGTCCGGGATCGCTCCCGAACGAATACCGACCGCCGCAGGCACCGGGCGGGGGCCCGATCGGGCCCCCGACCCGCGGGAGGCAAGGGACGTACATGTATGTCCTTATGCCTGCCCGTGCCATTGTACCGACGTACATCGGCGTGCGGCGGTCGGCAACTGGTTAAATAGGCCACTGGGCACCAGAAATTGTCACGCATTGTGTGCGCTTTGGCGTACGCACATGCGTACTAGCACATGAAGTTTCTCGGCCGTTCTCGCTCTTCTGCACATTTGCATTGGCAAATATCTATGTGCCAATCTTCTGCAAACCATTCTCTGACAGAGACATCATCTTTTTTTTCCACACCTTTGAAAAAGCCCTTTTGAATTCCTCGGTGCTTTGTTCTTTCTGTGTGATGAAACTAAGGGAAGCATGTCACATAGATGGAAAATGCCTCTGTTGTTCCAGGATGAGTAGACATTGTATCTTGCAAGGTCTGTTGGATGCAGAGCTAAAGATTTTAGCTGGGTGGAATATGGTGGAAGGCAAAAGAGCACTGAAAGCTTGATCTTCCGGTCAATTTTCCATCCATATGGTTTCCTACAAGACCTAAGGGATGAAGAGTAGTGTTTTTCATAGATTAAGGACCCCAAGGCTCACAAAATGGTTAGAGAGTAGTGCCCCGTGTGAGGATCGAACTCACGACCTTCAGATTATGAGACTGACGCGCTACCTGCTGCGCTAACGAGGCCAATTAGTGAAAGTGATATGTGTGTCATAGCTGGCCACCATACTTGGAAGCTGATGGCGGTGGCACATCTTTTTTTCCCTTTGGTTTTCTCTATTTTTCTCAAAGCAAGGCAGCTAGTTTTCCCATATGGTCTAGCGGTTAGGATTCCTGGTTTTCACCCAGGCGGCCCGGGTTCGACTCCCGGTATGGGAAATGCAAGTCCTTTTAACGACCCGCACACTCCTAGTGCTGAAACCTCAAAGCTGTTTTTCCATTGTAACCTCCAATCATTCCCTTGTTGTCAAAGTACCAAGGGTCAAAGCCAGGGATGCAGACAAGACAGGTCAAGCCGGGTCAGGGCAGGAAATGAAATACTATCAGGAACACAGGAACTCACAGGGCAAGCTGAAGTTCATCCAGCAACTAATGGCTCATGCACGCGCTTTGGCGTACGTATATGCGCACTGGCACATGAATTTTCACACATGCATAATATCAGGATCACAGGAACTCACAGGGGAAGCTGAAGATCATCCAGCAACTAATGGCTTATGCTGCTAGCTTTAAATAGGCCACTGGGCACCAGAAATTGTCACGCATTGTGTGCGCTTTGGCGTACGCACATGCGTACTAGCACATGAAGTTTCTCGGCCATTCTCGCTCTTCTACACAATTCCATTGGCAAATATCTATGTGCCAATCTTCTGCAAACCATTCTCTGACAGAGACATCATCTTTTTTTTCCACACCTTTGAAAAAGCCCTTTTGAATTCCTCGGTGCTTTGTTCTTTCTGTGTGATGAAACTAAGGGAAGCATGTCACATAGATGGAAAATGCCTCTGTTGTTCCAGGATGAGTAGACATTGTATCTTGCAAGGTCTGTTGGATGCAGAGCTAAAGATTTTAGCTGGGTGGAATATGGTGGAAGGCAAAAGAGCACTGAAAGCTTGATCTTCCGGTCAATTTTCCATCCATATGGTTTCCTACAAGACCTAAGGGATGAAGAGTAGTGTTTTTCATAGATTAAGGACCCCAAGGCTCACAAAATGGTTAGAGAGTAGTGCCCCGTGTGAGGATCGAACTCACGACCTTCAGATTATGAGACTGACGCGCTACCTGCTGCGCTAACGAGGCCAATTAGTGAAAGTGATATGTGTGTCATAGCTGGCCACCATACTTGGAAGTTGATGGCGGTGGCACATCTTTTTTTCCCTTTGGTTTTCTCTATTTTTCTCAAAACAAGGCAGCTAGTTTTCCCATATGGTCTAGCGGTTAGGATTCCTGGTTTTCACCCAGGCGGCCCGGGTTCGACTCCCGGTATGGGAAATGCAAGTCCTTTTAACGACCCGCACACTCCTAGTGCTGAAACCTCAAAGCTGTTTTTCCATTGTAACCTCCAATCATTCCCTTGTTGTCAAAGTACCAAGGGTCAAAGCCAGGGATGCAGACAAGACAGGTCAAGCCGGGTCAGGACAGGAAATGAAATACTATCAGGAACACAGGAACTCACAGGGCAAGCTGAAGTTCATCCAGCAACTAATGGCTCATGCACGCGCTTTGGCGTACGTATATGCGCACTGGCACATGAATTTTCACACATGAATAATATCAGGATCACAGGAACTCACAGGGGAAGCTGAAGATCATCCAGCAACTACTGGCTTATGCTGCTAGCTTTAAATAGGCCACTGGGCACCAGAAATTGTCACGCATTGTGTGCGCTTTGGCGTACGCACATGCGTACTAGCACATGAAGTTTCTCGGCCGTTCTCGCTCTTCTGCACATTTGCATTGGCAAATATCTATGTGCCAATCTTCTGCAAACCATTCTCTGACAGAGACATCATCTTTTTTTTCCACACCTTTGAAAAAGCCCTTTTGAATTCCTCGGTGCTTTGTTCTTTCTGTGTGATGAAACTAAGGGAAGCATGTCACATAGATGGAAAATGCCTCTGTTGTTCCAGGATGAGTAGACATTGTATCTTGCAAGGTCTGTTGGATGCAGAGCTAAAGATTTTAGCTGGGTGAAATATGGTGGAAGGCAAAAGAGCACTGAAAGCTTGATCTTCCGGTCAATTTTCCATCCATATGGTTTCCTACAAGACCTAAGGGATGAAGAGTAGTGTTTTTCATAGATTAAGGTCCCCAAGGCTCACAAAATGTTTAGAGAGTAGTGCCCCGTGTGAGGATCGAACTCACGACCTTCAGATTATGAGACTGACGCGCTACCTGCTGCGCTAACGAGGCCAATTAGTGCAATTGATATGTGTGTCATAGCTGGCCACCATACTTGGAAGCTGATGGCGGTGGCACATCTTTTTTTCCCTTTGGTTTTCTCTATTTTTCTCAAAACAAGGCAGCTAGTTTTCCCATATGGTCTAGCGGTTAGGATTCCTGGTTTTCACCCAGGCGGCCCAGGTTCGACTCCCGGTATGGGAAATGCAAGTCCTTTTAAGGACCCGCACACTCCTAGTGCTGAAACCTCAAAGCTGTTTTTCCATTGTAACCTCCAATCATTCCCTTGTTGTCAAAGTACCAAGGGTCAAAGCCAGGGATGCAGACAAGACAGGTCAAGCCGGGTCAGGACAGGAAATGAAATACTATCAGGAACACAGGAACTCACAGGGCAAGCTGAAGTTCATCCAGCAACTAATGGCTCATGCACGCGCTTTGGCGTACGTATATGCGCACTGGCACATGAATTTTCACACATGAATAATATCAGGATCACAGGAACTCACAGGGGAAGCTGAAGATCATCCAGCAACTAATGGCTTATGCTGCTAGCTTTAAATAGGCCACTGGGCACCAGAAATCGTCACGCATTGTGTACGCACATGCGTACTAGCACATGAAGTTTCTCGGCCGTTCTCGCTCTTCTGCACATTTGCATTGGCAAATATCTATGTGCCAATCTTCTGCAAACCATTCTCTGACAGAGACATCATCTTTTTTTTCCACACCTTTGAAAAAGCCCTTTTGAATTCCTCTGTGCTTTGTTCTTTCTGTGTGATGAAACTAAGGGAAGCATGTCACATAGATGGAAAATGCCTCTGTTGTTCCAGGATGAGTAGACATTGTATCTTGCAAGGTCTGTTGGATGCAGAGCTAAAGATTTTAGCTGGGTGGAATATGGTGGAAGGCAAAAGAGCACTGAAAGCTTGATCTTCCGGTCAATGTTCCATCCATTTGGTTTCCTACAAGACCTAAGGGATGAAGAGTAGTGTTTTTCATAGATTAAGGACCCCAAGGCTCACAAAATGGTTAGAGAGTAGTGCCCCGTGTGAGGATCGAACTCACGACCTTCAGATTATGAGGCTGACGCGCTACCTGCTGCGCTAACGAGGCCAATTAGTGAAAGTGATATGTGTGTCATAGCTGGCCACCATACTTGGAAGCTGATGGCGGTGGCACATCTTTTTTTCCCTTTGGTTTTCTCTATTTTTCTCAAAACAAGGCAGCTAGTTTTCCCATATTGTCTAGCGGTTAGGATTCCTGGTTTTCACCCAGGCGGCCCGGGTTCGACTCCCGGTATGGGAAATGCAAGTCCTTTTAACGACCCGCACACTCCTAGTGCTGAAACCTCAAAGCTGTTTTTCCATTGTAACCTCCAATCATTCCCTTGTTGTCAAAGTACCAAGGGTCAAAGCCAGGGATGCAGACAAGACAGGTCAAGCCGGGTCAGGACAGGAAATGAAATACTATCAGGAACACAGGAACTCACAGGGCAAGCTGAAGTT